>NC_056727.1:1003181325-1003518825 GCF_019279795.1 Protopterus annectens | reverse complement strand
ATATTGCTTATGACTGTAATCTGCTTGAAACTAGCATTTACTAAATGTTCAATGTGTATTATTATCTTGGAGCTTTTCTCCATGGGCCTCCGCTGAAAATGAACATGTATACAGTCGGACTATTCCAGTCAACAAATGTAAAATAAATAAAATAAATAAATGTCCTATTTTTAAGCCATGCAGCTATCCATCTTATCAGGAGTACATCAATGCTGTCACTCGTCCCTCTCTAACATAGATGACAAGCAGGTGGGGTATTTCGTTTAGATGCTTTAATACATAGAAAAACATCAGGTTGGATAGCAGCATCATTAAATACAAACAAACTGGCTAACAGACAGACCTTATATACATGCAGTACATGCTTACATCTCAACAGCTAACTACAAAATGGCAGTCAGGCTCGCACATGCTTAGTATTTATACACCTGTGCAAGCCCATGGATAGCTTCTTAAAGGTACATACACAGACATTGATCTACATCCTCCCCCTTAAAAAGATTGCCCTTTGTAAAAACAACATTAAGAGTTAGACATGCATTACTATAGACATTAGAAACAAAACACACTCCTCATGTCCAAGTCGTTTCATATCTGTTACAGGGTTTAGAGATGCAACCATATCTAGTAACATAACAATCTGGACCAAACTTAGCAACAGGATCAGAAGTCTTTGAACAGGAGAACCAAGATGTTTATCACAAGGATCATTTCTGAGATTCACGAAATTTGGGAAAACATCACTGTTATCTCATTTTGATTTCTCTAGTAACTGTTTTGCAGTTTGAACTGCATGTTCTGCCAAACCATTTGACTGCGGGTACTCAGGGTTACTTGTGGCATGAGTAGCATCCCATTCTTCAGCAAATCTTTTGCACTGTTGGCTTGTAGACTGCACATGTTTAAATCCACTTCTGCATCCCATCTCTTGTCTGCATTTAAAACTTGGTCAATAACAATAAAACTAAAACCCACTTTAACTCTGTTATGACAGTTAACAACATGTCTTGCTAGGGCATTAGTTACATCCAGTTTTTCAACTGCCCTTAGGTGCTCATAAATTCTGTGATGGAAGCTATGTATAGTTCTTCCTATGTAAAATCCATCGCAAGAATTACATAATACTAGATACACAATGAATTTAGACTTGCAATTGTAATTCCCCTTGATATTAATAGTAAAGTCCCAAGCCTTTACTACTATTTTGTTCCGCAGTACCAAAAACTTGCAATAATTGCAGTCTTTACATCTTGACATCCCATTATAAGTAATAGGAGTATTACACTTTTTGGTTTCTAAAACATCCTTAAGACTTTTCCCTCTTTTTGTGACAAAAGTAGGACTCTCATATAAAAAAGCACCTAACTCTTGGAAATTCTTCAAAAAATTCCAATTATTTGTGATGATCTGCTTAGTACTATACATATCTACTGAATTTTTCAATGTACAACTCAGATTATAATCTACTCCTTCACTATTCCTTTCAACATCCTTTATTGTCCGTTTCTTCCTCATGGCTTTAATTTTATCTATTGCTTCACTTATTACCCCAATAGGGTAACCCCTGATTATTTTTTTTTTCTTAACATCTCACATTCTTCCAAAAAATACTCATCTTTGTCAGTGAGTCTATTTATTCTATCAAGCTGACCAAACACAATATTATTTTTCAAGCTCACACTTTGTAAACTGCTATATTCCAAGTAGCTGTTACTCTAGGCATCTTTTTTAAAAATGTTAACCAAGATTTCCCCCCCTTTCTTGTGCACAGTCATATCCAGGTAATTCACACTAACTGATGCAATAAACTTCTTGGATCTGTGGCTGGTCGTATTTTTATTCAGCTGCTTTTGTTTGGTGGTGTTCCACATGATGGTCAAAGGTTAGATTACTGTCTTTTAATGTCCACAAGTCCCTGACTACTGGGCCAACTCTTGAAGATGTATTGTCAATATGACAGCTATCAGGGGCAAATTACTTCCTGGAAAATGGTATTATGCATTTCTTGGCATTTAGTTTTTCATCCATAGCTCTGATGTAAGTTATTTGTCTGTGATAGCCCTTCCTGGAGAACATTAGTGTCAGTGAGGGATTCTATGACTGTGGCTAATTTGCAATCATTTGCAAATCTGGTCAGCCATAGACCATTGACATTGGCCTTGACATCAGAGAAGTAGATGCCAAAAAATGCATTTCCAGAACCAATCCCTGAGGGACTCTGATTGTGATTGGCTTCTTTGTAGAGGTGGACTCTCTAGTTCTAACTTTCTGGGTCCTGTATGTCAGCCAGCTGGCTATCCACTGGGAGAAATAAGGGTTTATACATAACCTCTTGAGTTTGTCAACAATGCCTGAGTGGTTTATTGTGTTAAAGGCCTTGGCCAGGTCAATGCAGGCAATGTGAACCATTTTGCCCTCATCCATTGCTTAAATGATCTTCTCAAAGAGGTCACGAGGTTGAGTAGGCATGACCTGTCCTTGACAAAACCAAGCTATTTTGGTTCTAGTATCTGGAGGTTTCCTATGTCATTATTGATCATTTCCATGATAATTCTTTCCATGGCTTTGTATATAAAACTAGTGAGACTCTTTGTGCAGAGGGATGACAGTTGCTGTTCTTAATTGGTGAGGCATGAAGAATATTTGCAAGCTATTGTTAAATAGTGATTCCAGAGGAACTGATAGCTTATGTTTCATGCTCTTTAGAAGGCATCCTGTGATATTGCCTGGGCCCACTGATTCAGTGTTCTTGACCTTAGAGAGTGAGCATTAAGGACCTGTTCTCTAGTGATAGTAGGGGGAGTTATATTTAATGTTATTTCCTGAGGGGACATTGAGGAGGAGAGAGGGATAAAGTTAGAGTTGAATTTGTCAGCCAGTAGTTTTGCTATATTTCCTTTCTCAGTGTAAGTGGATCCACTAACAATGAGCTCTGCTCACAATTGCATATTGCCTTTGAGGTTGCAGATATAGCTAAAGAATGTCTTGTGGTTGTCCTTGGCTTGGGAGGCCAATTTACTTTAAATTTCACTTTGGTAGACTTGTCCTCTGAGTTGTTTGCTCAATTTGTTGAGAGTACCTTTATCCTGCTGGGTGCTAAACCTCCTAATTTTTGTCATGATTTGCTTTCTTTCTTTCTTCTTATACAGCTTGTTGATGTGATTTCACTAGGGCAGTTTGTTAAGTTAGTTCTGTATTTATTCCTGGTGGGTTCAGCTACCTCTATGCAGCTATCAACATGCTTGGATAGGGTTTCTCTGAACAGTTCTACATAGGCAACTGTGTTCCCAGGGTTAAGGGGCTTGGAAATTTGCCAGGTTATCACTTAATAGTAGAAAGTTAGACTTATAGTAGTTCTTAAACTTTTCAGAGTTAGGTGTGGTTCTGGGTTTTATTTTTAATTCAAAAGAGACTGTTTTGTGGCCTGACCTCACCAGACAGGACATTATACTAGGGGGTGTGCAGTGTACTTCACAATATTAGTGAGGACCAGATCTAGTATATTTGTGGCCCTGGTCTGGGTATTTACAATCTAGTCCAAGAAGTTTGTGTTTACAAAAACTAGGAATTTCTTTGCCTGCACATTTGGTGTTGTATATGATTCCATATTAATAGTGGGGTAATTAAAGTCACCCATGAATATGGTATTGTGTTTGATGAGGAGTATTTCCAGTAAGATTAAATATGTGTTATGGGTTTCTTGCAAGGAAATGCTATGGGATTTTGTCTATGGTGATTCGAACATAGAGAAGCTCAAGTCCTTTAGTCCCTGTCTGTGCAGAAACTTGTCTAAATGTGTAGAAGGCATTATATTATATTATTGGTGTAATCTTTGTGGCTTTAAACTATATCTGGGTGACTGCACAGATATTGACATTCTCTAAGGAGAGGAGAGCTTGTAGGGAATTGAGTTTCTTATTTAGTCTTAGCACTGAGCAGAAACACCTTTCAATTTTTTTGGTTTTGGTTTGCTAGGTTAGGAGCATTTTCAGCTTGGCATTGCCTTAAAAAGGGACTATGCGGGAGGACAATATTCAAACGACTTGAAGGGAGAGATGCAGACTATCCCAGGCAAAGCAGCGTGATCTGCTGACCATCTAATTCCATGCTGACAAATGTTGCACCCCTTTGAGTGAAACTAAGCCAATTATTAATGTCAGTTATCTTCTGTTCATATTGTGGCATTATCCTTAGTGAAGGAAGAATGCTGCTCAGTGTTTGGCTCATACCAGCATGGGACACATATTCCAAGAGCATGGATTATGATGGAGTCATACTGCTACTTGTGGTCCAAAGACCTGAGTGTGTTCGCAATGTGGTAGTTCCTGGCCCCTAATAAGCAACTGAACATGACTTTCTCCTTATTCAGTTTGTTGAGAGAGACATCAGTATGTCTCACAATGTACAGTCTGTCAAGTATTTAAGGTTCATACCTGAATGGACAAGCACAAAAGCATATCAGTTAAGATGCAGTCAGTTCATAGACGTTTCAACAGAATCACCACATTTAATCTCTTCTGGTCCCCTTAGTGAAAATTAAACTGTTTTTCTAAATTCAGTCACTTTCACCCACCTCTCTAAATGCTCTGTCACCAAACCTGAATTTGCATAAATTAAAGTAGGCAAAATAGCATTTGTGTAATTTTGCTGACTATATATCTATTAATCAATAATTTAAAATGTTTGAATCATACAGTTCGTCTGCTTTACATTCAACTATCTTTTGCTTTCAATCCTTCTTAAGACAAATACAGAACAGAACTAAGAACATTTTTAACATGACATAGCCCCAGCAAGGAGTTAAGATCGATTCACTCAAAAAAAAAAAAAAAAAACATTAACTTCATCAGAAGAAACAATGCTTTGGTGATGCAGTTGTCTGTAACTCCATATCAAAAATTAGTAACACTCTGTCTTGCAATATAAAGAGTTTAACCAACAAGCAAATATCACCTAAATCAGCAAACAAATCAAGTGCCATGATGCCTTGCACTGTTCTGGCAGTCTTGCATTATTATAAATATTTTTCTTAATTTATCTGTACCCCTATGCTGACAGTGTTCTACTCCTTTTCATTTCTATCTGCAGTTAGGCAGTATATTCTCAGTTTCTGGTGCTCACTTTTTAACCTCATTTCCCACATCTGCTCCTCCTCCTTGTCACTTAAGTTATTTTGTTTAATTCACCCATTTCTTTTCTTTCCTTTGTGTTCTGCCAGGCACACCACAAGCTTGCTGGCTTATCCCAAATACCCTTCCTGCCCTCCCACATACCCCTGAGGCTCATTTCTATCAGTTCTTGACATACTACTTGGCAAGGCATACCACTTGTTCCTTGTGAAGTCAGACTTGTGATGTGCAATTCATGACACCTAGGAAGCAGACAAGGTGGCAAGAACCATCAGGTAGCAACAGTCAGAAAACATTCCTTCACCAAGAAGAGCAACATGCAATGACATCAATTTGCCTGGTATCCATCATGTCATCCAGGCAGACATCTCTTTCCCCACCATTCCAGTATAGGAGGGCTGATCTTAAGCTGATCTGTTCTAACCTGGCTGTCTGACCTTAAATGTGGCCCTGAATTCATGCCTGAACTTGGATCACCAGTGGCACATATGAATGGCTTGCCGCTGTGTCATCAGGCTGGCTTTATTTCTGCTACTTCTACAATTTTACAAACATGTGCTACTTTTCTTCTCCAACTACCCTACTTTTCCCCTTTTCTAAAAATGTGCACAGAAGTTAACTTAATTTTCTGTAAAGCTACTGAGGTATGCTGGTATAAACATGTACAAGTATGAGTGTGTGTGTGTGTGTGTGTGTGTGTGTGTGTGTGTGTGTGTGTGTGTGTGTGTGTGTGTGTGTGTGTGTCTCACTGAAAGAACTTAGTAAATAAATTTAAATAAACATATGACGTGCATGGAGTACCACAACTACACTCTTTAAACAGCAAAGATAAGCTTCTTTAGTATCTTTCTGCTGCCATAAAGAACATTAACAAGCTTTTGTTAAACACCCCAAGGAGCTGTTAAGATCAAGGCTCATGCTAGAAATTGACAGCCAGCAATACAGATAGGGAAATATCAGCACCAAAAGAAAAATCAACTTTAAATACTGATAGATACTTCACCCTACCACAATTCTAAACAAAATTTATGGTAGAAGAATATTGCCAAAAAGTTTTAAAGCTGTTCATTCATCCGAGGGGCATTTTTGTTTCTGCCTTTTGTCGGTTGGGTGTGTGTGTGTTTGTGTGTATCAAAGACTTTGAAAGCTGATAAAAACTTTGTACTCCTATATTTTTTTCAGTAACTGGTAGCTCATGGTGCAGATAAAGCTCTATGCATGGCAAAGAATTATGAAGATCAGGTTACACAATCTATAACTATTATTATGTGTTTTTGACACGGATGTTAAGATTTACCTCTCAAGCTTCACTGCTGAGGCGAGCTTCTTGACACCCATGTCTTGAACATGTAATAAGTTAGCTATGATCAGACACCCAATCATAATTGCATATATTCTGTACCCCATCTCAGACCAGATTTTTGCTGTTCCCAGCTTCAGCACTTGTTCCAAGAGCTGCAGGATTATAACGACCTTCCCTTCTGAAACATCTTCATTACTCTAATGCAAACTGCACACTGAAATCAGAACTACAGTCTTAACAGGAGCTCCTGTTTCTAGTACAAGACTGTCATTCTACTGAATCATTTCAGGAAATACTTTGTGTGCAAAAACAGTTAGACCAATTACTGAGAGCAGAAACAAGACCAACAAAGTCCTGAAAAATAATAGCGCAGAATGATGTATTACAAAAGAATACCAGAGATTTAAACAGACCAGAGCGATAAAGCACTGACTGATGGGTGGACTCAAGTCCAGGTAGCAGCTGAGTTGCTGGAGGATCTAATAATGAGGTCAGGGAAGGATACCTCTCAACTGTCTGGATTTTTGCCTCATATTTTTGGTAATTTCCTCATAAAATTGTTGTTTTTTTGGCAAATCGTTGAGGATTAAAGCCGGAAATTAATGACAGACATTTCAGTTTCAGACTTTATACCCTTTAAAAAAATTATGCCAAATCAAAAACCTGTTATTCTGTCAACTTTCTAAGGTTATAAGAGTGATATTTAAAAATTGTCACAATGTTTTGGGCTTTTACCCCCTATTATTTATAGCTTTTTTCAGATTTTTTGAACTAAGAGGTTGAGAGGTATAAGGGAGTGAGATTTACCAGCTTTTTTGTTTGCCTTTCTCAAGAGGGAGGATTTTGAGGTATGCTGGAGTGTACCTCACATCATGGTTTCTGGTGTAAGATGGGGCTGGTGATTAGAAAGGTATTTGGCAAACCCTGTGATAGACAGGGAAACCTGAGAGTTCTTGTAATAGAGGCAAGAGAATTTCCAAATGATGTACATTAGTTCCATCAGTCAAGAGATGTGGTCAACATTAAGGGAAAGATGCGGGTGTATACCTTTAAGCTGCCACCCCCAATGGACAGGGATTGTGATTTTTTAGCTTCCCTGTGCTTCATACTTCCCAGCTGCATATATATTTATACAGATATGGATGTGTGTGTTTATCAGTAATTTATATATACAGACATAAACCCCCCAAAATGAGTGAGGTTGGCAGCTCTTGTGTAAGAGTGTGTATGTGCGTGTGTGTGTGTGGGGAGCTTGGGGCTTGAACCAGACACAAGAGACATGAATTTGAAAATTAGGCATCAAAACTGATACATCTCTTCTATAGGAACCCCAACAGTCAGTTTGACTAGAGAATAAATCACTGACAGCAAACCAATATTACAAGATAATGAAGACAGTGACCCACTTCACAAAAACAATGGTGGTACCACTGTCACCAATCTAAGGTGCAATTGTTCTCTTTCTTGAAGAATGCATTTATCTAGTAGCAACTCAATAATTTTGCTAAAAAAGCCAGTGCTAGTATTTATTGTTCTTGAATTTTATGATTTTCATTTCATCACTTGTCTATAATTTGCCAACTTTTGTTAGCATTCTGAAGATACCTTTTGCAGAACACCTTATCATGAACATATGTGCCATTGCCATTCTGTCCAAAGCATCATTTCATATTCGCTAACATCACCCGTTAGAAGCAATTGGAATACTTTAGCATTATACCTTATTAGATTATATAAGATGACCCAGTTTAAATTTTGATAGCTAGATTCAGTGACAAATGCACTGTTTAGCAACAAAAATACGAATTATATCTTAGATGCCACTCTGACAGACTGTTGCTTTAGAAATAGAATGTTAACATCTCTCAGCCAATGCACAATAAATAGCAGTCAAAATTAAAATAATAAGATAATCTATTTTAACACCACCCTGCGATACTCAGTGCAGGATGGAGTTTAGGGTGGTGAAGGTGCAGATGGGAGTCATAGGGCACATATCAGATACCACTGAACACTCAAATAGAGGCCATTTCTTTGGAACATAGAGAGGTACAGATTTATAAAAGTGCACAGCAGGACATCAGTGTGAATGCTGTGAGCCCAAGTGCTGGAGAGAGCATATATAATTGAATGGAAAAGCTGTGGGGGTTGTCATAAGTCCCAAGGTGCAGAGTTTGATTCTCACATTTGGTCACTGTCTGGTTATTGGCTAGACATGCAATTGTCTGCAGACTGATTGCCTGGTGTTTCCCAAGAGACTGATGAACTAAGGTACACAGCAATGTGTTTTCATATGATACTATATGTTAGAAGCATACAAGATGCTTGGGAATAAAGAGTAATTTGAAGGACCACAGCAGTTCAGAACTGTGTGCTCTGAACTTGTACATCACATTAGGCACTACTTGCACTAATAGCAGGCCGTACAGTGGTACTGAAGCACACTTTTAACATTTAAATAGCAGACAGAGTGCCTGAGTGTGCTGGGTTAACATTAGAATGCACAGCACAGTATTATGATCTGTCTAGGTAAGATCAGCACACAATTGCCTGGAGGTATTGCACAGTATGTGAACTATACCACCAAGACAACGAACAGTCCAACTTTTATTACTTAGCACCTTGGCTATAAAGCCTTCACAGAGTAAAATAGCTTTACAAGTCACACCCACTGAAATTAATCATTTGTATGTGCCCTGCACTTCACATGTACATGAGTAGGTGCACTTTGGGACATGCTGGAAGGCAGTGATACACAGTGCAGACATTGGAACTAGCCTGCTCTACAGCTGTAGGCAAATCAGTTTAACATGATGTTCTTCAGTGGGCGGAGGGCCAGTCTTTGTCTTGAGTCTCAGGAGAGACTTTACTGTTACAGGATGTCCTCTCAGGAAGTAGGCCAGGCTGAGGCTTGGGCTTCTCAGGCTCTCTTTCTTCCCTGTCTTGGGTTAGAGCCTGAGCCAGTTCCCCAAGCTTCAAGGCAGGGGCTGCTTTAGGGGCAGGCCAAGGGGGTTTCCTCCTAGTGCTTCAGGATCTTTGCCTACTTATCATGCGCTTAATGCGCAGAGGGCAGAGGATTTGATTATTACTATTCTATGGTTCCCTGCCCCCTCTGATAGGGGTGGAACCTGAGGAACCTGAGTTTGAGAGTTGAGCGGAGCTCGGGCTTGAGTCTTTTGAAGAAGACTTGGAGTACCCCCCCTTTATTCTGATTCTGGATGGGATGATTCTTACCTCTCTGCTTCTCCTCCTGAGGATTTTTCATTTCAGAACTAAATTGGACAGATGGGTTCTGGGGTTTATTCACCACATTTCCTCAGGTTTTTGCCTCATACCTTGCCTTCTTTCACTTTCATGTAGAGCAAAGACTCTTCACCTCCAAAAGAGGGCCACAAGCAAATTTCTCAGCCAGTTTCAGGGTGTGGGCTCAGCTTCTTGTGGCCTAAAGCCAAAGAGGATTAGGATCTCGTACCAATTCTGATACCAAGAAAGGGCAACATTGGGTAATTCTGGATTTATTCATCTTCAACACTTATCTCGTTACAACAGCTTTCCAAAATGTTGGCGTTACAGCAGCTAACTTTAGATCTGGGCAAGATACTTGCTTGGTATCTTTAGATCTCAAGGAAGCTTACCTTCATGAATCTGCTGACTAAGGAAGTATCTGGATTTTCGAGGCTGGAAATGCATCGGCTCATCTTCTCATTGCAGAGTATTGGCATTGGTTCTGCGCCAGATTATAGCTTAGGTTCTGGCTAAAGTGATAGCTTCAAAATCCTTAAAAGGACGACGAATCCTTACTTACTTGGACGAAGAAAAGAAGATCTTCAGCAAAGAAAGAATGTCTTCTACAGCATCTGGAATAGCAGGTAGCATATGAAAGATGCCTAGGAAGATTCCTAGAGTTCTCCTCAAGACATGTGCTTTCTGGTGTGACATGTGATACAGCAGTGTGAGACTGATTTTTTAACCCCGGACAAACAAAGAATCTTCTGTTACTTCCATCATTTATCTCTCTCCATCATTTGACTCTTCAGTCGACCTGACTGCAGGACAGTCCTTCAAGTGCATCTGACTCATGGCATCTTGTGCATTGGTGCTTCCCAATGGGAAGCTACAATGTCTCTCTCTCAAATATCTAAAATCTGTGGACTGCCAGGATTTGGACACTGTCATTCAAATAATACCTTGCATTCAAAAGGAATTTTTAGCTCATCTAAATACAAGACAAGATACAGACCACCAGACTACTGCATCTACATATCAACAAAGAAGAGATGTTAGCAGTTCAGTTTGCATTAATTGCTTTCTTGTCCAGGGCACTTCTTCCAGGAGGGCAGGTGTTGATCTAACAGACAACTTGTGTGTCATGTCAACAAACAGGAAGGGAGACACATCTACCCATTGTGCAGAGACAAGCTGATTTTTTTATGAGACTGCTTCACAGTCTGTAACCTTACTCGTTCAAGCAGGTTTCTGCCGGGGCACAGAACTCCTTAGCAGATGTATTAAGCAGACAAATCATGGATCCCACAGTGGAAACTGGATTCATGTATTTCAAAATTGACAGTGTCATAGGGGAACTCAGACATAGATCTGTTCCTTTCTCCACTAAACCCACCAGCCAAAGTTTTTTTTGCGAAGGGATTTCATCACACAGCTGGAAGTGGATGCTCTTTCTTTCAGTTGGAAAAATCTTCAGATTCGGCTGGGGGCTACTGCCACTTCCATAAGTGGCTCATAAGGATGGCAGCAGGATATTTTGGAGGCAGCAGTGGATATTTTGGGCAGCATTACCACCTTCCTTACCTTCCTCCTCTCTACAAGTCTAGGGCTTGGTTGTTAAGCAGCTATTTTGCAAGGTGCAGCCTTTTTGCAAGGCATGTTTCCTTACCCCCCAGCCTCCTTACCTCCCACTAGCTACTGTATAGTTAATGTGGCAGCAATGTGAATGTAGAACATAGTACAGTTTTGTAATACACCATGTTGTAGGATCCACAGATGTGCAGTGATCCTCTGCTCTCATCCTTCCCTTCCTCCTTCCCTCTGTGTTGTGGGGTGTTGTTTTGGTTATATTATATATGCTGTATTGTATATATTATATTTATATATTTATTTTTGGGTTTTTGTTTTTTTTTTTTTTGGCCTTATCTTTTCAGGTCTTCGACATCTGGGGCAGAAAAAAAAGACTGAGGATATGGCGTGGTCATGCGATAGTACCTGGACGCATTGATCGGTCTAATATCCCCTGACCGACGACAGCCATATACTTTAAGTATTCAGGCCCGACTGACAGGACTACCCAATAGTTAATAGGCAGCAATGATATGTGGATCTCAACATCTACATTTATGGTAGGTACAAAACTGTACTTTTTTCTAAATATGCTGTGCTCATTACCTTTTATTGAACACTAGAGATCAATTGTATTTCATTTTGGCTTTATACTCTCTGAATCACGGTGGTGCAGTGGTTAGCATTGTCACCTCACAGCAAGAGGTTCTATGGTTCAGTTCTTGGCTGGAGCACCTTCTGTGCAGAATCTGCATGTCCTCCCTGCAGTCGAGTGAATTTAAAGACATGCAGGTAGGTGCGAGGGTGTGTCTTCTTTGAAGGTTGGGTGCTGGGCTGGCAACTTGACACTGTAAAAATTCACTGCCAATCATTAGCAGGCTGGACTTCTGCTGTGGTGACCCCAAACTGGGAAAATACGAAAAACAGACAGTTTTACTCTCTGAATCATCATCACAAAATTATAGGATTCTACCATGTTATAAAAGTCTTAACAAACATTGCTCACTGACAACCAACAAAACCTTAGGGAAAAAGATGCAGTATGTGAAAAATGTAATTACACAGTGTCACTGTAGGCAATAGTCTCACACAAAAACACTCAAAATAGCAATCAGATTGTCAGTAATGTAAGCATTACACCCACCTCAGATAGTTGTGACCAAGCATATAAACCAATATATGCTGTTGCACTTAAAATCAACCTTCCTAAACTCCAAAGACCTCTTAGACCAAAAGTGTCCAACATCTGCAGAGTACAGATACAAACACACGATCTGTCAGAAATTTCCACATAAGCTCATCTGGAAATATTGCAAACTGAGACTAGGATTTAGTACTTCTAGTGTGCTCTTATATCTGCTCACAGGACCTCCTACTTTTGCAAGGTAGCATCAGCTGCACTAAGTCTCAATGCCTTGTCAAATTTTTGATATGTATTGCTAAGTACTTTGTAGGCCTGATGGACATGTATCAAACTAAACGTACTACTGACCACATATTTTGTTTTTGGAATAAACTGCAATAACTTATTAAGTGTTTTAAGTTATAAATCTCTCTCTCTCTGTCTCTCTCTCTGTCTCCACCCCCACCCCATCTGTGTCTCTCAGTGCCAGAATGGGTGTCAAAGTAAAAAAATAATGAGGGTCAAAGGTCTAAAATCAGAAATAGATTTTAAATACCGGTGTTATATATTTAAAACGTTGAACAATTAACAGCTTTAGAATTAGCATGCATTTTCTGATGGATATACATTTTCATCTCAAATGGCTGCAGTCTTCACCGATTTGCCATAAAAACACAAACATTATGTGAAACAGACCACAAATATGAGGTAAAACAAGGGACATTCAAATCAGGGATAGCTGATGTCTATGTTTTAAGGAAGTACTCTTTAAAGTGTGATTTGAAGAATACAAGTTTTCACCTCAGGAGAGACATTTTTATCTAGAGAGAACTGGTTTGTGGCTGAGGCCCAGCTGGTAGTTAGTGTTGTAAGAGTTACAATAGCAGTAACATTCAACTGAAAGGAACCTGGCACTGCAGCATTGTCAAATAATGGCCTAGGTTACCAGAGTTTGATTACTACCTCAGACATCTGACATGCTAGCAAGGATTGGGTGGGATCATCATCTAGGAGAGCAATCATGTGTGTGTACCATGTGATTCATCCCTATTACAGCCTGGGAATGTGCTGAAGATGTTGTGCATAGGATGGCAGTGACATTAGCTGAGCCACTGAGGAAGTGGGTGATATGCCAGAAATTTCTATTGGGTTGCTGCTCTGAATGTAAACGTGAACGCAAAAAAGAAAAGGAGGTAAAAACCTAGGGCATTGAAAAGCGCTCTTTGGTAGCAATATAAGTTGTGCCAGGTGACTTGTTCTCCTCAGTTAGTCCAAACATAGGTCAGAAAGACTGCTAGATCAGGAACAAAAAGTGGAGAAATAAAGACAAATGAGTGGATGTGGTGCCTCTGAAATAATTAGCTACATTGCAGCAGCTTAGGACCAAGCAGCAAATGTAGATGTCAACTTAACAACAGTAGGAAAGCAACCTATCATTAGCAACCAGGCTTCCTGGTTGCAAATGAGAAATAAACTTTTCCCATATGATTTCATATGAGATTTCTTTAAGGTGGGGTATATTTGTTTAATATCAAGTATGAAATACATCACAGACATTGAGAGAGCAATAAGTAGAACTATAAAGAAAGAAAGAAAGTTGAATATTCTCTAGACTTTAGTGGAGTACCAGGAGTTGTCAGAACTATAACTCTTTCTCCTCTTTTTTATTGGGTTGTCAGTACATTCCCTCAGTATCGGCTGTACCACATGCATTGTCTTGACGCCAGGTATGTGGGTGCCTTCTAGCTTACATGGGCTCTTACCTCTGTTTGAACTTGAACATTTGTTCTGGCAAGTATCGGCAGCCATGTGGAAATGATGAAGCTGCTACACCTTTCCTGGACTCCTATTCCAGTAGAAGGAAGATAGGAATGGCAGCCACAGAGACAGTGGGAGTACCTTGGGGTGTAGGGAGGAGGATGGGAGATTAGCATTAGGGAGCAGGAGAGGAACTTTAGGGTTAGGGAGCAGCTGGAAGCTTTTAAGTTTAGGAAACAGTTGGGGAGTTTAGGTTTAGGGAGCAATTGGATGGTTAGGTTTAGTGTGAAAGATTAGAACTTTACGTTTAGGGAACAGATTCGTGTTAGAAACTGGGTGGGAGTTTTAGGGTTACAGTTTGGACTCGGATAGGGCTATGCAGTTTAACAGAGTTGGGGGTGGGGCGGGCTAATTAATTAAGTAAGACTGGGCTACTGGGAGTTAAGACACTTGCCTTTCAGAGCAAGTGAGAGTAAACAAGTGTGTTGTAAGTTACTAGCATATACACACTTGTAGTAGAACCGCATTATCTTCTACTTTCAGGTCGATCATTCCCTCTCTATTCTTTTTTATTATCATTCTTAATAATGTATCAGAATAACAGCATGTATAATTCCACATATAGTATGCACAGCATTACACCAGCATCTAAAAGCAGAATGTCATTTATTTATGCATGTATTCATTCATTTGTTTATTTATTTATTTTACCTTGTTCTGTCAGTATACAAACAAGTGAAGCATTACATTTTGTCATTTGAACAAATAAGTAATGCAAGCTGGTGCTGTCACATTTTAAAGCAACTGACCCACATTTAAAATTAGGTAAAGCCGCACAGGGCAGCTTTCCAGATAGACTAGCATATTTTAAGCAAACAAACCAATTGCTTTGTTTTACTTTTGTTTACTGTCAAAAATCTGTGACTGAAGTAGTCAGTATTAACTTCACTGACTGCATGGTATGCCTCATGCATTCACTCATTTTCAGTGATTGACAAATAGGAACCATCAAATATTGAAAAAAAACTTTAAACCAATATAAGAAAAAGTAAACAGAATAAAGAATATCACTTATCCATTCCGATTTCTGCTGATGTGTTCTTGAGATAATCTAAGGTGTCCTAGAGCAGAATGTTGTGTGTTTATCTGTGATGTTTCTAAAAGAAGACAGCAGGCTAGCACTGAACGCAGATATCAGCACAAAATAGAAAAGCAAAAACCCAGGGGAGCTTATCTGAAGTTCTAAAACAACTACTTGCAAAATAGACAATCAGAAGTGCACTTTTGCCTTGTTTCCCAAATGTATTGAGAAACTAGAAATGTCATGTTCCTTTACATGTCTTACAAATAACACAACGGAGTAACAGAGTATTTAAAAAGCTTTAATGATACTTTTTCATTGCAAATTTACTGGGCATATTAAAAAGTCAATAAATCATGTCTATGTAAATAAACCCGAGGTGCAAAGTATAAATTTAGCAGCCATATATATTTTCCTTTTCATAATTAACATATAAAGAAAATGTATCCCATGCTTCCCTGCTCTTATGATTCTGCATTGTATCTGCACTGGTATGATCTTGTGCTTCCCACAGATCCAGCATGCACTAACTGCCTTTCATAGGTTAACACACTTCAGGGCAAGGCTGATGTTGCTCTTTCTCTTCTTCAGTACTTTACTCTTCTATTTTTCACCTAAAATGTCTGAAGCACTGACCAAAGTGTCAACCCTCTTTTCATTCCACAGAAAGTGCAATACACAGGGTAAGCAATCTCTGAATTCTGGGCTAGACTGCATCTTCTGGACATTTGACAAAATTTCATAGAACTGATGCAGGTTGTTGCAAGGCTGGGTTTTGCATCATAGTTTGGATACAGTAATTCTTCAATTGATGAAATGGTTGGTTTTATGCTTGCAGGGGACTTAAGGATATAACTTGCAGATTCCTATGTTTTCCATCTGCTTTATCTCTCCCTAGAGTATAGTCCAAATCAAAGGAATCGGTTTTCTTAGAACCATCTTGCTCTTTTACTCACTCATTAAAGATTAATGCCTTTTTATTATGATTCAGTACTTGAGTGCTTGCAGTAGGTGTCAAATGACAGCCATTGTGAGTCACAAGGACATCATAGTTTGTTACAGTTGAAGTGTCTGTGAACTGATGGTTTGACATAAGCTGTCTCTGTCTCTGTCTTATTTAGCGGACTTCACCAGGTGCCCTAGAGCATAATCTCTTGAGGCCCACAGACTCAACAATCCTAAATGATGAGGATTCTTCTTCAGGGAGGAATGTCATACGTAGCTCCAGCATCAGTGGGGAAATGTACAACATTGAGAAAAGCAATGGGGTCCCAACAGAAACACCTAGCAATACAGCAAACAAGAAGAGAAGATCCAGTCTTGGTGCTAAGATGGTGGCCATTGTAGGACTGTCCCAGTGGAGCAAAAGTACATTACAGCTCAACCAGCCAGGTAAGTACAGCTCCATCGGAAGTCAGTTTCCTAGCTTCAGTAAGTTTGTTTCTAATCCAAATGAAATGTCTGGAATTCTTTACCAGCTGTTAACAGTTGTGGATATGTGACGATGGCATTAGTTTTGTAACATGAATTTTGGAATGTATTTAAGATTATAAATACAAAAAGTTAATAATGGTGCATTTTCCTGCTACCTTAACACTCCCACATAGCTGTATACAATTCCCTGCTACTGGCAAGATAAAAAACAAAAACACAAAGTAGCGCTTTTTTTTTTTTTTCGATTCAGAAAAGAATACTTTAATATGGAACATAGAATAAAGCATTTGAAAAGTGTTGTAATTCTCCTTTAAACATTATGCTGTCTTAATGCATTCATATGCACTACAGAAATTATTGAGGAAACCAAGTTTGCGTGAATATCTGAAAGCTCTTACTGATCTGTGCCCCTATTAAATAAGACCAATAACTTGTAAGTGAAGCTCAGGCAAAATGTTTTTTCTGATTTTTTTTTTTCTTTTTATTTAAATACCTGGCAAAAATGCCTAGGAGTCCAGATTCCCTATAAACCTGTAATCATGCTCGTTTTCTCCTTTCGAAAGTTGTAGAAAATGCAGTCATATAAGTATCCATTTGGTTTTGTCTGAGGAGAAGTATGTATTATAATGCTTAAAGGTCGGTAATATTTATTCTAAATCAACATGCTTTAAAATATTACAGTCGTAAGTCAGAATGGTTTGAGGAGTCCCAACTCTGCATGTGACACTGCAAGAACAGGTTATTGTAAATGTACAAAAAGCAAAACCACGCATTACAAGTATCATTTCATCTTCACACCTTTTACCTGCTACTTTTAGAAACATTTTAATAATTCATGTGTTAGAAATTCTTAATGCTTGATATGATTTTAAAAAAGGCCAACAACTATTTATTTGATTTTATTAAATATCAATCCATTTTACACAGCACACTTTGCATCATATATAAAATAATAATACCATGTGCAAACACTGCAATCAGTGAGTCTAAAACATTGAAAATGATCAGCAAATCATATTTCAGGACAGGTACAGCAAAAAATAAGAACACCAATATATTTCTGCTTATACTTGCATTTTACAGAAAGAAGATTCTGCTACTAATCTGTTTCATTCACTGAACAAATCATCTGCTGTATACTATGAATCCTTTTTATTAACCCTCTCATATTGTATACAACAAATAAACCAGAGAAGTAGCAACCTAGCAAATTATTTAAGCAATTGTAGGAGTTTTTTTTTTGTAACTGGAAAATGATTACTAGCCAAATGTTCTCTCTTGTTTATATGTGTACAAAAGTAGTGGGTTTATTTAAAAAGCCAAAAAGACTCATCCATGTAACTGACCCCAGGCATAACAAGAAAAGGGATATAACAGGCATAGGTTATTGCTATCATGAGCCATCCAGTCCAGTTTAGTCAATGCAGCATTTGGTACTGTTTATTTTGCAGATTTGCTGTAGATATTGTAGTTCTGATAAAGAAAAAGCTAACATGTCTGATATGTGTGAGAATTAGTTTGAGGCTAACATGTAATAACTCTTGATTTAATATGACTGTTGCTTAATGTCTCCATGGAATAGGAACAACTTGCAGTCTATAGAATCTATATCAATGCTGTAGAGGTGATAAGATGACATTATAATTGGTCTAAGGTACTCAAGGTCCATGAACTTGCTCTCTATCTTGGTGGCATTTTCTTATCTGGCTCTTAGTTTGAGCAGTAACAATATGTCTGTAGGAAATGACTTGGCCCAAATGGCATTCCTTTATTATTACTGTCAGATGAAGTCTGGCCATTATAAGCAAGATAGCTTCGAAATGAGTGAAATCTGATTGCATCTGATGCAGATAGCTATGACAGATTTTCTATGATGGTCTAATGCAGATATATGTGTGTAATAGTTTACTGTCATATTGCATTTACAAGGAAGTTAATCAGATGTGATCCAAGTGCGGTTCCATGATTGACCCTCTTCCTCTTCACAGTGGTTATGGGCTCTGACAGGACACTTAGATGTCTTGATCTTTGAATTCTTCAAACTAAGTAATTAGTGTACCCTTTACCGCTGGGGAATTATTGTTTTCTTGATCTATTCCTTACCTAAAATAAATAGTGGTTCATCATGCCAGATGGCTTTGCATTCAGTACAGGATACCTACAATAATTCTTGGATATGTTTTTTGTCTGGAGGTCATTTTTCATATTCCCAGCAGATGTTTCATACCTTACTCAAAGGTTATGTTGTGTATCAGTGATTAGGAAATCCTATTCACGATATTTATGAAGTGCCTTCCCTATACTTTACTATGAAAGATTATGACTGAAATGGACTTGTAGTTGTTAATCTGCACGGTGTTATCATTTCTAAAGGATAATTATGCTTATGTGTGGGTAGTTTGCCTTCTGTGATGCTGTATGTAAAGAAATAAATCACCTTCACTATGCATATGCATTACTCATTGTTTACTTTTATTGGTTCACTGTCACAACAGCGTAATCCATGTTTTTTGATTTTGTAGAGAACACTTTTATATTGCTATCACCAGTATACTAGGAATGGATAACAACCTGTAGACTGGATTAGTGTGCTGGCAGCTTATATACTACCTGTTCTGTTGTAGTAGGCTGAATTTAGTTAGTGTTCCATAAGACTTCTTGTATAAATATATACATTTCTCAATTATCTGTAGGAAATCTGAGTCTGTATGCTTTGTGTGAGGCTTGCTGTATTATAGAATTTGTAAGTTGTAAATATCTCCTTTATTCTTTTATAAAAGACCATATCTGATGATTAGGCTTTTATGGTAATTTTTCTTTTACTCTTAGTTTTCTTTCTGATGTGCACTTTTGCATTTTCAAAGGATGTAATATATAAAGAGTCATAATGGTTATCCTACTGTTGGCAGAATTTTAATTTGTATCTAGAATAGGTAGATTATTTATTTATTCATTTATTTAACACTTGTTGACTGGGACTGTTAGACTAGAAGAGTGCCTATTTTCAGTGGAGGCCCGGGGAGAAATGCTTCAGACTTTGGCATGTTGGAGGAACCCAGAGTACCCAGAGGAAACCCATGCGAACACAGGGAGGACATGTAGACTTGACACAGAAGGCACCCCAGCCGAGAATCAAACTGGAGAACCTCTTGCTGTGAGGCAGCAATATTAATCGCTGCACTACTGCACCACCCTATATTAAACAAGAAAAGGATAACAGAGATATTTTACTACTTCTAAAGAGTTTCACCTCAGTAATTTGCAAGTGAGGACATACTGCAAACATTGGTGTGCGATTGCTTTGAGAATCTGGGAAGATTCTATCATCTGGGGTTAGATAATCATATATTCTTTTGTAATAGGTAGCCCAGTACTTCAGTCAATTCTCTTAAGAACTGATATTAGTTGATAAAACAAACAACTGGATAGTAATAGAAACAGATACCCATTTTAGTCATTTCAGCTTACATCTAAGCTTATTCAATATGTGGGAGTTTTCAAAGGAGAGTGAACATATTTTGTTTGTGGTTGGTGCAAAACATTTTAAGTAGTTTTGTACCGTCAGTCTCTAAGGATATGACTGCAGGATGGGGCTCCCATACACCTCTAATCTCCCCAGTTGTTTAGCTAAATCATTGTACAATTTTAATCTTATGACCATTCTACATAAAGTATTGTCAGAATGGTGCACATAGGTTTCAGTAATGAATACTATGTCTGGTTTGGGTCTACTTTAATTAAACGAAAGCGGAATCCGTCAAATACAAATCCATCGACATGTAAACAGCGAAATGTGGAAACGTTGAATGCACTAAATAGCAAAATCGGAAATGTCAAATTGTCATAGTTGGCCTGTCTGTGGTATAGCTCCGTAAGGTAAGTGTGCGATAGTTACAGACCTTAGGCTTAGGGTGCAGGTTAAGGTAAGTGCATAGATAGGTAATGTATGTAAGGTTTAGTGTAGGGTTTTGTTAAGTGTATGTGTATGGAATATTTAATTTGTGTGGGTATAGTTCTGTAGGGTAAGTGTGCGGTAGTTACGGATCTTAGGGTAAGGGAGGGGTTAAGGGTAGTGCATAGATAGTTGTGTATGTGGGGTTTAGTTTAGGGTTAAGAGTGGGGTTTTGGTGCTTTAATTTAGGGTTAGTAGTAGGGTTTTGGTTAGTGTATGTATGTGTTTTTTGTTGTTGTGTTTGCGTAAGTAGTATGTTATGGGTGGTGGGGTTGGCCGACTATTGCGGTTTCGATGTTTAAATTTCGTGGTTTTGCGTGTTCGATATTATCGCATTTCGTTGTTTATTTGTCAACGGATTCGTATTCGACGGATTCCATTTTCGTTTAATTAAAGTAGACCCGTCTGGTTTATATGCCTCTGTGAAACTTTGTAGGTCAGGGCTCTAATGCTCCTAACATTCATTTATATCATTTTCAGACATATGACTTTTGCACCAATTGAATTCTGAGGTGAGCACCACATAGTGTATTCAACTACTTTAGAAGATTTCATTTTATACAGTAGATACAATAAACAGGTTGCTTATATCTGCTTTCTGTTTGTAGTACATAGTAAGGTTGGTCATTACTTTTTCAGTTGTTTTCAGCCATGTAGGTATGACAATAGTTGGCTTTCTGAGTAATATAGAATCAATTTTACATAAGAAATTTTATTTCTTTTTTTTTATTTATTTCTCCTGTCACATTTTTCTAAAGATCTCAATAGATGTTAAGAATCTTTAGTCTGATTAAGACAGCAGTTAACAGTAGCAATAGCACAGTTCCCATGGGTGGTTTCATCTCTGCAGATTTTATATGCTAGACTTGATTTCCTACTTCTATGTGTGCCACTGGATTTAGAGGTACCACCCATCCCTGTAGGACAGACCCAAGGCAGAGGTACTGTTGACACTGTTCTGACAGGTACATGCTTCATGAATAGAATAGTTGACTTGTTGTTCATGAATAGAACAGTCGACATGTTGTTCATGAATAGAATAGTCGACTTGTTCATGAATAGAATAGTCGACTTGTTGTTTGTGAATAGTATAGTCCACTTGCTGAAAAGTGAACTGTGGTTTCCTGAGAGGAGTAGGGTGCACTGTCTGTACACTCAGCCATGCACAGAATGTTATTGGAAGTGGAGTGGTATAATGCTGTCACATGAGAAGTATCAATAAGCAGACAGTATTGATAATTTGTGAGATAAAATCAAAATATAGAGAAGGAATATGAATGAGATTCTGAATGATTGAGGGAAACATGCATGAGAAGGAATAATGGCCCACGTGTTCTGAGGTTGAAATTTAGGAAGAGAAGAGGGCAAATGAGAAAGAAGGCTTATGAGAAGAACTTTGCCTGATATATGTAGGATTCAAACTGGATATATTGTCATGAGAAGATGCAGCTGAAGAGTGACAAACTATGAAAGGGTGTGCAGACAATATGTATTAGAATGAAATGAGTTAATAAACTAGAAATGGTAACCATTTGAAATGTCAGGACCTGCTAGAGTGAGTCCTGAAATATAGAGACTGTATGGCTGAAAACAAATGGGCTTACATAAATTAAGTCTGAGATAGCCATTACCAGGAATGCTCCCTTTTCTTTGCGGTATGACAATCTTGGAACTCATATAAATTACTTTGGGTGGATGGATGCTTGCCACTCACATCTGAGATTGCAGCAGGGCTTACCTCCACAGAAAAGAAGTTTAAAGCAGAAGGCCGACGCTAGAGATTCACTCTTCTTCTACATTTTCAGTCTTTTTTTTTTCTGGTTGTCAGTACTTGGCATTTCAAGTGCCAACATTTGTTTAATGAGCCACTACAATTTGTTCAACATGTATTATGTGTATGATAATATGTAAAATAATTGAGGCAGTGTTGGTGTAGAATTGCAATATTTCTTTTTTGAAGGATGTATCTTTCTTTTTTTTCATTTTTTTTGTTAAAACAAATGTTATTAAAGTTAGGTGAAAAAAGATAACATTTTCAACTTGCAGACAAGTACATTTAGCAGTACGTATCATAAAGGCAGGCAGCACTAACTTTCAAAACAGTACATTTAAGCATCAATGACCATTAAATGGACAACTTGTTTGTGGCAGAATAGTGAAACATATTGTATATATATATATATATATATATATATATATATATATATATATATATATATAATACACTTCCACTTAACATTGTCACTAACAAATATTACAGAACAGACATTACTTTGAAAATTTTGATCCATAAGGTGGTACATTGAAGTATTTTATGAAAATTATTTCACGTTTTGAGTGACCTCACTTTGAATGTTACAGACATCTTAAATTCCTTATAAGTTAGATTAGTTCTTGGGACCCAGTTCTTGAGAACAGTGTTTTTAAAAAGGGTGGTAAGAACCACAGGTATAACAAATGTTGGTGATGCAATCTCCTATGGCTTAATATTCAGTAGACCAGTGTACCTTTGTGGTGTTTGGTAAAAAGTTGTTCTCATATTAACTTGACTTTGGGACAGTCCCAGGGTATATGCGTAATTCCAACCACCATGGAACTGTATATCTCACAGTTTGATAATGTTGGCATCCCAAATGAAGCCACTTTCACTGGCAAGAAGTAGCAGTTCTGATTAATCAAGAATTATTGCCTACATTGAGCCTTTACATGGGGTATATATTTAAAAGTGTTCTTCCAAACACCTATCCATTCAGTTTCTATTCCCTCCTGTTGGAGTAATTTTTCTCCATAATTTGGGTACTTATACATGGTCAATATCAGTTAAGTCAATTATATCATTACAGATTTAGGGATTATCTTATTTTTTGAGATGGCAGGCTTAAGCCATTATACCACAGTTTTCACAATTTCCTTTATAAATTCAAAAATAGTAACTTTACTCTGATTAATTATTAATGAATATGTTTCTCTTAGATCCTAAACGTTAGTTAGTTCTGATGTTTTTCTTAGTATCTTATTACTTAGGAATTCAAGTATGGTTCAGTCTTCCATCTTGGAAAACTATATTATTTAATTTTATATTACAATTACCACTGCTCATAAACTGCTTCTCTATGTGGAACATTTCCATTAGCTGCTTCATATCTTCAATTAAAAGTTTCAGAAGTAACAAAATTCTGTTATCCCATAACCATTTGTGATTTAAGAATGGTACTTCTTTTGAGTTGTCAATGTGGTCTTTGATATTAGACTGTATCAAAGAGGGTTCCTAAGTCTTGATCAAACTTCAAAGCACGAAAAGGCAAAATAGCAAAATGGCATATAAGCGAATTCTTGCCCTGGGAAAGAAATCGCTTGGCCGCTTCTGTTATTTTAACTTTTTCGTGACTGTAGTGCAATCTTGGAGTTGGTATATTTAAGTAGGGGGATGTGGGGGGCACAGCCCCCCACTTTATGTAATGTTTTATAATTTTTTTTTTTTGTGGAACTGCGATTTTTTTTTCTTGGAAAAAAATCACAGTTCTAAGCGTTCGAGATTGTAAGCTTTCGGTTACATGGGATAGATAAATAATTGTTCGCTTTTTTCAGCATTTGATGATTTAACATACACCCTATCAAAGATACCCATGTAAAACTATATGTCTCCATACACTTGACACCTTGAGCAGTTTGTGAATCAGCTGACATTCTAATATAAGTTTGGCCATGGCAGTTTTAGTTCTTTTTTTCCTTTAAACACGTCAGTTTTTTCTAGACTATGCCTCTGTGTTTTATGATGCCAGATAAAATGCAACTTTGTTGGTTTAGTTAACTTTGTATTGTGTACATTTGTATTGATTAACATTTGAGATTCTGGGAATATATTTATCTTTACTATAACAACTGTTGCCCATAAGTTAAAATGATGCTTGGACCACCTGTTTTGATCTTTCTTGATCTTCTCTATTATCCCGTTTAGATTAGTTTCTATAAAGACATTGTTGGTGATAGTGTATGTAACTCCCAGATATTTGAAGTTAGTGCATGAGATAATAATATTACTTAGTTATTGTCATTAAGGTTAAGTTTATTCTCCAATGGTCATACAATGGATTTGTATATGTTTAGTTTATAGTTGTAGGTATTAGAAACATCATAAGTAACCTATAATATTGGATGAATTGAGACTATATATATATATATAAAAAAAAAATATATATATATATATATATATATATATATATATATATATATATATATATTAATATGAATACATACACATAGGGATTCACTTTACAATCTCGAAATACTGATATTGTGAATTTAAATATCTCAAAACAAAAATACCGAAACCACAAAAGCTCAACCCCCAAAAAAACAAACATCACAATACTGAAACTTCATACTATCGAACTTTCAGCATGTGATTTAAAACACACCCTCCACCACACAAATGCACATACAACACATTCCTCCCCACACTACAACAAACCAACACATACACACACACACACACACACACACACACACACACACACACACACACACACACACACAAGCAAGCAAATAAAACTCAACTAATCTACATATAAGTAGGGGGGAAAGCCCACCTGCACCCCCCTGCTACTTATATATACAAACTCCAAGGTCGCACTAAAAAGAAAAAGGCACTAAACCCACTGCTACACACTCTACATTCCTGTTGCAGAAACACACATTACATATATACAAACACCACCACTTTCAACACTTACACACTCATACTCTTACCTACCTACCCTAACCTACACCTAAAACTTCGAAACACACTCACATAATACCAAATCCCTACCCAAAACCCTTAAACAAAAAAACACTTACCTGAATCTTCAATTTCAACTACACATCGGCAGCCATCCCCATATCCCAGAGCACACCGCACCTTACAGACACAGTAAACCATAATTACAATAGCTCACCATCACAACTGCGGACTTGACAATTCAACATTCACTCATATGCAGTTTCGAGTAACTGCACTTTCGACACTTTCGTTTCGAGATACTGAAATTCGAGCATTCAGTATTTCGAGATTGTAATGTGAACCTATATATATATATATATATATATATATATATATATATATATATATATATATACATACATACATATATAAGAGTGCTACAGAATCCTGAAAGCCCAAAATCCTAAGACCAAAATCTTGAAAGTTCAAAATACTGAAAACAAACAGGATACCAACATTTACTATATTCCAGCACAAGTACATACAGAAACAACTAAAACACAAACCATATTACTCTTCTTCAAGTATACATACTTAAATATATCAACTCTGAGATTGCACTTAGTGTAGTGAAGTGCAATCTCTGAGATGATATATTTAAGTGGCAGGGGGTGTGGGGGTGAATATAGTTGAAGGGCAATATGTTTATGTATGTACTTGTGCTGGAATATAGTGAGTGTTGGTATCCTGTGTGTTTTCAGGATTTTGAGTTTTCGGTATTTGGAGTTTTCAGTATTTTGAACTTTTGAGATTTTGGTGTCAAGATTTTGGGCTTCATGATTTTGGGCTTTCAGGATTCTGTAGCACTGCTATATATATATATATATATATATATATATATATATATATATATATATATTAGATGTAGCATTATGCCATCTGTATATACATCATCACAAGTTTCCTTCTATGAGATGGTAAGTTTGAAAAAAGTAAAATATTAGCTGCAGAGAGAGGCTAGATGAGTATCTTTATAAAGGGCAGCCATGTCTAATTTTCTTTAATAGTTTAAGTCACTAAGAGAGGAGTCCATTCATCTTTTTATAAGCAAGTCACACATAGATTATAAAACTGAAGGGGAAGTATAAAGAAAAGTATCGGTATATTATTATTAATGCTGTCAAGTGGCATTATGTAGCAATGGAGATTTAACTGTGCTCTAAAAGTGGGAAATTAAAACTGGTATATCAAATAGGAAAATGGTCTGTATTATAACTGAAATAAGGAATGTGGTGACTGCATTGTAAGAAATTTACATTTTGCAAGTAATGTATACAATGACCTTAGTAGTGTATACAATATCCTTTAAACATGCCAGTTTTTCTGGACTATGCCCATGTGGTTTATTCTGCCAGATGAAGTGCAACTCTGTTGACTTGGTTACATTTGTATTATGTAAGTTTGTACTGCATAATGTTTGAGATTCTTGAGATACATTTATTTTTAAGATAGCCACTGTTGCCCATAAAATAAAATGTATCATTGACCACATATTTTGGTCTTTCTTGGTAGCTGAACTGTATGCTTGTATCATCAAATGCTGATCTGAATAAAAAATACTGTTTTCTGACGATCAAATGCTGATTTTAATAAAAAATACTCTTTTTTGATAACTGCCCCAAGATCTTTGCCATCCAACCAATGTACCACTAAAAAGAAGGAACATTGTTTAACATCCCATCCAAAGGATGCCACATCTGTAGTGCAGTACTCCCAAAATGATGCATTACAAAATCAGTACTGGAACAAAAATGCATGTACTGGGTAAAATAATAGAACTTGCAGTCTTACTTCAGCTCATCATGTAACCTGCTGATATGCTGACAGTGACTGCGATCTGATTATTTTGACCTGTTTATTTGTAAGTGATGCAATTTCTATGCACTGATATAGAACACTGTGCAGCAAGTGTATGCTTTGCAGAAGAAATCCTAATACATTTAGAATGTACGTGTAAGTGATAGTGAAAATAAGTTTTTTGTTCTTGTTTTGCATCATTACTTTATTGTGAAGCACTGAAGACATATATATATATATATATATATATATATATATATATATATATATAAAATCCCACTTGCCCGAATTTTAAAATACAGAGACGACAAAGTTGAAAACCCATAATACAGATGACACAGAACACTGACATTTCACTCCAAGTAAGTAACTGCTTGGCCACCATGGTGAACTTTGCCTCTTACCCCCACAGTAGTGCAGTCTTGGAGTTGGTATATTTAGGTAGGGGGTGTGTGGAGGGTACAGCCCCCTACATGGTTGGGTTAAATTTGCTTCAGTTTTAATCCATTTTTTTAGGTTGACAAAGCAGTTACTTACCTGGAATGAAATGTCAATGTTCCTGGCAGTCGGTCTTTTGACTTATCAGGTTTGTCATCTCAGTTATTTAAAAGTCGGCTATATGGTATGTTGGGTTTGTAAAGTAGGCCCATACACACACACACACACACACACACACACACACACACACACACACACACACACACACACACATATATTTCATTTTATTTTATTTTATTTTATTTTACAGTTTGTTTACTGGGATAGTCCATTGGGCCAAAAAGAGCCTGTTTTCAATGGAGTCCCGGGGAAAAAAGTTCCATGAACAGCAATATAATATGAAGACAATGCATTTACATTTATGTAATACCACTGAAGAACGATGGCATTACACAACATGACAAAAAATCCATGATTGGAGTGAAAATACAGTCAAAAAAGCAAAAGGTAAAATTGCACACATAAATAATTCAGTTGAAATAAGAAAAAGTATTGCTATAATGTGAAATAGCATAAATAAATAAATAATGTGAAATATATCTATGCATGTATTTTTTAAATAAATAATATTAATGTGAAATACTATCTATATATATATATATATATATGTGTGTGTGTGTGTGTGTGTGTGTGTGTGTGTGTGTGTGTGTGTGTGTGTGTATGTATGTATTTTTTTGAAACTTTATCATATTGTGAAGCACTAAAGACTTTAATTGAGCAGGACAAGCCTGCATACAGCTAGGGAGAGTGGCAATTCTCATTGTATTGTGCTGAGTTTAGTATAGCCTCCAAAGTAATGGATAATTTAACCTGGGCATATGTTAAAAATAAATCAATGATAAAAGAAAGCAGGGGAACATGTCCTATGTTTTTGATGCATTAATTATGAAGAAGCACACAGAAGCATTATAGAGCACTATGCGAAATAAAGCAGCTCATATATGTTAAGATATTTGTATAACAAGCCAGTATGCCTTTCAAACTACATATTTTCCCAACATATTTCCAGGAATAATTAGATCTCTGTATGCTGATAATTTATAAATGCATTGTCTAATATTACTATCTGTGAAACTGCTGCTCAGATAACAAAACTCTGAAGCAAAATGAAGGAATACTTTTGCTGGCACACCAAGCACACTGTCTGTTTGATGTTTATTGCCATTGTTCACATTTAACTAATTAACTGAACCTGAAAAGAGATGTTCGAACATGGGTAGATATTTCTATGATACCCAGGCTGACAGAGGAAGAGTAGCTAGAAGGAATATCTGAAACCATACCTCTCAACCTGGAAACATCAAAATCTGGACAAAGGCCCATGAAAAATAAGTACAAATCTGTATGCTGATTAACATAAAATGTGCATACATAATTATGTAACCACACCCACTCCAATGGAATTGTAGGATACCAACTTTCAAATGCAAACTGAAGAACAGACAACCAAAATATGGCCCCAGAGTCCTCGCAGCCACTTCAATATCCCATTAGTTGGCTATTTCGCCCCATTTACCATAAACACTGTAATGTGCATACTGCTTTACTTCTACAATGATTTGGATTTCATTTTAAACTTTTATTTTACATTTTTTAGCACAAACACTAATAAACATCTGCTAAATAAAGCAATCCAGTCTCACAATGAAAATAGACTTAGCTGTAAAACTTCTGTACCCTTGAAACTCACATTCATTGAAACAGCATTGAAACCCACATTAAAAGAAAATGCATCTGGCCACTGGTAGATAAAGAT
The DNA here is from genome assembly GCF_019279795.1 of Protopterus annectens. Taxonomy (NCBI): domain Eukaryota; kingdom Metazoa; phylum Chordata; order Ceratodontiformes; family Protopteridae; genus Protopterus; species Protopterus annectens. The sequence goes on along the minus strand of NC_056727.1, from coordinate 1,003,489,438 downwards.
TACCTTTGGGCTGTTTTCAAATCATAGGCCCCATGCACACAAAACATACATGTGTTCTTTGATGCACCTTCCTGACTGAATTAAATTATATTCCTTGTATAATACAGCACACGTGTTAGAGCACATTTTTAAATTTGTTTTGAACTTTTTTCAAGTAAGCAATGAAACAAAATGCATGAACCAGTAATGACAAAACTGCCCAGTTCAGAACATTTCCATCATAAAAGTCTCCTCACACTTTTACAGTCCACCAGTATCAGTAAATATGCACAATCTCTGCAGAAGTAAAAGTCATCTAAATAATTCCACATTAAAGAGATATGTAGCTAATGAAGAGGTTGCTGCTAGCAAACAACTTTATATTTCATTGTTTCATCTGCAGGTAAAGTGTCTGCTGCCCTTCAAGAATTAACAAAAAATGATAAGCTAGTAATATTTCAATAGGGAATGCATGGCAAACTGATAACGGGTTCAAAGTTACTAGGTATCTCTGCCAAAGGAGGGATTCTCAGGACAGCAGCATCCATGCCCATTAAAAGTACAACACAGTACAGTATCAACGATCCATCTACATACTGTGTAGTAGAACCCACAGCCTTCTGCCGTAAAAGCAAGTATTCTACCTTCTGTGCCACAAACACAAATAGTCTTGGCATAATCAGCACTAAACCTCTCTCCCCTGAAGAACTATGCAGCACAAGAACTCTGAAAAAAGCCAAAATTTATTGGGGGGGGGACAAAGGCCCAAAATCAGGGAGGGACACATTTTAAACGTTGCTTGTATAATCTTAGAAAGTTGCTAAAATAATTTTTTTTGTGTTACCATGTGTTTCCTGAAAGATAGGAAGACTGAAACTTAGCTAGCTACCTTATGATGACATGCAAGTAAGAGTGCATAGAAATAAAAGGTCATATGTACCACGTGCTAACTAACAAAGGAATAGATTCCTTTTCATCTAATTCTTCCTTTACTGTTTAGGTGAAGTAATGCTGTGCAAATATTACAATGCATAGGTATGTTGGTGACTCAGAAGTACCATGTGAAAATATATATTTATATATTTATTTTTTAGACCAGGACACTGTTAATTTTGCAACTTTACTCTGTGTGTGTGTGTGTGTGTGTGTGTGTGTGTGTGTGTGTGTGTGTGTGTGTGTGTGTGTGTGTGTGTATGTGTGCGTGTGCGTGTGGCGTGTGTGTGTGTGTGTGTGTGTGTGTGTGTGTGTGTGTGTGTGTGTGTGTGTGTGTGTGTGTGTGTGTGTGTCTCTGATGTAACATGCTTTTTTCTTTTGATCTCATTTGTATAATTTCGTAAGACTTCTTTTACTACTTGTATGTTTTCAATATCATATGTTTTTGGAGGAGGGGTGCTTACATGCTCATTTTTTACCTTCCTATGTCTTCTTTGTCATCAAGAATAGCAATCTCCTCTGACAACACTCAGTACAGGTCAGACCTACTTGAATGGCTGATAATGCTGTACTGTTGCAGCATGCACCTTCAGAGTCAACAGAGCCGGATCATGGATAAATGGATCCCTATGCAGGGGAATGAATCAGGCCCCCACCAGCCATACTAACATCCCATTACTTTACTGTCTCTCCTCTTTCACCATAAACACTGTCCAAACATGTCAATACATGTACGATTTTCTTCTCTACTTCTACATTTATCACAGCGATTTGGATTTCATTTAAAACATTTATTCCAAATTTTACAGAAAAAAAACACTGACAGCCATTTTCTAAATAAAACAAAACGATTTCACATATAAAAATATTTAGCATGAGAAACTGTAAACATCTCATCCTTTAACTCACATTTAGTGAAAATTCATCTGACAGTAAAATAAAAAATACCAATTAAATTACAAGGGATGTGCTGGGATTCATAATCAAAATAGCATATAGTGAAGTATTAATAAGTGGTATGTGAAGGAATTCAAAGGACAAATATGTATTGCATTTGCTAACAGCCTGGGACACCCCACTGGACATGTGCCCCTTTTCAGGAGCAGCCCAGGATAACTGTATTATGCAGTAATTTGGTCAGAATCACAAAGAAGACAAATGTAGTTTTCCTACCACCACATACAGCAGGGAAAAGTACATGCATCATGTTATAATGTGTAGTTTTGTCAAGTAACAGTTTTGAAGTGTTTGTGAGCCCAAAAAGCTGCCAAACAAACAAGAGTTCTAACATCACACTACATGCTTCAGAAAGTCACATTCCATCCTCCAGTTTTTTATACATATATATATATATATATATATATATATATATATATATATATATATATATACACATACATATAATATATACATACATTATGTATGTATATATATATAAAATTTATCTGTTTATACATTTGTTGACTGGGTAAGTACACGCTGTCCAAGAACCCTTTTCAGATGTGACTCAGGCCATTTACAGACAATTACATTAACAATATTCGAGGTTGCTGCAATTACCATCTTAAATCCCGGTCAACAAATATAAATAAATAAATAAATCACCAGTGCAGTAAACTATAATATTTTGAGGCCTGTACTAAAACCTGTCCCAATTTTTATTAAAGAAGCATGGTTTATACACAAAGATGTTCTTTAGAGCATATATATTGTGAAGTAATTATATAATTGCTTTTATGCCAACAGTTCTACTACATCCTCATTGTTATGCTCAAAGCCACTGTAGGCAATTTGTACCAAAAATCATTGTGTATTTTCCCTATGCCACAGTTACTACAGAATACAGAAATTATTTTCTTGCAAAATAAATAACATAGTTATAGTGCACATCAGCTGGTGATTTTTTTATTTACCATTATATTAAGTTAGCTTTAAGGCAAAAGTAACTATGTATACTGCACCTAAATTACAATAACAGTTAACTTTTTCTGTCATGAAAAAATGCTTCTGGTAAGGTATATGGGTTTGCCTAACAACTCAGGCCCTTACCCAGTCATCAAATGTTTAAAAAATAATCATTAAATTTACTGCTGTCCTGGTCTGGTAATTTGGCAAATCTTTATTGCTGCCTTAGAATTTTCAACCAACTTCTCTTATGCCTGCCATTAGTATTAGGCAAATTAAACACAGCCTTTTGAAATAAGCTTGAACAGACCACAAAATGCCCATTAATATTTGTAATCAGAATTAAAAGAGAGTGTAGAGAAAAAAGCCAGTCCACCAAGCCACAGGCTAATATTCTACTATTATAAAAAACATGTAGCTGTAAGGCAGTGCATCAACCAACATGTAGCTGTAAGGCAGTGCATCAACCAACATGTAGCTGTAAGGCAGTGCATCAACCAACCTTTGGACTGGGATTCACTGCCGTACAGCTCCGAGTCCGTTAGACTACACTTGTGTAAGTTGTCTTGTTCTGCTGCTCTGCTGCCAGGGGTCATGAGTCTGTCCTGATTCCTTCTGCTGCCTTCCCTAAACTAACTAAACTTTTATGCAGGAAATGCATGTACTGCAGTAGTGCACCAAGTATGCAATGACTCAACCATGAATAACAACAGTAACACACTGTCTCTGTCTGCCGTAATGGTGCTATCAGCTGCTTGCTTAAATGCTCACTCAGTCAGGCTTCTTCTAAGTAACTAAGTTCTTCTAACTAACTCTCTCTGACTGACTTGTGCTCTTGTCTGGTCTCTCTCGCCTCTCTCTCTTTATTCCCTAATCCCTACCCTGTCCTAACTGCTGCAGGCTTGCAGTGTGCGAGAAGTGTGAATGACAATGAGTCCAGCACGTTGTGCACTGCTAAATGCAAATAAACAAATTCAAGTCTCTCACTCAGCCCAGGGCAGCCCTCAGCAGAAATCCGATAGGCTGGCAGCTTCTCACAAAGCTGACATCACCGCACATGCCTCCGTATGATGACGTCAGTCCGAAAAAAGATGGAAAAAAAAAAATAGCTGAGAAATTCGGAAATTAAGAGGTGCCACTCAGGAAGCATGGCACCCCATTATTTAGACCTCAAAAATCGGAGAAAACCGAGATTCTGTACGGTTGAGAGGTATGCCTGAGACACAATCTAAAACTCACAAAATTCCACTTTTTAAAAAGGCTATGTTATCGCAGCAATTCAGTCACACTTCAGCAAGCACTGTTTACATTATATGTAACAGATAAGCTGGAAAGAATCTAGGGTCTTTATTAAATAAACGAACGCTTAAATGTTCAAATCTCTAAAGGCCGACCTTTAAAGATCGAACATTTAAGTGTTCGAATATCTTTAAAAATTAAAAAAAAAAAATAAAGGGTGTAGGCAAGCCCCTGCACTTCATTCACTACTTAAATATACCAACTCCAAGATCACTCCACAGTGTAGGGAATGGAAAATTTCCCATTTCTGCTCTGCCGTGCACTGAAGTGCGATCTCGGAGTTGGTATATTTAAGTAGGGGAGGGTGTGGGGGTGCAGGGGGGGCTTGCCCCCCTGCTAAAACCCTTTCAGTTTACCTTTGTTTTTTTTTGTTTATTTTGTTACATTTTCAAACACTTAAATGTTCGATCTCTAAAGGTCGACCTTTAGAGATTCGAACATTTAAGCATTTGTCAATGTAATATAGACCCAAGAATCTATAAGTATAACTGCAAAACATTCACTAACACTTTTACTGAAAAAAATGGTCAAACTACAAAGTGTGATCTGGCTGTAGAGACTGAGGTAAATTAATCACATCAGCAGTTTCCTCAAAATGCATAACAGGTATATAACAAATGATTATCACATACGGAGTCTGTAAAAAAAATCACTGCCTAAACCTCCAAGGACAATACAAATAATTTTTGCATGCAAAAGGAACTTAAGGAATAACGTCCAATATTGCTCTAAATTCATTCAAAAAAACACTACATACTCAGATCCATTGAATATTACAAATATATTAGCAAATAAATTCAGTGCAAATTTACACTTATTCCAAACCCCTTACCACTACTAAAGAACATTTGCTAAAGGTATTTTCTAAAATAAATTAAAACTAAAAAATACATCCTCTGTGGGATCTGATAACATGCTCATCTGTCTACCGAACAGCACTAAACATGTGCTGGTCGACCCATTCTTACAGCTATTTAACCTGAGCTTAAACACTGGCTTAGTCCCAGACATATGGTAAAGAGCAATTGTGATGCCACCTCCCAAGGGAGGTGCCACACAGCCAACAGACACTAGTGACCATTAGTGTGATGAGCCTCTCCAAGGCCATGTAATGGGTTATAGCTGAACTGATAAACTATGGCATTAAAAAACTCCCGGCATGTCAGATTTGTTAAGGGTAGATCCTGCCTAATGTATCTGATAAATTTCTTTGAGATGGTAACACAACTGTGGACAGTGGTGTTGACTTCACAAAAGATGTCATAAGATACCACATGATAACATAATTAACAATCTAAATACTCTCCAAATTGATCTCTATGTAGTTAGGTGGATAGCAAATTGGCTAAGGGATATTACCCACACAGTGATGGTGGCAGTTTCATCCTCAAAGACAATGAAGGTGACCATTGTAGTCCTCTAGGGATCCATGCTGAGACCTTTTCCAATCTTCAAATCAAAAATTAGGTTCCCTGGTTGACCAAGTTTGTAAATGAGTGTAAACTGGGTGGCATCCTCAAATCCCCTTCTGATCTTAAAAAGCTACATCTCAAACTTATATATGTTAATAGTTCGTGAACAGAAAATGGGCTAAAAATAATTGCTGAAAAGTGCAATGTTGTCCCATTTGGTAAAAAAAAATGCCTTCATCCAGTTTATAACATAAACAACATCCCATGGCAAAATGAAGATATTATGAGAGACTCTGGGACATGGGTAGATAATTCCCTTTCCTCTGATCATCATGTTACAACAGTGGCTAGGAAGTCCTCCCATCTGGCACAGTTGATCACAAAGAGTGTCTCTACTAGATCCAAAGAAGTCCTTACTCATCCATATTTCCCACTGATCAGGCCCATTGCAGAATAGATTGCCCACTTTAGCAAGCATCTTGCAAGACATATCAAGCAGCTGGAGAGACCCCAAAGGTTTCTAACAAAAATGATCACTAGCCTAAAAGGCTGGGTGGGTGGTGGGGCTATCACTTTTGTCACTCCAGTTAGAGGGACAAGCTAGAAGCTAAATCCCTGAATTCAATGTCCTATAGACTTCTTAGGAATGATCTCAGTGTTGCTTTTTGAGGTATTTGTGCTCCAGAAGTCCAAGACATCTTACATCTCCACAAAATCAAAAAATCCAGTTATACTAGGACCAGAAATCTGAACTGACAAAGTCATCACACAATGTATATATATGTATATATATATATATATATATATATATATATATATGTGTGTGTGTATATTTACACAAACTTGGACACATCAATACACGTGCACCAGGGGTATTTCTTGATGCATGCAAATAATACAAAAAAAACAACAAAAGATAAAAAATTAACTTTTATGAAAGGGGAGGCAGGCAATACAGAACTATATATCTTTACATCTATATCTATATATCTACACACACATCACTCACCTCCTGCTATGCACATTAATGTACCGTTAGACTGTACAGTCAAAGGTACTTTCATTCTATTGTTTTGCAGGGGGATATGCACCCCCCATGCCTTCTGCACATTAAATATGCCAACTCTGAGATTGCACACCAGTGAGGAATTTCGCTAATTCCCTGTTCCTCACTGAACTGCGAATGCCTTGCACAATGTTGAACCCAAATGTTCGACTGACACTACCCATTAGCTGTAGTGTAGTCGATCAATTTGGGTTGGACATTCTGCCCACTTGGAAAATGCAAGTCAACCATATTCCATTCAACAGATGCAGTTTCCAAGTTGTGATGGTAAACTTATATATATATACATATATATATCTAACATATATATATATATTTATATGTATATATATACATATATATATATATATATATATATATATCTATCTATATATATATATATATATATATATATATATATCTATATATATATATATATATATATATGTATGCATACATACACAAACACACACATACACACACACACACACACACACACACACACACACACACATGCACACACACACAACATATTCACAAAATAATGAATATGAGAGTCCATCACATGAAACATATCCATTAGGCCAATCACTGAGTATAATGCCCCTTTTAGCATGTATCTGTCCAGACACATGCAACAAATGGAATACCCAGAGACAGAACTTACTAAAAAGATACAAGGCATAAACAACATGTCCTACGTGGACCGACTCAAAGCCCTGTTACTATACTTGGTATCATAGAGACTGCTAAGAGGTGACCTATGTCTGGCATAAAAGGCATCCTTCTGTCCATTACTGATGGATTTACTGCATGTCAGCAAGTCAAATGGCATCAGAAATATTCAGTCTGGGGATGAAAACTTCTTCTGCAACATAAACAGAATGGTTTGTGGGACAAGTATGTCTCACAGAAGATGCTACTACTGCTCTGCAACAGATTCCATATCCATGTAAAACAATGTTCATTCCTGTACATATTCAAACACAACTTGGATATATGGAACATATATCCCAAGACTGCCCCCTGTACTTCTAATGGAGAGAGACAGCCCCTAAATTCTTTATTCCATGCATGGGTCCCCTCACATTTTATATGGTATGATCCCCGTGATTCTCATAAGGGGTAATATATAATTGCAGATCATGAGATGGGTAAGGCCAGTCTATAAAGTAATGGAATAGGTTATTTTGAGCACAAAAATAGAACCTGGCTAGGCTTAAAATGGCCCACAATAGCAGGTAACCTACTATGAAGCTATAACAATGAGGTATACACATATACTTACAGTGGTGAAAGATAATGATGTCTTTGGAAAAAGGGATGAAAGAAACAGATCCCAACTAGACTAGGAAGGGTCAGTAAAACCGAAAGAAAGCCAATCAGTGTAAAAGAAAATATTAGCCTACAAAATATTGCAAATGGAACTAATTGCCATTATAGGAAGGTATTAAGATGAAAAAAAGGAATGTTAGATCCTGAAGAAGGTGTTAAAAAAAGAAAACAGGTTGCAGGCTGTGACTATAGATAATTCATTAGTTTCCATATTCCTTCTGTGTGAAATATTTTTGAAAGAAAAAAACAGAGATTCATATTCAAAGCCATTGATATGCAAGATGGATCATTGAAACAATGTGATTAAACATGTGACATGATTAGTTTGTTAGTTTGATTGACCCTGGTTATCTACTCTTTCCTTGTATTGATGGGAAAGAAATTGTCCAGTTTCTGTACTGTAAAGGATAGCATGGGCTACATATAGTTCAAAGAAGCATGAGTCATTGTACCTGCTTGCTGGAAACACAGCTCTCAAAAAAAAACACCATAATACTAAAGTTTCTAAAGGTGCACCTCGTTATGTCCTTCTTTATCCTGCTACTAAAATTAACAAACTTTGAGGACAAATAAAGGGAATATGTTTTGTTTTTTTTGTTTTTTTTTACTGAAATTGAGTTTTTTCCTATCACTGAGATTTGAGCAAACTATTGTTAGTGAACAGATAGGCCATGCCTCTAAACTGTTCTTAATTTTGAAAAAAGTCCCTGATTTTACCCCATATTTATATCCTGCCCCTTGAAAAATATTTGTTTTTCTATTAAATGAATAGAATTGCAGTTCATATTTCTTATACTTCAGATGATGCATGTTGATGCAAAACATATTTTTGTATTAACTAAGTGAATTGGAGCAATATTTAAAGAAATTTTCTTGGTTTAGAGCCTTTGTCATGTCACTATTTATGGCTTTGTTATGAATTCTTGAGCAAAGGCATTGACATGTCTATGCGATGTCACTGATTTTTCTTTAACCTACTGTCATTCAAAAAAAATGTTTTCTCAATTGTCCTACTATATACTGACCCATTTCTTATAAAATGACCAGACATTACCAGATGTTGTGGAAAATTCCTAAAATTACAGAAATCACAGACTAGCCGCTGTACTCATGTAGAACCAAAAACAAACCCGCAGACACTTGAGTGAGTTCACATTATGCAGGGCTGAGAAGAATTGATGGACATAAATAGATTACTTCTCACATGTAGATTAGTTGACTAAACAAAAGACAGTACTAGTCAATGGGCTATTGTGAATATAAAGTACTGTGAATAATATAACCAAGGAAACATTTAGTTTGGTACAGTAGCTGCAGATTTTCTTTTCTAGAATGTCACATATGCATCAATCTGTCAAATTAACCACTGGGGAATCTAACTGTGCAGAGCTCATTTTTAGGAAGTGCTTAGTGTAAAAGCTCTACATTTACATAGATTGCACAAGTACAGTAATTTCTAATGGGTCACACATGTCAAGAGGAATGTACACAGACAAACGAAAGACAATTATATGAAGCAGAAATTACAGATTACATTTTCTGCTGTAGTGCTGGCATATGTAAGAAAAAAATGCGGTATTCATCTTTTAATGGCAGTCAGCTGAGATTCCTAATATTCACAGTCATGGAACTTATTATTACAAAATTACAGCTGTCAACAGATACATGTTTGATAAAAGAAAATATAAAAAGGAAAGAGAGAAATAAAAGAATACTGATTTAGGATGACCTACATTTGCAGATTTACTCTACAAATAGATCGCTTTTCAGTTGTTTTTAATTCATTTGGCACCACATATTTTCTAATGGGAATGGCAGAATTTATTCAAAGTGACTACAAACTATTGTTCAAACAAGACACCACCATATCTGCTTTTGTTTATGCCTTGTTCGTTTTGAAGGTGGTGAAGAATCTGTGTTGTCTGGTGGAATGGATCATATAACTTATTATGCTTAATGAAGGACAAACCAAGCTAAGACGTAGTTTGTGTGGAAATTTTTGTTGAACAATCCTGACTTTTTTCACCTTGTTTTAAACTTCTAGCCATTCAGTTTTATTTAAGGTGGTTCGTCAATGTTTTGTGAATCTACATCCAGTGGATAGTTATGCTGTTATCAGATGATCCCAATTTCGACAAAATGTAGACTCAATATATAAGTGCAGAATGAGTGCATGTAGGAGCTTTGGCACAGTTATTGATTGGTCAGTCCTGGTTCTTGCTTTATTCACTTTATACAGATGATGACTTTATTTGCAGAATTAGACTTATTATGAACATTAGACAAGAAAGCTTGATCTAGTCACATTCTTAGATGTTTTATGCTGTTCACCACATCTTATATGTTACTATCTTTTGCTATTAAATTTAGTACCAAGCCAGTCAGAATTTGGAGCTTTGTCACTGAAGGATGCATTTGGCTTCAGATGTAATAATTAATTAATTAATTAATTTATTTTATTTTGCATTTGTTAACCAGAAAAGTCTGACTGGATTCATGTCCATTTTCAGCGTAGGCCCATGGAGAAAAACTCAAATTGACAAGTAACTAAGCATACATATAACAAGATAAGGCACACAAACAACATCAGCACATAGTAAACGTGCATTGAGATGCAGCTATACATGAAATAAATACATATATTGAAATAATAACATATATTGAGATACAGTTCTACATGAAATAACAGTTAGTTTAGGTTTATTATACAGTATAAGCCATATTAGGATATATCAGGATACACAAAGAGTCTTAGGTATATTTCCTGGCTGGAAATATACCTAAATATACATTAGATAGGACAATACTTGCCTGTTCATAAGCATTTTAAGCTATCTTGCATGATCAGCTGAGGTTTCCGTGTAGAGTTTATTGAGCAGAAGCAGATGGACTGAGAATATAGTTACAGATGTCTGTATGTATGTATTTATTTATTTACTGTTTGGTTACTGGGTAGGTGGACTGGTCCAGAGAACCTTTTCAGCAGTAACCTGATTAGAAAGCTACTAATAATGGTTCTATGTGTTACTCACAAAGGTGGAGAAATAAGGTGACTTGGTAACCTTTATAGAACTCTTGCAAATAAATCATATGGAATAACAATTTCATTTTCGTATCCAGCGACTTACCTCCTATCATATAATTAGAGAACCACCCTATATGTGGTTGTTTTATTCCAAGCTGCCGTACTCTGTAAATAAGGAGGTAATGGCCTTCTGTGTCAGTTGATTTAGAAAAGCCTAGAAGCATTGTCTTACCACCATGTCACTGTTAAACCTCTATGTGTAGGTGTTCTGAGTCTGATGCAAAGGGAGCAGTGCTAGTAGTTTACAGCAATTCGATACCATTCATGTATGTATGTATGTATGTATGTATGTATGTATGTATTATTGTATTTAGATTAAAAAGGCTAAGCATTTTATAAATTAAAAACATATTATGTTTGCAGGTTCTTAGGCTGCATTAAAACAAGTCTGAAGAATTCCCATTTAGGATGAAAGCACTTACTGTGATTTTTTTGAGTTTCTTAAGTATTGGTTCCATTTCCCTTTAGATTTGTTTCTGAAGTCTACACGTGTTTAAGTTATATTATCCAGCTTATGGCATGTTAGCCTTTAAGAAGCTTGACTATCATTATTCGCTTTGAATAGAGCCTAAGGGTTTGTGATCACACTTCCTTAACCTGTTATTTAATGTATTATTCTCATTTAAAAGCATTATTAATGATAATTAATAAATAATTAATTATTAATTATTTTTAGCATGAAATAGCCTCACTGTGTCAGTTTCTCTTGCTTTATGCTCCAGAGAAGACTGTTAAACAAAGTTGGGTCACCCACTATTGCGAAAGCAATCTAGAGGTCCGTCTTCAAGAGTCCATATGTCACTCAGAACAGAGAGAGCTCCTCCGGTATTTATAAACATATCTTGCTTTCCTACCAGATGTACTTCCTTGTTAACAATAGTTGTACCCAGTTTGAATTCTTTGTTTAGTTTAAACAATGCAGAATTCCGTTATATTCAGGGATATGATGAATTAAGAGATACATGATGGTATAATAATATCTATATAAGATATGTCCTACAGTACCATATGGGCAGCCCCATAAGCCCTTCTAACTGCAGTGTCCAATTCTGAGCTTGTTGTCAATGATCATCACATTGTATCCAACACAGTGGTCTTTTGTAGTAATAATCCCTCTGCTTTGTTGGCAAATTCAGTTCCATTTTCATGCAAAGTAGGACAGGAGAAGTGTGGAGTAGCAATGGAGGAGTGCCTGTAATGCTGGAAGAAATTAGAAGAGGTAGGATGGTGAGTTAGTTAATTGTGAACATAGAAAATAAAGGGTACTGTGGTAAAAAATGGTATAATTTCTTCCTTCTTTACGGATGGTTTGAGACGTCTACACTTCCTTCTTCCGGTTCTCTGAGTAGGTAGAAGGAGAAACAGAAGTGAAACTTATTATAGGAAACTATAGTGCTACATTTGACCAAGGCATGACTAGGGTATTTGGGAATAATTTCCGTAATGACCTGAGAGACATCTTAAAGACATTTGGAGGAATCTATGCCCAAACAGAAAAGAGTTCAAAAGAAATAGATTAACATGCACCAGATATTTGGGCAGGTTTCTATGAAGATAGCAGGCTATTAGGGCAGTCAAGGAAGTGACAACAGAAAATATGGTGACCTCTGATCATAGTCTAGTGTTTCTGGTGCTAAGACTATAATGGTTGTCAGAAACCAGAGCAGTGTATAAGTAGAGAAGTTACAAGCAGAGAAGAGAATATCAGAAAGCACTCAGAATGATGGAAAACTAATTTTTAGAAGAAAACCAAACAAAGGGGAACTTTTGAACAAAGCCTTATATTGCAGAGTGAGAGTGGCTGTGACAGGAATAAGCATATACATCAACTGGGGAAAATGAGGATATGCTGTTTATTCAAAGGAAACTGACAGGGAGAAAAGAGAATCAAAATGGCTGCCTGTCTCTATAATTCACTCAGTCTTGTCATGCTAATTAAAATTATATTTTGGTGAGTAAAAAGGAAATATGAAACAATGATAACTGAGCGTGCAAAATGTACACTCTTGGGAAACTGGCTGAAGAATGGAAATTGCTGAAATAGTGACTGTGGGTGCAGAAATCTGCAGGGATGACAATCAAAATGAAAGATGCTTATATTAATACACAGCATGCCCCTTTACAAGCTTTTTCCTCACCTGCATTCCAGATCCTAAGGTCATTACTAAAATGAGGGTACAATATTAACAAGTTAGTTCTGGGTGTGTGATTTGACAGGAGAAGTAGACATATGCATTGTTTAGGGCTGTAAACAATTCAAAGGCTGATGGAAACAGACTTAGGAGGAAGGAATAAAATATTTGGTAAGACACTGTTTTTCTGTAGAAATATTGTCTCTGCAGAATAAGATACTCAAGGAATGGCCAGTCAAGGAGAGAAAACCGTTCATCCTGATAATGACTTCAGTACTACAAACAAGGGTAGGGCCATCTGGAAAGGTGAAAGTACCTTACAGGATAAGCTCTTTATGGAGGAATTGCTGATCCCGGTTAGGAAAATGATTATGGTCTAGTGCAGTGGAACTTGGGAGAAGTAGCCTTCTTCAAACTGGAAACTAAGTGATCACAGATGGTAAATATGTGAATCTGTCCTCACATATTTATCGGTATGATTTAAACTGCAGTTAGAATGAAAGGCAGTAGCAAAATGGGAAGCTATGCATAATCTTGGAAGGATGAAGGGCTCCCTATTATTTTAGCAAATGCAATGAACTGCGAACGCTGTTTATTCGAATGTCATTATGCGAAATAGCAAAATACCGAAGGCATGGACCAGTGATTTTTTTCGTAGGGATTTTTTTTTTTTACGGATCAGCAATTTTTTTCCCTGGGGAAAAAATCATTGATCCTTGTGTTCGACATTTTGGGTTTGTAGGTCGATTATATAGCATTCACAGTTCATTGTGTTCGCTTATATAATATAGACCCGGATGGAGGGGGTTTGGGGATAAAGCTTTAATACACTGGCAGGCCTTTTTGTTAAGTGGCTTGGGGTATCTGTTGTGTTCTTCAGACATGTAGGCCCCTCATGGACATTCATAAGTTGTTCCTATGCTGGTTCAAATTTTTGAATGCTATATTAATTGAAATGGTAGTTTTCATGATAGCATTAACATAAAAACAAAACAAAAAAAAAAAAAAGTAAAAACTTCAGTTTCTTTTCCCCAAATTGACTATGATGCATTTCTTACCATTGAAATTGGGTGGGTGGCAGGGTACTGTTATTCATAGGTTCATAGGTAGATACTAGGCTATCTGCCCTAAGGCATTTATAAGCCTTGCCAGAGTGTATTTGGCTTCCACCTCCCTATTAGATTAGCCTACTGTGCCTCTGTAAAGTAGGTCACAGAAGGTACCCTTTTAAGATTAGTTTACTGTGCCTTTGTCTAGCAGGGACACAGAAGAGATCCCAGGGGTGAATTTGCGATTTCCCATCCACGCGTCCAGATTTTGCTTGAAGAGGGTCAGCGAGGGGATATGCCTAACATGAATTGGGATTCTATTCCAGAGTGAGGGGAGCCTCTGGGAAATGAATCTGTTCTTCAAGCATGTCCTATTTATTTTTGTGCTGAGGTTTAGGTCCCTGGAGCATGTAGCTCTAAGGGACTTGGATTTTTTGAGGAGGAGCATGTCCATTAATTCTGGGTTTGACATGGCTTTGTACATCAGGCATAGATCACCTCTGAGTAGGCGGTAAGCAACTGAGTAGAGCTGGAGTTTCTTTAGTTGAGCTGCATAGGACATCTGTTTGTAGCCCATGATCCTCTTGGTGAGGTACTTTTGGGGTCTCTCCAGTTGCTGCAGGTGTCAGGTAAGGTACATCCCAAAAGGGGCATTGTATTCAATTATGGGCCTGATGAGTGATGAGTAGAGGGCCACAATGACCTCTCTTGATCTAGATGCGAACCCTTTTGTGATAAGGTGGGCTGTATAGAAGGTCTTTCTAACCATTTTGGCAACGTGATTATCAAAGGAGAGATTACTATCTATGTTGGTCCCCAAATCTCTAATTACTTCTTCCGTACTTAATGGATTACCACCTATGTGGTAATTTGTGGGCACCTTGTTTTTTCCCAAAGGGGATGACTATGCACTTTTTAGCATTTAGCTTGAGGCCGTGGCTCTGGCACCAAGCATCCGTCTCTGTGAGACCCTTTTGGAGGATGCTTGTGTCAGCTGGAGATTCAATTATGGCTCCCAGTTTGCAGTCATCTGCAAACTTTGTCAGCCATAATCCCCCCGTGTTAGCCTGAACCTCAGAGAAGTATATACCGAACAAGAGAGGTCCCAGAACTGAGCCCTGTGGGCCGCCACTTGTAACTGGTTTGGATTCGGACATGACACCTGCGATTATGACCATGTGGGTTCTATCTCTGAGCCAGTTTGCAACCCATCTTGTGATATAGGGGTTGATATTTAAGCTGGTAAACTTATTTATGATGCCCGAGTGGGGTATTGTGTCGAAAGTTTTTGCGACGTCCAGGTAGGCTGTGTGGACTACCTTGCCCTCATCTATGGCTTTGGTATCTGTTTCAAAGAAATCAACTAGGTTTAAGAGGCAAGATCTGCCCTTAACAAAGCCGAATTGGGTAGGGTCCAGTGTCTGGAGGCTGGGAGGTTGGCATAATGGTTAAGGTGCTTACCTTAGAAACACAAGGTGCAGGGTTTGATTCTGACATAGGGTAATTAGCTAGGCTTAAAATGGCCCATAAGGGCAGTTAACCTAGTACTAACCTATGAACCTATGAACCAATGTCTTTCTTTAAGAGTTCCATGATAATACACTCCATAGCTTTACAGACCAGACTAGTCAGGCTTATGGGGCAATAGGTTCTGGGGTCCGTTGTGGCACCACCTTTGTGGAGTGGGACCTGCAGCTGTACACCATTCTTTGGGTATATATCCTGTAGTAAGGCTAAGTTTGAACAGTGACTTAATGTGAGGGTTCAGTTCTTCTTGGAGCTTGTGTAAGACACAGCCTGGGACACCGTCCTGTCCCATAGATGCTGTGTTTTTTGCTTTGGAGAGGGCAGCTTTCACCTGTGCATCTGTGATATCAGGGAGGTTACATTCAGTTGGGATAGGCATTTGCTCCTTTGGGGGGGAGAAGTTTTCGCTGAATCTGTCTGCCAGGATGTTGGCTATGTCTGTAGGTTCGGTATATTTTGTACCGTTATGCAACAATTCAGAGCATATCTGGGAGTTTCCGCCCATGTTCCTGACATAACTAAAGAAGGCCTTGTGATTATCTTTAGTGTCTAGGGCAATTTTTCTTTCGAAGCTGGCCTTTGATGATTTTATGAGGGATCGAAGTTTCTTGCTAATACTGATCAGAGATGCCTTCCCTTTTTGGGATTTTGCTCTATCATGTAGTAGCTTCCTCCTTCTGTTGTATAGCTTATTTATGGCCGGGGTCCACCAGAGCGGTCTCCTGTTTTTGGAGGAGTGAGTCTTGGTTTTATTTGGGATAGCATGATCCATGCATTCCTGCAGGTGCTCATAGAATGCATTTGTAAAGGATTCTGCGGATTGGGCTGTATTATCCTGTGGCCCAGGGGCTTTGAAGGATTCCACCTCAGTCTTGAGAAGTGCAAAGTTGGCTTTTGAGAAATTCTTTACAGTGATTTCCTTGGCTGGGGGTGGGAACGTGATATGTGTTGTACCAGGAGTGTGTTTTATTTTCTTTAGCAATGCCATTTCAATAACAAATATGGTTGTATTACCAGGTTTGCAGTTATCTGCATAGTTAGTAAACCAGAGTTCTTTCCTACCCTGATATCAGTAAAACAAGAGTATGAGCTTTAATACTGAGCCCTGTGGGATGCCAGTATTCACTTCACAGTGACTGACAAAAGCCACTCTGTTACTTAACCACTGTTTGACACACTGAGGAGTCAGAGGAGTGTCTAACCTCCAAGGAAATAGTCCAACATTGAGGTGTGTTATTCTTTATTATAATGAGCCACACACAATCTAAAGTCTGATATCACAAATCAGTCCATTGTTAACCTATTAAAATACAAATCCTGACCAAACTTCCACTCTGACACTACTCATTTGTTGAGCCCCTTATTCTGCACTTTAAAATTTCACAGTTCACTCAACATAGTTATACTGCCATTCACCACAACTAAGTAAGTATCCTCAAATTGGGCTAAAGAATTCACAAACACCACCCTTTAAGATTTCAAATATAAACTAACCTCACCAGTAAAATCATCACCTTACCAACGCTTTGGGCAAGGACTTCACCACCCTCATGCAAGTAAAGGTGAACTTTAACTAACATTCTTTAATGAAGAAAAGTGAGTCTAGGATAAATTAAACAATAGAATAAGCCCATCAAATACATTTAAAAAATCAAAGTACATCAATGTAACAATATTTTCTATACTGCTCCTGGCTCTGTGGCAGAGTGGGATAAAGCCTTGACTGTACCCTAGTCAATATTTGTTCAGATAGCTGCAGAGACTCCGCCAAGGAGGGTAGGAGGAAGCAGATAACATCCACTCTGCCATCCTCACTGCATTAGTGTCATCTGTAAGAGTGCAGGTGTATCATCCTTGCACTAAGCACAGCTGGCAGGTTGCTGATACTTTTGTGGCATGCAGGCACCATCAGTGAAGCAGCAGTTGTGTAAATGCACAAGATGCCAAAGGTCCTGTGACAGGCCATTCTACAGGTCTGGCATAATGGCCTGCACCCTAGCACCTTACTCTAACCTTCATCAGGGAATGAATGGACTAGAGCAGTGGTCTCCAACCTTTTTTACACCATGGACCAGTTTCAGGTAAGACAATTTTCCAGTAACCAGCCATCACTTGTGCATAATAAGCAATCAGTAATGCCCAATAGGGTGTGTGTTAGGGCCACATTTATTGTATTAAACTTATGAGCAATATCGTTGTATATTATATCGTCAAAGGTCATAACAAACTCCTTGTAGTTTGTAAGTACTGTGGGGTCCTCATCTAAAGCATCTGTAATCCCCTCAGAAATGATACAGACCCGAAAAGCACGATCTTCCTTTAACAAACCCATTCCATGGAAGGACAAAGAGTAGCAAACCCCCTGTAGCTCACTAAATGAACTCCATTTTTACTTGCTGTATCAGTTTGCTTAATATGTGCATAATACCTAAAGGTGTACAATTATTAAGATTTAAACTGACACTTCTTTCTGAATCAGGACCTCTACTGCTTTTCACTATAGTTATAGAATACATCTTGTGTTAGGAACTTGATAAAGATGTCAGTAAAGATTTAATAACCCTTAAATATGGTTATGTGGAGCCACTGGCTCCACCTAAAGAACTCACCACTGCCAGAACCTGAAACAACTAGAGTGGCTAGAACTGGCCAGCTTTATTCAATTCAATTAACTCTTAATAGCGCCCAAAATTCTATACCACCCTGAGGATACCCCCTCATGTACAAATATTATTAAGCCATATAGCAACTTGAGATCCCTACGATCAGCTAACAAACTACTGGTCCAAACCCACAAAGCTAACAACTCTGCTGGTGAATCCCTGTTTGCCAGCTTTGTTGGCAAAACCTAGAATTCGTTGCCAAACTATATAATCCTACAATGCTCCAAAAGTCTCTTCAAAAAAACCTCAAACAGTATCTCAAAGTGAACTGGCTTTGCCCATGTACCAACCCTGATTAACTTATAAACTGAAAGCATAATCTGTAAATATCATAACATGCAACTATATCACCAAGGTCTATATCCAGTCTGATGTCTCTTGCTTTTAATTGTTTATGTCCATGAGAATTATGAGTCCCTACTAGGGAACAATACTACACCATTGTACATAATCACTTTGTTTTATATTTTCTAATGTTATCTAACTTCTTGTGCAATCTATGTAATTCTGCCTATTTGGAGCTTTTCTACCTGGGCCTCCGCTGAAAATGGACGTGCATCCAGTCGGACTATCCCAGTAAACAAATGTAGAATAAATAAAATAAATAAATAAAGGGAGCCTTGATAAAATATAGGAAGCTCCCAGGTATGTTGACCAGATCGGTGGTTGCAGTGTTCTAATTTTGTAGGGCAGTTGCAATCATGGTGTCAGAAATGTATGGTGACTTGGTCTCTCTGAATCCATAAGTGTAGCTCCTATAATTTTGGGGTGCTATTTTAATACTGTTAAAAAACATGTCTGTCAGAATGTTTAGCATTTCTTTGCATTTATTTGCAGTAGTGTATTCTTTTGTTCACCATTAGGACATTACATTCTTGGCTGCTTCCATAGAATTTCCTGCTGTAACTGTAGAAAATCTTATTACATTCATCTTTATTGACTCAAATTATTTGTTTTATCTTGCATGTAGGTGTACTGAAGTACAGGCTTTTCTTTTCAACAATAATAATAAAATAGGTAATGATCCAAACAAAAACAATAAAGATACAGTTAACAGAACACTATTGGGCTAGGTGAACAATCAATTAAAATAAATCAGAGAGCTTAGTATTTTTCTATTTTGATGATATTTAATGAGACTATTAAGGGCACCATGAGTATAAACCTGCTAAGAGTTATAAACAGAATACAATGACATCTATATTTATATTCTAACGTCTGAGCAGTTGCACTTGTTGCTTTACTAGATACATAACTTACTTTGTCTTACAAATGTGCACTTGACAAACATTGCATGGACAGGACTTCAAGAGCAAGGTCTTGTGATGAAGAAGTCCTTGTAGGTCGTTATTGAATGGAGACAGGTACAGTGATAGTTAATGGTTCATGTGATTTGATCTTCCTACTGTATTGATTGGTGTTGATCAGACAGGACAGTGGCCTGCAGTGGTGAAGACTGAACATCTTGCAGATCAAGGTAGAGGTAAGGAAGGTGACTCTGAGCTTGACTGGCAGCCATCTAACTTTGTTGATAATGAGACAATAGTGTTACCTCCTATGACCCAGAGACATAAATTAAGAGACATACTCCTGTCTAATCTGCAGGGTTTTAAAAAGTTGCATGTAGATGCAGAAGACATAATTAGCAGGGTGTATTCAATGTTGGGGATTAGAACTCCTTTATCAATAAAATGCTTAGTATATCTGCTTATCGCATCATTGACTTCATAATAACAGCTTAACATTGCTAACATTGTGCCCAGATCTTTATGCATGTGTTTCAATATGTTTAGTGCAGGGGTAAGTCTGATTCCCAGATATTTATAGCCTTGAATGCTTTCAAGTGAATATCCATGTTGTTCTAAGAGCTTCCATTCCTCTTTGCACATAGGAATTTAGGAATTGCCAAAGGCCTTGCTTTTGCTTTGTCAAGACTGACTTTAAGTCCTAGGTGTACAAATGCCTATCAAGGATAAATGACCTATGAAGCTGTTGGTAAGGAATTTGCAGGCTCTCAGATGACTACATCATTTATATATTGCAGCATGTTTCTGTATGCCAGGGATATGATGGAGGCAGTTGATATGTAATGTGCATAAGAGGTGACCAGAACTGAGTCATGTGGAAACTTTATCCTTATAGACTAGAATGACGACTAGCTCTGATCAAAGGATATTCTGAAGTATATATGCTGCAAGTGTTCTGTCAATTAGACTAGAGAGGAAGGGTAGAGGCTGTATAATTTAAGTATTAAAAATAAGTGTCATTAGTCCATGCAGTCAAAGATATTAAAAAGATCAATAAATACAGTGAGGTTCCTGCCATCTGTATTTAAAGATTGTTAATATGATGAAGAAAACAGCAAGGCTGGTGCTGTATCCTTTTCAAAGGCCATATTGATGTCTAAAAGACTAATTACAGTAAGTATCTAAAGTTGTGTAACTGAAGCATTGTCCACATTTTTGGTCAATGGAAGATAATGGCTGGACTGGCCTGAAAACATCTAGTTAGGTGATGGTGCATGACTTTGGGATACATATAATGTTTGCATTTTCCCAGAGGCAAAGAGTGGAAGAGATAAATAATATGCCATAGAGAGCTGGAAATGAGGGTATTGCATGCCTGAAAAGCATGGGACAGTGACCTCTGAGGTTGTCATCTTACAGCTGGGGACTTTCCTGAGCCAGTCTATTTAAGGCGACTTTGGAGACAGTGAGGCTGACTATATAATCAAAAAGTCTGCTGTAATGTCAAGAGGGGGGCATGCAGTTATGTTGCTATCACCTGAAAAGTGCAATACTTTCTAAATGATTATTGGCTATCATCTTGGGCTCTGTTTGGGGTTTCACCATTAGCACTTATGGAGTTAGTCTGGCTAGGATATGCTTTCCAGGTGTTATTTATTTGTTTTCAAAATTCCTTGGTATTGCCCAGGTGAGAGTATTGGCACTGTTTTAAGAAGTGGGCCTTGGCTTTATTGTCCACTGAGTTCTGAGTAGGGGGCAGCAAATGTGGTCAGACTGCTCTTATACTTTGTCTAGGATTCTTCAAAAGTGGAAAACCTTTCCTCATCTCAGGAATAATCCGTAGCATAGATTTGCCACTAACATGTCTTGAAGAGGTTAGCACTATGTCAAAAATGTTATAATGTGGTATTGCAAACCATATGTGATGTAACACAAGATTATTTGGTAGCAATAATTTATATAATAACAGTGAACCTTGTTCCTGTTGAAAGGCATGGTAGACAATGGTTTTAGATTTGCAATGAGGTCTTTGGGAAGAGGAGACAGGAGTTCTCATAATTAGATGATGTTTTAAGAAACTAGTGAGCTTCTTATTAATTTTGTGTGGCATATATTCATTTAGAGTCTGGATTTTTAATGATACAGGATACCTCTTTTCTCTGTTATATAATTAAATACATTTTTATTAATTTTTACATGTAAGTCATGTAGTTTGGGAAATGTGCATTTTTAGTTGTTGACATAGGTAATTACAATAACATTCTATAAAATTATAATTTTAATCGGTGATTGTCTTAATGTTTATAGTAATTCCATATTAAGATTATTTTCTGAGTTCTAGCATTTGTGTTATTTCCATAGGCATATATAATAATTCTAACAAATTCAACTACAATCCCTCATATTACAAAAATAAAACATTGATTCTAATTCCAGAACACTGAATTCTGAAACTCGCCATCAGATAAACAAAGTGCATTTGCAGGGGCACTTTATCTCCCTGTACCCCCCCCCCCAACAATGTCCCTGCTAACTATATGTGCTAACTCCAAAATTGCTGGACATCAGACTAGGTGGAATAGTCTGCAATTCCAGAGATTGCAATTAATATTTATTCCCTTATATTCGCTATTAGTATTTCAGTTGTGCTCCATGGAACTGCAATAGGCAACAAATTTCACGTATTTGAATGGCTACCACCATATGCATGAACCTGCAAAAATAAAAATGTCATAACTGCTAAGTTTTAGCATGCTTTTTACGCTATCGAACCCAAGTTTCAACAACAATGTAGACTTAGATGTTTTCCCTTTGAAGAAATATATTGTTTACCACCTTTTTCATTTGAGCTTATGAATTTAATGTCTATATATTTATGCAGTGTTTTAATGAATTTGTATCAAAGTGAATGAAGAGTCTAAAAAAGACAATACAGGTTTGGCAAATACTTTACTAAGTAGTTGACTGTCATAAGGAGAAATGTACAGCCTTTCAAGTGCAGACCAACTAGACAAGCCATACATCTTTCTCACAACATCAGGTAATGAATTTATCCACTGAATGAAAGATAACATTTTCTACTTTGCTGTGCTAGAAGATTAAGGCTGGATCTTAGTGAGCAAGAAGAGTTTGACAAGACCCAAGAAGATGTATGAATGCCCCATCATACTATATATCAAAGAAATAAGACTTTCTGTTGTTGTTTTCTCTCATGTAAATTATGTTTTGTCACGTGTACCAAGCAGTCATTTTACTCTGTCTGCAACATTTCTAATTTTAAGCCCTAGTGGGCAGGAAACACTGCACGGCTCCTTACAGAGTCCAGTAAAAGTAGTGCTAATTTTGCCATTCATAGAGTCACCCATTGCTAAAACTTTTTTGAGGATCCATGCAGCAGTATTCATCCAGTGAGGATATGATCCTGGTTAGATCTGATCTTAAAGTTAGTCCCCAATTCTTAAGTCCTGTTGGCTCTTCCTGTTATAGTACTTTGTTATGATGACTGTGTATGTGTATTTTTGAGGACTGAGGAAAGCTTGTATTTAGTATCTATTTCATTCTGTATGACCAAAAATTAAGTGCTTCATGGGAGAAAGCAAGCTTAAGGAAGTGTTTTAATTAGAGCTTGTTTATAGCCCAGTTTTCTTTTTATCTTTATATGGCTCACAGGGGGTACAAGTTGGACAGTGGTACAGGGGTAGGATTGTTGCCTCACAGCAAAAGGTTCTCAGGGTCGATTCTTGGCTGGAGTGCCTTCTGTGCTGAGCCTGCATTCATGTGCATTTTCTCTGGGTACTCTGGTTTCCCCCCACGTTATAAAGATATGTGTCTGGAGCATTTCTCCCCAGGTCCTGACTGAAAATTCGCTTTGTTCCAAGTCGGACTTTCCAGGTAAATAAATGTTAAATAAATAAAAGTTAGAGAATAATTTCCCCCTAGGATCTTGTGTAACAAACAAGACTTCATGGAGCACCAGAAATATCATGCCATCTACAAGATCCTTGAAATCAAGGGCACATGGTGCCTGCATATCTATGATAAGTATACACCACATCTCAAACTATTAGTGAAATATATACAGAAGCATAGAACTGGGGAATCTGCACTGGATATTTTATAAAAAAAAGTCTCACCTGGAAGCTTTGTAGCATTAATCTATTCCATTGGGGTTTATGAGGATTGTTAAATATTAAGCAGTAATCACACTAGTAGCACAGCTAGTAGGTGTGAAATTAATGTTAAGTAGTTAAATTATATATAAAAAACCCAGAAAGATATTTTGTTGAGTAACTTATTTTTTTTATCTTGCACAGTCATCTGCAACTATTTTGTCCTTGATTCAAAGAAATCGCAGAATGGTGCTACTCAAATTACCATACCCAGCTAGTGTTTTTAAATATTTATGTCACTGTAGACAAAACTGAAAAAAATGTCCCAAATAACTACTTTTCTCTAGTTTTACAGTAATAATGCCAATTCCTACTATAGTATACTTTTTGCTTAACATGAAAGACAAAGATTAAACCATGAGCTAACAGAATTGATTAAGACAAAGTAAATTCAGCTAAGCATTAAATAAGTTCCTACATATCTTATACAGCTTATGTGTGATACGCTATGTATTTTATTTCACTTCCCCAATGGGAGCAATGCATCTGGACACATCGCAAATATGCCTTTCAAATTTCGTACCTTACAGGTATTGTCAGTCACAGCATTTCTTCAGAGCATAACAGTAGGCAAAAGGCTGATCACTGCTTCATCTAAATCTTTTTGCTCTATTGACATGACATTGACTTATTTCTCCCCTGTAGTTATCTGCATTAGAAGCTCTGAGAGTCTCCTGGGTGTTTAGCTGTAGTAAATAACTTCCAAAAGACTTATTTGTAAAACAGGCTGATGGTCAGTATATCCGTACTATTAAATTCTAGTGACTAGTTCATACATTTGCAGGTATATACTGCGCTAATGACCACCAGAGTCTTTATAAGACTAGCCATCCAACCCAGCCCAATTGTGTCCCTGTGTATTATGGGTGCTTATTAGTAGGGGCATGTCAGTTAGGAAGTTTGTAGAGGTTATGGTGGGGGTTATGTTAGTTTGGGCATTACTGTCTGCCCCTGTCCATCAAAGATATAGGGGCCAGGCCCAGGGTGAATTTCTGATTTCCCATCCATTGGTCAAGGTTACACTTAAATAGGTTTAGGGATGGGCTGTGCTTCACATGGATGGACAGCCCATTCCAGAGCATGGGGATACTCTGTCATATAGCTGTCTTGCCAACATGTCTTATTTATGTCACAAGCAAAGCTTAAATCTTTTGATCTGAAGAATCTGATGCTGCTCAATATGCAGGTGTGCAAAAGGTGCATCAGAGAGGGATCTGAGGTTGCTTTGATGTGAGGCATAGATCACCTCTCAGTGACCTATAGGAGGTCAGTCATAGAGATCGGGCTTTAAGACAACTGATATAGGACAATGTGTTTATACCCTGGATTCTCCTGGTAAGAAATCTTTGTGGATGTTTCATCTGTTGCATATGTCTTGTCAGGTACATGCCAAAGGAGGCATTATACTCAATAATTAGTCTGATAAGGGCCAAAGTGGCACAATGACTTCCTCGGACCTGGATTCCATGTCTTTACTTATATGTTTGGCAACAGAAAAGGATTTACTTACCACCTTGGCCGTGTGTTGGTCAAAGGCCACATTATTGTCTACATATATTGCCAGATCCCTAACTACTGGGTCAACTCTTAGGGGTATATTATTGACAGAGTAATTAGCCTGGGTGGCAGTTTTTCCAAAAGGCACTGTAATGTATTCCTTGGCCTTAAGTTTTAATCTGTGACTTTGACGGCAGTCATTTGTCTGCCTTAGACCCTCTTGTAAAATGTTTGTATCATGGAGGAATTTGTGAACTTGGTCATCCAAAGAACCTTGACATTAGCCTTTGCTTCCAAGAAATTGATGACTATTAACAACAGTCCCAGCATGGAGTCCTTTGGTGCCCTGCTGGTGACTGGTCTCTTAGTGGGGGAGGTCTCACCAATAGTAACTTCCTGGGCCCTGTCTGTGAGCCAGCTGGCAATCCAGCAAGTTATGTAGGGGTTTATGCCCAGTTCAGTGAGTTTGTAAAATATATTCAAGTGGGATATTGTATCAAATGCCTTAGCCAGGTCCAGGTAGGCAGAATGCACTATTTTCCCTTCATCCATTGCTTTGGTGACCTTCTCAAAGAAGTCCACCAGCTTTAGTATGCATGACTTTCCATTAACAAAGCCAAGCTGAGTTAGGTCTAGTGTCTGAAGCTTGCCTATGTCTTTGTTGATCATTTCAATGATAATTCATTCTGTTGCTTTGTGTATTAGACTAGCCAAACTAATGGGTCTGTAATTTTGGGGTCAGTTGATGGTCCATGCCTGTGAAGTGGGATAACTGTTGCAATCTTACATTCTCATGGTACAAAGCCTGTCTTGAGGCTATAGTTGAAAAGTGACTCAAGTGGTCTTGATAGGTCATGTTTCAAGCTATTTAGGAAGAATCCTGAGATACTGTTGAGGCCCACTGAGGCTATGTTTTCGGCCTTAGCTAGCACCACCAGGACCTGCTCCCTGTTAGTAGTTGGGAGGGTTGTGATAATAGGTATTTCTGGGGAGGAGAGTGGAGAGTAGGAGGTGAAGTCTGAGCCAAATTTGTCAGTCTGCAAATTTGCTATGTTGTTCCGCTCATTGAAGGTGGCACCATTGACCAGCAGTTTATCATACTGATGTATGCTGTCTTTGAGGTTTTGGACATAGCTTGTGTTTGTCTTTCACCTGTGGATCTATCTTGACCTTGTAATTGTCCTTGTTGGATGCAATTAGTCCTCTTAGTTTCCTGTTTTGTTTAGTGAGAGAGCGCCTATCATTATGGGAGTTGCTCTCCTAATTTTATATGACTGTTTCCATTTGTTATATACACAGTTAAGGATAGGATTCCACCAGTGTGGTTTGTTTTTAGAGTTTGTACAGCATCTGTACAGCTGTTTACATGGTTATACAGGGTCTCTTTGAACTTGGAGTCGAGAAGGGCATTACATTTTGACAAACTATTGCTTAATTAGTTTGCTTTGCTATCATTCCTAACTATTGCAGGTTTGCTTAGGCTACTGAGTTGATTTTTATTTTGAGGAAGATGGCTTTGGGGTCCAACCTCATCAGTGAAGACATGAAACTGGTGGGGGTGTGCAGCTCCAGGTCCAGAATGTTTGAAACTCTAGTGAGGGTAAGCACTATCTGGGCAAGGGTATTTGTGTTACTAAAATCTATTAGGCAGTGTATGTTTCCCAGTCTTCAGAGGGGTAGGCAAAATCTCCCATGAATATGTTGCAGAGATTTGTGTAGTACCTAGCCATTCTGCCACATTTTTAAAACAGGAACAATGCTGTAAATATTCCTTACAAAGTTCCTGTCTTCTAAGAGTCTGCCAAGCACAGCAATTTCAGTATCAAGTACCTTGCAGAAAAATGACTGGAGGCTTTGTTAATCCACTTTTTCTATAAGGATGGACTGACTTTATCGCTTTCCAGTAGCCATAACTACTCTGCTTTATATTTTTTGAAGCTTTAGTTGTAATAGGCCACAGGATCATAGACCTTTATTTTTAAATGTGTTCCGCCTCTGCTCATTTCACAGAGAAGTATGTAAGTATTCACCTGTTATGAAGTAGGCAGTGTACTCTTTGTAAGTTTTTGGAAAGGAGATGAAGGAGGGTTAGTAGCCTAAAACAGGAAATAGCTGTAGCTGTTCCCACTTTTTACAAAAGGATCTTATCTACCTCCTTCCATTTTAATGTAAACATAAATATCATTATTTACTACATTAGTTACCAAGGAAAACAGTGCAAACTCATTTTATCAGGCATCCAACCCCCATTAAAAATGTAAAATCCCATAGATTCATAGCATTATAGAATAGGGCCAGTACCATTCTTAATAAATAACATCATTATATATATAATAAACCTAGTTAAAATAATCCTATTATCAGTGGGGCTATATAGTTACATACACAAAGTTCACTTGTATTGATGCATCCCATCCTAATCATGCTATAATTTGAAAATGTGATGCACATAAATATTGTTTTAAATATATTATTCTTACTGGGCTATGCAATTTCTAAAGTTTAAATTTACAATGTATAGTTTAACAGGACAACAGCAACCATCAGCAGGGTCCCTGCTCAAATTGTCAAGTCTCTTAATACTCATCTTAGAGGCAACCAACACCTGAACAGTTATCTTAATATAATATAATGCTGAGATCATCCTATGTCACCTCATCTGATCTTATCAGCTTTCTAATTCATCAGACACTCCTGATAAAGGAACTATGACACCCTCAACACTCCAATAGTAAGATTTATTACAAATAATGAATTCAAGTCTTAACAGACTGAAATTGTCAACCCTAAAGTAGCCAGTATATACTTATAACATTATATTTATTAGTCTCAACTGATTTCATCACACATGAAAAATATAAATATTACTACATGAAAAAAAATCAATTTAAGATGTAGACAGAAAAGGAGAAAGCATCACACACCCTCATTCATTTGTCACAACAGCAATATAGACAAATCCTTAATCCATTAATTTAAATTACTTCTGCTCAGAGAATATATCTCCTCAAATCACAGACTGCATAATGCAGTCCATTTAGTATTTGGCACATTCCAAACACGTACAGCCATCTTGTGAAATCAATCCTTCAACATCCTGGTAACCACAATCACCCTGTAGGTCAGGATCTCCCCATCAGTTAATCATGAAGAGCAGGCAATTTTCCATCATTAAGCAATTCCATTATCTGGCAAACGGTATACCTTATTATCTATATTAATCAATTTATTTATTTATTAATTAGTTTCTCTGTTACAAAAAGACAATACTCACTCAGCAAACTTTCTAATTTATACCCAATAGGTGTCATCAAACTCAAGAATCAGGCTTACACAAAAAGTCAGAGGAGTGTCTAACCTCCAAGGAAATAGTCCAACATTGAGGTGTGTTATTCTTTATTATAATGAGCCACATACACAATCTAAAGTCTGATATCACAAATCAGTCCATTGTTTACCTATTAAAATACAAATCCTGACCAAACTTCCACTCTGACACTACTCATTTGTTGAGCCCCTTATTCTGCACTTTAAAATTTCACAGTTCGCTCAACATAGTTATACTGCCATTCACCGCAACTAAGTAAGTATCCTCAAATTGGGCTAAAGAATTCACAAACACCACCCTTTAAGATTTCAAATATAAACTAACCTCACCAGTAAAATCATCACCTTACCAACGCATTGGGCAAGGACTTCACCACCCTCATGCAAGTAAAAGTGAACTTTAACTAACATTCTTTAATGAAGAAAAGTGAGTCTAGGATAAATTAAACAATAGAATAAGCCCATCAAATACACTTAAAAAATCAAAGTACATCAATGTAACAATATTGTCTATACTGCTCCTGGCTCTGTGGCAGAGTGGGATAAAGCCTTGACTGTACCCTAGTCAATATTTGTTCAGATAACTGCAGAGACTCCGCCAAGTAGGGTAGGAGGATGCAGATAACATCTACTCTGCCATCCTCACTGCATTAGTGTCATCTGTAAGAGTGCAGGTATATCATCCTTGCTCCCACACTAAGCATAGCTGGCAGGTTGCTGATACTTTTGTGGCATGCAGGCACCATCAGTGAAGCAGCAGTTGTGTAAATGCACAAGATGCCAAAGGTCCTGTGACAGACCATTCTACAGGTCTGGCATAATGGCCTGCACCCTAGCACCTTACTCTAACCTTCATCAGGGAATGAATGGACTAGAGCAGTGGTCTCCAACCTTTTTTACACCATGGATCAGTTTCAGGTAAGACAATTTTCCAGTAACCAGCCATCACTTGTGCATAATAAGCAATCAATAATGCCCAATAGGGTGTGTGTTAGGGCCTCTACACCCCTGGAAGGGCATTAATTACACATTAACACATTGGGCATAGTTGCACTTAGAGAATGGGCTCTCTTTAAAATGATTGTGTTATACTTGCTTATTTTTTAAGTACTATATTATTTTTTATATGTTTTTGATGTAAAATAGTTCCTCTGCCTAATGTTTCAAACTTGCTACCATATATGTAAATGGTGTTGGAGGAAGCATTTTACTTTGAAAATATAACACTTAAAAAAATATCCAGACATTTACTTTATTTTTTGGTTCCTTACTCCTAAAATGTTTGGTTTGTTGCCAGCCATTGGAGATTGAAGTTAAATTCTGACATACATTTGAATTTCAGACTATTATTTTCTTTAGAAAATTCATACTTACACAAATCCTTTTACTTAAGCAAGTTTGTAATTTTATAAGAGCAGTATTTAAAATCTGTTCCTATTTGTGAGCCTTTGTTCCCTTTTTATTTTGGGGTTTATCCAGATTTCTTCAGCTGAAAGGTCCAGAGGTATGCAAACCTCTTCACTGTCACTCTCACTTAGTCTCTCATGCACACCTCTGATTCAGAAAATGTATGCTAACACAAATCCTAATAATAAAGTAAAATATGTTACTATTTTGAGCCTTTGTCTCTCATTTATTTTAGATTTATCCAGATAAATTGAATTAAGAGTCAACAGAGCATACCTTTCAACTGTCCAGTTTTTGCAGAATTTCAAGATTTTTGGCACGTATGTTTGGTCACATCCTCATAAAATCAATTACCTTAGCCAAAAGTTTTCTGGTAAATGACTGGGGATTGAAGTCATTAAATAATTGCAGGCATTTGAGTTTAAAACTTAATATCATTCAGATAATGCATGCTAATGGAAACCCTGTTGTTCTAGCAACTTTCTTAGTTTATAACAGCAGTATTTAAATTCTGTCTTTATTTTTGGTTGCTTGTTCCTTGTTATTTGTGGCTCTGTCCAGATTTCTTGTGCAGAGAGATTGAGAGGTAAAGTTGAGAGGTACGCAAACTTCTTAACTGATGCTGCTGTTGCCAGGGATTGCTCTCACTCTTCACTATCTGTCTGTCTCTCTCTGACACACACACACACACACACACACACACACACACACACACACACACACGCACGCATACAGACTCTTCTGCTTTCATGCATGCATTCACTCACACACACAGACAAAAACATACAGACACACTTTTTTTCGGTTTCATTTATTTTTATTTTACACTCGCTAAACAGTAAAAGCACTGCTTAGGAGTGTAAAATAATGGCTTGATCAATCTCATGTCGCTCTCTCTCATACACACATATACAGTCTCTTCTGCTTTCACACAAACATGCATTCTGCTTTCATGCATGCATTCACTCACACACAGATAGAAACATAAACAGATTCATACACCTACATACACACATACACTTTTTTCTGAACAGTTAGGCGCCCAACATAAAAAGTATTTTGTTCTTTATGAGCAGCCCAGTACCAAATTATTCATGGCCTGGTACCAGTCTGCAACCCAGTGGTTGGGGAATGCTGTACTGGAAGTTTCTTGCCTTAGTGGAGTAAATATTACTCAGTTTTGTGCAGTATGGGGACGCCACTGAACAGATCCTGCAGGCAAAATCCAAATAACCCATATCATCTTTTACCACCATTTTTGGCTAAGGTAATTGATTTCTTTTGAAATTACTAACCTCCCTAATCCTCCCACTGTCTTTACAATTCCAAAATTGAGAGACATGCTGTATAACATTGTGCGTATTGCTGTAAAAGCATTAGTAAGTCAAAACATGCCAGTATTGAAAGATAACTTGAAAGTCACTGAAAAAGTCAAAATGGAAGTTCATTTTTTTGATAAATTCTCACATAGCTTCAACAAAATTATGCCCACAACTCAATTATTTTCAACAAATTCGTGTACTCTTCTTGCCCAGACAAAGCACACTTTATGAGGACTCAAAACTTGAGATGTCTGTTCTTTAACATACCACAACTAAAAATGAAAAAGTATATCATAAACAACTAACCAACTGTACCAAATGTACTGCAGAAACTCTGTATACAAATTATTGCTACAGGTTTTCAATAGGGCTATCATACCACGCATCCTAGTAGTCAAGTACTGAAAATACTCTGATCCTTCTTTCTATGACACTTCAATAACTTCTATGTTTCCTATCTGGCTTTATCTTCCAACTCAACCAAATGTGCGAGACAGCTGTCTACTTCAGCTGAAGTTCCATACCAAACACCATGAGTAGCTTACTTTTTAGTTTTAATACTGGGATTGCATTGAGTTGGACAGGATCCAAAACATTGCTCTTAACATTATGAGGGTCCAAAAAACCCATGTACTTTGGTAGTGTCCCATTGAGCCATTGTACCTTTTCAGAGGCATTTCCTAAAAAAACATCTCAGACACTGTCAAATAAATAGTAATATCCAATCCATAATCAACAAAAATGTTGTCCATGTTTTATGTATTTCTTTAATTTTATTTCATTTATTTGTTTCTCTGTTAAGTAATCTGCTCATGACAGACACAGGGGAATGGTAAATACAACATATATGGACTCTTTAATCTAGCCAAACAGTTAGCATGTTTTGAGTGGTGAGAGAAAGCCAGAGTTCCTAGAAAAAACAAGCATGCAGGCATTTGTGAGAACATGTAATTCTACAAAGACAATGACCTGTGACCATGAGTGAACCACATACCCTACAGCTGTGTTATAGCTTCGCTGAATTATCTTCAGAAAAGCATCACCCTTAACAATGTGACACTGGAGAGGTTCCCACAATACTGCTCAAAAGATCAGAAGAACTACTGAAAAATATAACTTTTGATAATTTTGCAAAAATAAATTTTAATCCACAAATTTAACTATGTCTTGGATGGAACAGTTGTAAAAGACACATTCTCACAGGCAGCAGTGTGAGATCTCCTAAATTTTATGAGTTTTCCAAGAAAAACAGACTGCTGTTGCTGCAGACCCTATTTATTTACTTACTGTTAGCAACCATTTTAAATCGTGATGTCGGTTCACATCCTAAAATATGAATTCAGCCTGATGAATATCTTCAGCCACGGAGTTGTCACATGAGCAACCATCTGTCTGAAATTTTATAGTGAAAGCAGAATCTTATGTCCCTTCTGTTCTATCACTAGTAAAAATATTGCATTTTAATGTCTCTGATTAATAATTTGCACATATTACTGAAGTCCTTCTAATGAGATGGGTAGCACAATTTTGACAGGTTTGGCTGAGCTACTCTTTCTTTTGATCACAGCAAGGTTTCTGTAGGAGAGGCCATACAAGGTTCAGATACCTGTTTTATTCTTTTATTTTTTAGGACAGTCATCGAGTCTGAAAATCTTACTAAAGTGTCTTTATAATATTCCACAAATATCAATTGAAAGAGGAATATAGGCAAATCTCAATCTGTTTTAAGGATTATCATCTCAAAATATTCAGGATGAAACCCTTCATAGTGAAGGCTTTATAAACCTGTGTGCTCCTAGGACCTTCACATCATCTCAGAGTGCAAGGTTGACATCATACCTCTCAAATGACCATATTTTTGCCTCATATTTTTGGTGTGTTCATCTTAAAAGTTGTGTCTTTCTTGCAAATCATTGTGGACTGAAGACACTATTTAATGACACACATTTAAATTACAGACTCCATACCCTTTAGAAAATGCATGCTAATGCAAAACCTGTTACTTTAGCATCTTTCTAAGTTTATTAGAGCAATATTTAAAACTCATCTCTATTTTTGGACCTTCAACCCTCTCCCCACAGTATTTTTGGCTTTGTCCAGAATCTTTACGCTAAGATATTATGAGGTATGGTTGACATGCAGTCACTTACTGTTACTGTGAAAGTTAGGCATGCAATTTCTTCTTGAGGTCTTGCCGTCTATAATAGCCTAACAATTTGTCATTATATATTAGTTACTGGAGGCTGAGGAATGAGTCACAATAGTCACTATACTTTAGAGTCGGATACTCTGGCAATATTACCTTCTATGTTGTAATTGACCTATACCTGTCTAAATATGCCATCTTACAAATGAGTTGAAAATACAGGAGGAATATAAATACAAGGAACCACTATGATTTTGCTTCTACCAGTGCTGATATAAGTGATGGTACTTATTGTATATTACTGGTATGACATCTCATTCAAGACACCAAAGCAAGTTTACTTTTCTTAAGATGGCCTCTCATCCAGTTCTTCATAGATATGTTTGAAATTATACCATCAAAAGAAGTATGCATTATATGATATTATACACATGGTTACTGGCAATGACAGATACTGGATGTTATTTAATCACATTCAGTTGTCATGAAGTGATATCCCATGTCTGTACAGATGATAAAAGTCTTGCTTCTGTATATTATGCTGACTCTGTAACAATTTCTTAGAATTACTATAAATAACTAGATGGTGATCAAGTTTCAAATACAACACATCCAGAATGGCAAATGTGTGACAGTGCAAGTTGATTACTTCATATAATGTTGTCTTCAAACTCAGGGACCTGGCCAACATGCCATGTGCAAACATTTATTTTTTTAATGCTTGTGCAGTCACTGTTTTAAATTTATCAGCGTTTCAGTATGCATGAAGGTTATCTGACATCTGTGAACTAGAGCTCTTTGTGTCCTTTTCAAAAGTAGAAATTCCTCATCTGTAAAAATATTCTATCACTCAACATGGAAAATTCTTAGGTGTTTAGCTAAAAGACAGAAACTGCTCCCTAACAGAATAGTAAAAAATATTGCCTCAGCTATGCAAAAGTTGTTCTTCAGCACATACAAAGTTCCCAGAGTCTGGCTGAAAGAGACCTTAATGATATTACAAAATAAATAAAATGTTGCCTAATTGCAAATAATCCCTCCCCCCCTTTTAAGGTATGGTCTGGGTTTAAGGTTGGGGTGGAGCAGGGTTAGGATTAGTGTTGCACAAATTACTAAGGTGATGCAGGGGGTAAATAAAGATGTCAACTAAAACTGTATTCAGTTATATGTGGTCTCCATATATAGACAGCTATATTATAATAGATGCACACACACACACACACACACACACACACACACACACACACACACACACACACACACACACACACAAAATATACTCATATACCTGAATACTGACTATGAAAACTTGTATATCTGCTATTACTACCTGCTTTTTATGTTTAACAAATATCATTGTATGTGGTATCTGTGGTTATGTTCCCTACAGTTTGTACAAATAATTGTACTATGCATGTGCTTTTATAATGCTCACGTATAAGGCAATATTGCATGTGGAATCTCTGAAATAGACTCAGCATG
Source organism: Protopterus annectens (assembly GCF_019279795.1). Classification (NCBI taxonomy): domain Eukaryota; kingdom Metazoa; phylum Chordata; order Ceratodontiformes; family Protopteridae; genus Protopterus; species Protopterus annectens. Next base: position 1,003,454,477 of record NC_056727.1, on the reverse strand, counting down.
GTATATGCATTTCTTTCAGGTGCTTACTGTTTAAAATGTAACAGCAGTTCTGCTGAATGAGTTTAATAAATTTGAATAACGTGGTCCCTGTTGGCAATGAATTTCTCTGCAGACTACTACCATTTTTTTAAATGGACTGAAGAATTATTTCTAGTATATTGAGGTTCCCTGTCTGTGCTCTTCACAAGAGTCAGTATGCAGCAATTATTGTTTACTCATTTAATTAAGTCTAATTTTTCATGATTCAAGGACTTCAGTACAATAGGCCTATCTGTCAAAGGCTGTTTGGTTAAGTTCTGACAAATTTATATTTACTTCTTCTGTAATGCTGATTGTCTGTTTATACTAGCCTCTGCCTTTGCCTTCACTTTTTGCCATTATGTCCTTTAAACCTTAGTGCAGCCAAGTCCTAATTTATTTGTTTATTTATTTATTTAGACTTTGTTGACTGGGTTAATTCCACAAGGCTAGTGACCTTTTTCAGGGGAGAGTCAGGTAGTATTCATGCTGAACAGGAGATATTTGGTAAGGGCACTAGGGAACTTCCCCTACTTACTACCACTTTAGTGGTCCATAAATCAGATGAGTGTGTGCATACATACATTTCATTCCTGGTGCAGTGGTGGCTGGCAGAATGGCACAGTATGGTAGCTAGAGAGAAAGGAAATGATGTGAATGCCGGTTGCAGAGAGGATATGGAGATAGAATCAGAGAGATTTACTGAAAAGATGAAAGTAATTGAAGAAGTTATCCTAGATTCAGAGGGTCTAGAAGCAGAGGTTTAGTAGTTTGGGGGAAGATCAGAGGCCACAAGCAAGAGTTATTGTTACAACACTCCAGTCAAGAAGGCAGCAGGATAATTTATTGTTAGACTTCATGGAGGAGAACAAACCAGAGTGGAAAGGACTTATTGTGGGGAAGAAGTAATGGAAAAAATTCAAGAAGAAGAGGCATAAGAAATAAATAAAAATTCATTCACAGAAGTAGTGAAGAAGGAGAAAGAAGAAAAAAAAAGAGAATATAAGGTTGAAAGAATTAGGAAGAAAGAAGTTTGTTGTACATAGCCAAAATAAGGAAGACAAGGAGTTGGACAGGTATGAAATATGGGACACAGTTATTATGTCTGTAGGAATAAAGGCTCAAGAGGTAACAGCTTTTATTTTGATAAAAAGAAAACATATTGTGAAATTGTCTTTGAAACCACTGTAGGACTAGAGACTTTTTTTGTGAGAATATGAAAAAAATATGTATCCTTGGAATAAGTATAGTGTTAAGACTTCTTATTGTGAAACACAAAAGAAAGTAAATATTCAGTTTCAAAGAGGAACTTATAGAGAAATTATTACAGAACTTTTGTAAAGAGGTCAAAGGCATCTCAAATTATGATTACGGACTGGGGGTTGGGACTTTAATGTTATATTATATTGAAAATAATCAATGACAGAATTATACATATTTCCAGTACGAGCAATTGTGATAAAAAAAAATGTTTTGTATGTGGAGTCATTATGCAGAAAATGTGAAATGGGATGTTATGAATGTAAACAGAATGTTATAAATGTAAACAGACAATGCATCTATGGGCAGATTGTAAAAAAGTACAAATGGAAAAATTAGGTGTAGAAGAAAATGTAATTCATAATGAAAAGAGTAAGGAATAAAAACTACAAGAAGGAGAACAGACTGAATGTGTAACAAAGTTAAATACTGAAACACAAGAATTAGAAACAAAATAAAGGAAAGTAAGTGAATTAAAACTTAAGTCAGACTTCAATGAGAAGGGTAATATTGATTGGAAAATAGTTAAAAAGAGAACTCTATTGGAAAAAGACTGAAAGCAAGGAAAAGAAAATTCCAAGATTTAAGATTAAAAGCAAAAAAGAAAAGAAATGAATAAAAATAAATAATTTCATATAGACTAATGGACTGGGATATTAGTGTGGTGTAATAAATGTGAAGTAGATATTATAATATTAGAAAATGTTTAGATTTAACAAAGGAAGAAATATTACATACAGAAAACTCATGGAGAGGAAGTATACTTTGGAACTTGGGAGAAGAGACTTGTTCATGAATAGCAGTATTTTATAATACAGCAATTTTGATATTAGACTTTAGTTAGATTAGGATGATTACATGCAGTAGATTTAAGACTGGAAAATAATGTATATAGAATTATAGAAGTATATGCATATGCATCGTATGAAGAGAGAAAGAAAACTAGTTTAAAGAGATATTTGATTACATAATAATTAATATGGACATCATAATTACAGGTGATTTTAATTGTGATTTATGGGATAAAAAGAAAAAAGATAGCTCAGACAAGAAAATGAGACAGATCATGAACTGTGAAAATTTGGTATAAGGGAATATAAATGCAACCATGTATAGGAGAGGAAATCTTAAGACATTGATTAACTATCGTTTTGTTTCTAACAGTACAAGGCTAATTATAGAAGAAGCAGTACAAAAAGGTTGTTCAGATCACATGGCAATATGGATATAAACTGAAGGAAATAAAGAACATATAACAATTGGGAAAGGAAATAAAATGATAAAGAGAAAGTGTGTAATGAAAAAGGAAAAGGTAGCATATGTCAATTATAGAAAGATCATGTAACCATGAGGACTTTTTATAATAATTAAATAGAATGGTGGTCAATATTTAAGAAGAAATATAAACAAAATTATTTACAATGGGAATGTGGATTAAGACAAAATGAAAAATAAGAACATATGGAAATATGAAATAAAGCATTAGAAAGAAGAGAAAATAAAAGTATTGCTGTACAAATAAAGATATTTTTGCAAGGAAAAAAGGAAGAGGTTTTCCTTATTTAAGTAGAATGGTAAAAGAGAAATGAGGCATAATGAAGCAAATGAAAAATGTAAAATGGGAAGTAGAAAAACAACAAAGAAGAATTATGGAAATTCTAATACAGTATGTCAAAGAGATGGTGAGGAAAGGATAGTTAAAATGAAAATGATTGGAATGTTAAATAATTTACTAAATAAATTAATAAAGAAATGGATAAACAGATTACGTAATGGAATTAGCTATAGTAATGAAGAAAATAAATCTTAATTCTGCAATAGGGTTAGATGATGTAGGTTTTTTAATGTATAAGAATTTAGAACTATGGCAAAAATAAAATGTGATATGTATATTTAATGAATAGTTAAAAGATGGTATTTGTCATGCATAGGTATGTATTGGTATTATGACATTTATATGGAAGAAACGAAAAAAGTTTGAACTGACAAAGATTTTAGCAAATAGCATTTATGGAAATAAAGGAAAAGGATATGAGGAAGTATTAATGATTGCTGGAAAATGATAGATAATATTGAAAAAGAAAGTAATGGAGCAAATGTATTTGTAGAGGATATAAATAAAACATTTGATATGATAATCATGATATATTATGGAAAATAATGGAAGGGTATAATATTAGCAAACAGATATAGAATGTGATTAAATCCATGTCTAGAAATAGTAAAATTAGAGTTTTGACAACTGATTTGTTAAGTGAAGAAATATAAATGAATATGGGTTTAAAACAAAGATATCCAATGAGTAGTATTTTATTTCTGATAGTTATGAATTGTATAGTAAAAAATAAACGAAAAAAATGAAAAAGACACAGTATATAAAGAGTACTCTTATTGGATATCCAGTTATTGCATCTTATGTGGATGATATCATTCCTATGTCTAAGGAAAGTAAAATGATGGAACAAGTGATTTTCTGTGTAAATAATAGCTTGCAAGATATAGGAATGTCATTATGCAGAGAAAAAATAATAAGGGATTTGGATCAGAAGAGAAGTTGAAATGAATTCAATTTGGAATAAAAAAAATAGTTTTAGGTATAATATTTGATATATTGAGTGTGGTAATGGAACCATGATTGAACATTTTACAAGAATTAAGAGATATTATTATTATTATTATTATTATTATTATTATTATTATTATTATTATTATTATGGGTCAATACAGATTTTCATATAGGAAAAAAGTGCACTTGATAAACTCTGTATGGATAGGAAAAGTAGCATATATGGTTGGTGTATTATGATGCCAAAAGACTGGGAAAACAGTTCATTGGATTAATATTTAGATTTATTTGGTGATCTAGATAGAATCTAACAAAGATAGGAGTATTGTATTTGGATAAAGAGGAATAACATATTGGGATAAAGATGATGGTGGCTTGGGTTTATTGAATCCTATTGTATATGGGGCATCATTATATTTGTAGAGGGTGCTAAGATGGATACATTGAAAAGAAAGTAATTTATTTACAAGATTTTTTAAGAAAAAATATGATAGATAATGGAATTTAATGAAACTGAATATGAGAGAACGGAGAAATGAATAAATAAAATGTATCAAGAAAAAATAAAAATGTGCAAGTTAAGTATAGAAAAAGTGGAATAAAATATGAAATTGTGGTATAAAAACATAATAATAGAAAATTACTCTGTAAACCCATGGAAGCATTTGATGGGAGAAAAACTAAAAACAGTAAGATAAAGGAATAAATGGTATATGAAAAATGTCAAGATTTTCTATGGAGATTACAAATGAATGGACTCCCAGTGAAGAGAAATATGCCTTATAAAAAGTAAATGAAATGGTATACTTTTTGGTGAATTAGAAACTAAAGATCATGTTTTCATGATATGTAAATGAGTGAAAAAAATAATGGAAAATAACAGAGAAAATATTTTTAAAGAAATATAGGATTATAAGCAGTTACTTATGGATATGATTGAATATGTATTTTATGAGGGTGTAAGAAAGGAATATGCTAATGATTTAGACAAGAATTTGTTTTGTAATATTTGGACAATTTGGAATTTAAGATTAAATGAGATTATGTATAATGTATATTGGGTAATAGCAAATATAGTACAAAAAAATGAAGTAGTGGTTATGGGAAAAAAACGTGTGGAGGTCCATATGTATGTAATATGGAAAGTTTGGAAAAGGTGGAGGAACGTAAACTTAAAGCAAATCTTTGTAAATATGTAACTATGTGAATATATCAGCTTGTATATATTTCTAAATATTTATAAATAATTGTATATAATAAAAGACCCCTACTTTTTTGAGCAGGAGGGGGAGATGAAAATGCAATTCCTGTTATTAGCATGGGGGCTGTTTGAAGGAGTAGCATAATGGTAGAAGATGTAGTACGACATGTTGGGACAGACTGTTGTGTTGGAGTGTGAAGTCTGTTCATGTATATTAGAAAAAGAATTTGAGGAAGGCATCCAAAGATACAGTCAGAAATGAATTTATTTACTAACAAAAGAGTCTGTGGATACAACAAATAAGCAGAATTTAGCTGTTCCATGAGATTTTGGTTACCAAGGAAAGTCAATACATGGCAGAGAAACAAGCAAATGCTAACATTCTGGGGAGTATTATTAAAAGGAGAAATGTATTTCAGATGTTTAGAGATAATTTAACAGAAGGGAAGATGAATCAGATAAGCAAAGTAAAAAAGGTATCTATGGGTCAAAGGGTAAAAATAAGAAAAAGAAAGATTAAAAATGCTTCATTCAAAGTTAGTAAAAGGGAAAAGACTAATGTAAAGCTGTTATATGTGAAAGTAAACAGTATAATAAACATTGTGAAAAGAATTACATTATCAAAATGGTATATGAAGTTAGATGTAGATGCTTTAGTTTTGCTTGATATAAGATCCATATTTGAACAAGACAGGGTGCATTTTGAAAAAAAAATGGGAGAGTGGGGTTGTGTGGAATTCTGTGGATGAGAGATGTGGATGAATTTTTTTTGTGCAACACAAAAGTGAAAATGTTGGATTTCTGCATCGTGACAATAGGAGAGTTACAGTTGTGGATATGGGGTGTGGAAATAATGCGCATAGAATAATAGGTGTCGATGCTTGTGCTAACATAAAGAAAAGAGATGAGATGTTTGAAGGTATTAAGAAGTTTGTGACTGTAAATAAGGACATAATAGTACCAGGAGATTTGACCTGTAATTTAGGAAGTAGTAACGGGCAAATGGACAAGATATAAAGTGATTAAAAGAAATACATTATGGAAGAATTATAGTGTGGGAAAAGGAGCAATGTACATAAAAAAGATTAAGAACAGAAACAGATTATTTTATTCTGTCTGAGAAACTGAAACAGGCTGGATACATGACTAAAAATCTTTTACAGAAGCATTGTGTGAGGCAGGGTAGCCCAATGAATGGTATCTTATTATTAATGAATGCAATGGCTAGAAAAATGCATATGATAATGAAAAAGCTGAATATAGGCTACAAGAAAAAACAATATTTCTGTTTTTCTATCTTATGTGGATGATATATTTGCAATAGCAAAAACGAGGGGAAGGATAAAGGATATATTAATAAGACTGGGGGCTATTAAATAATATTGGATTAAAATTAAATAAAGAAAAAGTTAAGTTATGGGTGATACTTTCAGGATAGAAGTAGTTTACTTCAATAAACAGTAAGTGTCTTAGGGATTAGGTTTGAGAAGAATAATATGATTGATATATAATGGAAGGATATAATAGATCAGGTAAGATTTTTGGAAGACACTTAAAATGAGTTCTAAACAGAAAGTTTAATAAATTCAGTCAGAGAAATAGAAAAATAAAGTTAAGTTTGGGTCTCTAATGTAATACAGGAATCAATACTGAACCCTATAAAAGAGGAACATTATATTTTGCTGAGCAGGAAGGATGATTGTGATTAAAAATTCTTATGGTATATGCACTGTTGTTATACTAGTATTCGTTTTTGAAGGTTAGGAAAGAAGAGGATAATATTGCACAAATATTTGGATTAAAGTATGCAACGTTTAGAGGAAAATAAAAGATTACAATAGGATGAAAGCTTTTGCTAATGAAGAAATTAAAAGGCATCAAGAAAAAAGCAGGTATGAAAATTAAGTATAACAGATGAAAAAATAGAAGAGAATGGTATGAGGATGTTTTAAGAAAATATCTCATATACTCATGGGAATATTTAGATAAAAATGTAATACAACTGATAAAGAAGAGAATGATTAGATGTATAGATATGAAAATATGAGAATATTTTTTGTGGAGATTGTCTAAAAATAGTAAAATGGAACATGTTCTATAAGGCTATGAATGAAAGGATATGTTTTTATTATAAAAAATGATTGAGACAATAGAACATGCTGTTTTTGTAATGTGAAAGAAGAAAGAATTCATTGGAATAATTTGTATAGGGGAAACATTTTAGAAGGAATAATAAATATGGAAGAAATAGGATCATAGTATGATATGATGCTACTAGGCTAACAGTCCTAAATCCTTTTTAAGCCTAACCATTCATGTCTTAATTTTTCCAATTATCAATTTTCAAGGACTAAAAAGGCTTTGTGACATGCCTGTGTCTTTATGCTAATCTGACCCTGTCCATAAGGGTGCACAGGTGACAAGCTGGGGTACATTTCCAATTTCCTATCCAATGGTCCAAACTGTATTTGGATAAGCTTATGGAAGATCTTTGCTTCACATGAATGGGGACTCTGTTCCAGACAAGGGGTAATCTCTGAGATGCATACCTGTCCCTCCAATATGTTTTCTTTATGTCACAGGTGAAGTTTAGATCCTTGGATCAGGTAATTCTAATGCTGTTTTTTGTAAATGTGTAGAAGATCCATTGAGGCTAAATCAGAGAATGCCTTGTAGCTTATGCATAGATTGCCACTCAGTTTTCTACAGGAGACCTTGTAAAGAGTCAGGGCTTTGAGGTAGTGCACGTAGGATATGCTATTTTCATCTTGTATTTTTATTAACTGAGGAACTTCTGTGGCCACTCCAGCTATTGCAAATGCCTGATCAGGCACATGATGAAGGGTGTATTCTACTCAATTACTGGTCTAATGAGAGATGAGTATAATTATGAATATGATTTTATATGGGAATTATAAACATAAGAACCAAAGTTATGTTGATCAATTACACAGGAAATTATTTGAATAATATGGATTATATGATGTGCAAAAACAAATGAAATTCTATTTAATAAAAAGTGGATATTTGCAGATATTTTTAAACAAAAAACATCTTTATTGAATTTATCACCTATGACATAGGTAATCATATATTTTTATAAATGAGAGCAAACCATATCGACATATTTTCAGTTGCAAGTATTATATATCACATATAATCTTCTATACATTGTCAGCTGAATATTAATCCTCCAAAAAGTATGCTGTGTGTATTGTTCCCACAACTCCCATTTTTCTATGTAATTTGCTGTTACCCTTCTCTAAATATCCCACTTTCAGTTCTTTTATCTTTGTTTCTATATTCACTACTTTTAATATGGTTGTTTTAGCCTTTGATTTCCATTTCTTAGTATTTTTTTTTGGAAACCACCAAAATCAAACTCAGCAAGGCCTTACTATGTCTGGATAATTCACATCCTGTATTGGGTCTACTTCTATAGACAGAGTTTGCACTTACCCGAATTTCAGTTTACCAAGACAACAACACACAACTTTCAATAAACCAAAACTGCACAGTACTAAATTTTATTACAGGGAACAGAGACACTTGGCCAACAAGGGGAAATTTCCCTTTTCTTCACTGTAGTGTGATTTTGGAGTTGCTATATTTAGTTAGGGAGGTGGGGGGCATGAACTCCAGTGGGTGGGTTTGACATACTGCAATGTGTTTCTTGGTTCACTGTTGGCCAAGTGCCACTATTCAATGTAAAAAAAATTGGTAGTATGTGGCTTCAGTTTTGTGAAAGTTTATTGTTGTCATCTTCATAAACTGAAATTCAGATAAGTGTAAATTCGGTCTGTAAAAGTAGATCCCCTGTATCACAGTTCAAAAAAACAATTTCCTTAGTTACACCAATTTGCACAGCCAGTATTTCTGGCAGGGAATTTTTAAAGTCTGCAAACTCATTACACTCCCCCCCCCCCCAAAAAAAATGTTCCTAGTTACCTCTTTCTTCCCCATCACATCTCCAACATTTGCAATCTGGTTGAGGTATAAGAATACCTATGCAAACATATCCAAGCAAAAATCCTAAATCTTCTAGTTTTTTTTTTTTTTGCATGTTTGGGAGCAACAATATGTGTATGTATATATATATATATATATATATATATATATATATATATATATATATATATACATCTGTATAAATATATATATATATATATATATATATATATATATATATACACACACACACACACACACACACACACACACACACACACACACACACACACACACACATTCTTTATCCAATCTCTCTTTCTCTTCCCAATCCTTTCTAATCTCTTCTGATTGGTTCTTATAGCTTTCATGCAATATTTTATATCCCTTTTTTAGCAGCAGCATCTGCACTAGATTCTACTAACAGCTCTAACAGTGATCGTCTTTCACTTAGGATCCCCATATTCCTATTTCTTTTCCTATACTCTCCTCTCAATCTTTGATAGGGAAGGCAATCTCTAGGCTGCAGTCCAAATATATTATTGGCCTGTTCCCAGTCTGTTAACTTTCCCTCTCTAATTATTTGCTCCCAATACGATGGTTCCTTTGACAGAAAACTCCAGCCCGATCTTGGGAATTCTTTGTACCCCCAATTACATTCATCCCTATTGGCAGAATCTCCTTCTCTGTTATCATGTTGGCTTAGCTCTTAGAATATCTTCTACTACTTTATGAGTATAATATTCTATACAGCTATTGTCAGATATTTTGAAAATGATTAAATTATAGTTATGGCAGAAAGGGTGGAAGTCAAATTAAGGAAGTAATTTTGTGATTTTTTTTCTTTTTCTTTTTTTTGGTTAAAAATTCTTGTAAATTAATATTTAATTATGTAAATATGTTGATATGAATGTGTATGAATATGTAGATAAAGAGGACTACTACTTTTTCAGTAGGTGCTGTAGGATCTCATATATCTACCTGAGCCACTGCCAATACATGCATATGACACCTTGGTTTAATCTTTCATCAGAAGGATGGCAAACAGAGAAGTGCAGCACCCGTTTATACTACACTGCAGTGTCAGTACTGGAAATTGAATACAAGCACCTAGAATACTAATCATTTCTAAATGCAGACATCCTCCACCAGCATTGTATTATTATACAGCTAATGCTGGTTTAAACAATAAGTATGTATACTTATTAAATGGAATGCAGTCAGTTACTAGCAAAAATACAGCAGTGGTGCCTAGGAGGCTTATTGCTTCTAATAGCAGTTTATTGTTACTGAGCTTTGCCCTGTGATGGTGCAGTCCATTGTACTTTGTGTGAAAATATAATTTGTAAGTATATGTATGGAAAAAAGTGCATCTTCCTAGAAATGCTGCCTCAGTAATGTACAAGTCAAACCTACAACACAATACTCTTGAGTTAAGTGAAAGATAAAAGTCCCCTAACAGTAATACATGTAAAGTAAGTGCAAATGGCTAATGCATTATATTAAACAGTGAAGCCTGCTGAAACTTATCTTAAACGTGTACAAAAGTGTCCTATTAGTATTTTCCTTTCAACCATAATTTGCACTTAAGCAGCTTCTGCTGTTTTAATAATGCCACATGTTAAGGCACTGGTAATTGGTATATGCAGAGAGAGATCTAGTAGAATAATATTCCTCCCACTGTTTTTTTTCTTTCCAGCTGTGTTTTTCTATATATTAAATTATTTACTGATATTTGAGCTACACACATTATTAAGTAGCACAGTTTGCATAGTGGCTTTTCCATACCTTCCTTATTAAAGTCAAAAGGTATACATTGATAAGGAAAAGCATGTTATACTGCAATATTACATTTCTGAGCACCATAGTACTTTGTTATATGAAACATCTTGTAAATTGCACCCTAAAATTCATCCACCCCCACCCAGTGCTATCCTTGTGACACAAAATGTAAATTCCCAGTTAGTATGCAAAATGAACAAGTTCTCAAAAAATCCTTAAAGGCAGAATGACATATATAACTAATAGTTCACAGGACAGTCTTCATGTTAAAAGTTGAAAGTAACTAAAATACCTTACAAGAGTCAGACGTAGAAAGCCTAAACAATTATATATATATATATATATATATATATATATATATATATATATATATAGGTTCATAGGTTCATAGAATGACACTAGGCTATTGGCCAGGAGGTCCTTATATTATAAGCCTAGCCAAGAATTTTGCCCATGTTCCCACAAAGTCAGCACATGTTTCCCCTGTCGAGCAGGGACAAAGGTTGGATCCCAGGGGTGTATTTTCTCTTTCCCATCTTAGAGAGGGCTAGAGAGGTACTCTGCTTGACATGGAGAGGGAGTCTATTCCATAGATGTGGGAGTCTTTGGGACACAAATCTATCCCACCAACAAGTTCTATTAATGTCACAGACCAGGTTGAGGCCTAGTGCGTGGGTTGCATGAGTGGAGTTTGACTTATGGATATGCAACAACTCCATCAAGGCTGAATCTGAGATGGCCTTGTATGCCAGACACAGGTCACCTCTGAGCTGTCTATATGAGACTGAGTAGAGGGACAGGGCTTTTAGCCTATCTATATATGATAGGTGTTTGAGACCCTGGATTTTCCTGGTCAGGAACCTCTTTGGTCTCTCCAGCTGCTGTATGTGCTTGACGAGGTACATGCCGAAGGGGGCATTGTACTCAATAATGAGTTTGATAAGGGAGGAGTATAGGGATGCTATGACCTCTTGTTCCTGGATGAAATACCCTTACTTATGAGGTGGCCATGTAGAAAGCCTTACGTACAACAGAGGCAACATGGTGGTCAAAAGTCAGGTTGCTATCAACCTGGGTCTCCAAGTCCCTCACGCATGCTTAGTACATTGTTATTATTGTGATAATTAGTGGGGACTCCATTTTCCCCAAAGGGGATAATGATGCATTTCTTGGCATTCAGTTTGAGGCAATGCTTCTGGCACCAGTCATTAGTTTGGGTAAGGCTGCATTGGAGAATGTTCACATCATTAGGGGAATTTAAGACAGCACCCAGCTTGCAGTCATCTGCAAACTTGGTCAGCCACAGACCATTTGGTGTTGGGTTGCACCTGAGAAAAGTATATCCCAAACAGTAGAGGCCCTAAGACTGACCCTTGGGGTACGCCTCTCATTATGGGTCTACTACTAGAGGTGGCTTTTCTAATTTTGACTCAGTGGGTTATATCAGTGAGCCAGTTAGCTACCCATCTGGTAACATGCTGGTTAATACCTAGCTGGGAGAGTTTATCTATTATGCCTGAGTGGGGAATAGTGTTGAAGGCTTTGGCTAGGTCAAGGTAGGTGGTGTGCCCCTCATTCCCCTCAGTTTTGAAGAAGCTGACCAAGTTTAAAAGGCATGATCCTCCTTTGACAAAACCAAACTGTGTGAGGTCAAGCGTTTGGAGGTTGACAATGTCCTTGTTTATAAGGTCCATGGTAATGCATTCCATGGTCTTGCAGATCAGGTTAGTTAGGCTAATGGGCTTATAATAGCCTGAGTCAGTGGATGCTCTATGTTTGTATAGAGGGATGACAGTGGCTGTCCTCCATTCAGCTGGGATGAAGCCGGTGCTCAGGCTTTGGTTGAATAGGGCACCTAATGATGATGAGAGCTTATGCCTGAGTTCATGTAGGATACAGCCAGGGATGTTGTCAGGGCCCATGGAGACAATTTTTTTTGAAACGGCATTAAACACCTGCCTCCTCATGATGAGGGAAGTGTGGCAGGTGCTGGGGATGTCCTGGTTTACTGATAGGGGGTACAGGGGGTGAAGTTTTCACTGAACCTCTCTGCCAGGAGGTTGGCTATATCTACAATGTTTGTGTATGCAGTGTTATTGACCACTAGTTCAGAGCAGATTTTGGGTGTTACCTTTCAGATTGGTGACGTATGTGAAGAAGGCCTTGTCATTGTCCTTAGTGGATGTGGCCAATTTGGACTCAAAGTAGGTCTTAGAGGATTTCACTAGTGCCCTTATTTACTTGTTCAGACAAAGGAGAGATTGCTTCCAACTTAACACCTGATCCTTCTTGGTCCTGGACAGCAATTTTTTCTTTTTTGTTACAGAGTTTGTTTATTGCTGCTGTCTACCAGCAGGTTTACTCTTCCTTGAGGAAGATGATATGGTCCTGTCAGGTATTGCTGAGTCCATACAGCTATGTAGGTGCTCATATAGTTTTTTGGTGCAGGCTTGGACATTAGTGCTAGTTTCAACTGAAGGGACGGTGGCTGTGAAACTACTTATACCTGCTCTCAGAAGATGCTAGCCAGCTTTTGAAAAGTTTCTTTGTTTGACCCTGACAAGGGGTGGTGAGGAGAGATGGTGACTTTGAAAGTGATCGCTTTATGGTCAGATCTTACCATGGAAGATGACACTGTAGGGGTGCTACAGTGGCTACTCATGTTGGTTAGTACCAGGTCTGGGATATTTTCGCCTCTTGTACGTATGTTGACCAGTTCATCCAATGCATTTGCATTGACAAAGTCGAGGAATCTCTGTGCATTCATGTTTTGGCTACAATAGGTCTTCCACTCTATGGCTTGGTAGTGAAAGTCACCCAGGATTAGAGTATAGGGTTGTATCTTGAGATAGATGGAGTGAGCATCCTGAGTCATGGTTGGGGGTTGGTAGCTAGCTATGATTTGAATAGGTGTTGTGTCAACAGATAACTACACTTGAAGTGTCTCCTGTGCATCATGCTGTTTAACCAGCCTGGAGGTGTGTATGTCTTTGATAAATATTGAAACTCCACCTCCTTTAACTTTGTAGCCCTCCATTTGGGGTCTGAATGTATGGTAGGATGAGTAACCTGGTAAGACTGGGGTGTTCTCCGCATCTTTGAACCAGGTTTCAGTGACTGCTCAAATGTCAGCATCCTCTAGGGCAAGGAATGCTTGCAATGAGTGCAGGTTCATCCTAAGACTCCTAGCATTTAGCAGCATAACCTTTAAATATATTTTAGAAGAATTTTTCATGTTGGTAATTTTGTGCTCATGACTTTGCCTAAAAAAGGCACTATGCAGGAGGCAAGAGCCTTTGCCAGAAGCCTGAAGCCCAGGGGAGACAGATGAAGGCCATCTCTGGCAAAGCATCATGGTCTGTCAATCATGTCCTCCCAGACTGGCAGGTACTGGATCCCCTTGGAATAACACCAGAAACTAAGCCGGTTGTTAAAGCCAGTCATTCTCTGTTTGTATTGTGGCATCATTCTGGGTGACGGAAGGATGCTGCTTAAGGCTAGGGACATACCTGCCTGGGACACATATTTAGTGAGAACAATCATGTCTCTCTTCATATAGTTCAGAGAGGTATATCTCAAGTCATTCACACCAACATGGACTATGACAGAGTCATAAGAGTAGCTGTTGTTAAGAGACTTGAGTGCATGGGTAATATGGTGAAGTCTAGCTCCTGACAAACAACTTACAGTGACTTTCTCCTTGTCTAGCTTGGTGATGGGCACATCTGTGTGTCTCAAGACAGAGTCTCCTATGACTAGTATGTTGGGTTTGTGGCTGGACCTTAGAGGCTGTAAGACACAGGAGTGTGTACTATGTGTGATGCTTTGTGCTGTGGGTTGTGATATGCGTGTGTGTGTTTGCTTCGGAGGTCTCTTTTGTTTAGGTATGTTTTTGTTGAGAACATCCGCAAATGTAGGAGTGTGTTGTATAGATGTGTATATGTGTCCCTATCACTTGATCGAGCTTTCAGAAACTCAAACTCCTTATGGTCGAGACCATAAGCTCAAATTTTTGAAACCACGAAGATTTTGACTGGAGATCGTGGTACAGTGAGGATCAGGAAATGTACTTTTTTCCTCACTGTAGTGTGATCTCAGAGTTGGTATATATAATTTGCAGGGAGTGTGGGGGCAGATTTTTTATTTTTTTGTTTTGTTTTTTTTTTTTTTTGTTTTTTTTTGAAGTACAAGTTTTTGGAAACTCTATCATATGGTCTCTTTAATATTTTTTTTTTGAGTTTCCGAAAATTCGATTATCTGACATAAAGCCATGTATACATATATATGGATCTACTTCTCAACATCAGCATTTCAGAACTTTGAACTTCATATGGTCAAAACCGTATGATTGACAATATGAAACATTGTAAAGTAAAGAAACACCAAAAACTGTGATTTTTTTTTTGGGGGGGGGACCAGACCCCTTCAACCTCACACCCTCAGTTAATTATATATTCCGATTCTGAGATCACACTACACTGGGGGAAAGGGCAAATTTCCTGATTCTCACAATACTGAGATCTCAGCACAAACAGTTTAATAATTCAGAATGCCGATCAAATGGTCTAGACCATATGAAGTTTGATGTTCTAAAACATCAATAAACTGAAGGGTACCCATACACATATATATATTAGAGTACCTGACTATACCAAATGTGGGTAAGGCTGACAGCTCTCTAGTCAACTGCAGATAGTGGAGTAGGCAGTTGATCTATAGGCATGTGGGACTGACAAACTCTGGGTAGGGGGATATTCCCTTTCCCCAGAGATTGTGCTTCCTGCAAAAAAAACAATGTTTTATTAAAACAACAGCAAGTAAGATGTATATATATAAACAACAAAGACTATCAGTGAGTCCCAGCTCTACCTTCCAATAAAATTTATTTCGTTGAACAGTTCCTTCTCTAGCCTGCCAACAGCCTTTACAGAGTAAAACAGTAAAACTCATAAAACACTTGCAATATATACAAAAAACAAGTAATCAATCAATTACATAATTAAACTATCAAATCACATAGCTTGAATATATTTAAAGTCATAGTCTTAAACAAGACATTGCCAGTTACATTCTCTGTTCATTCCATGTGGATGCAAAGTCCCAAATTTCATAATCAAAATGCATTCCTTTTGTCTTAACATATTTTTTGCCTATCAACATCATTATAATATAATGGAACATGTTCCAGAACAGACACTTTTATATTCTCAATATTTCCATGGTGTACTGAGTTAAAATGCTCAGCAATAGGACTAGTAATTTTATTATTTTTAACATCTCTAATATGTTCTTTTATCCTATCTGCTAGCATTCTTTTGTTTCTCCAGTATAGTATTTGTTACAATCACAGAATATGACATACACAACACCTTTGCTCATACATGTATATTTGCCTTTTGTATCAAAAATTTTGCCATTTATTTTATTCACTTCATTTACAACATGTTTACATATAGCACATTTTCCACAAGGAATGTTCCCAAATTCTTCACAACATTTAATTCATTAGTACAAGGCTTTTATAAATGCTGTGTATCAGAAAGTCCTGTATATTTTTCCCTTTCTATATGATGTCATTAATTTTATATTTTCAGTGATGTTATATCTTTTTAATAAAATTCCAATATTCCATAATGATTTTATTACCAATCATAGAGAAGTTAGTGTACTTTGTAACAAAAACATTCTCTCCTGTTCAGTCCCATATTTATTGCTACTTTCATAGTTATTTTGTCTAATAGTGCCCTTACTCTGTTTAAAGGCTCTATGCAAGCTATTTTCTACATCATCTGGGTTATACCCTCTAGTTTTGAATATCTCGGCCACTTTATAGGCCTCCCTAAAGGCCATATCAATATCAGAATTGAGTCTTTTTATTCTCAAAAATTCCCCATAGGGGATGGCTGACAACGTATGGGGGGGATGACAACTAGAGTTGGGGGGGATGGCAACTGGAGTAGGCAGTTGATCTATAGGCATGTGGGACTGACAAACTCTGGGTAGGGGGATATTCCCTTTCCCCAGAGATTGTGCTTCCTGCAAAAAAAACAATGTTTTACTTTGTTTTTTTTTTTACTAAGTCTAAAACTGCATACACTGAGGCTGTTTTCAGCACATGCATAGCACGGTGTCAACTTCCATATTTTTGACCATATGTGGTCAATGTTTTTGAGGTTGACTACAGGTACTTTTGTTAAAAATCAGTACACCAGTGTGTGTGTGTGTGTGTGTGTGTGTGTGTGTGTGTGTGTGTGTGTGTGTGTGTGTGTGTGTGTGCCTGTATAAAACAAAATGTCCAGCACCAGCAGATAAATAAAGAGCACTTTATTCCCAAAAGGAAATTCCAGCATCAGACTGCAGTTTCTCTGTTAATGCATCTTCACTGCATAATAAAAATACACCACCAGAAAATATACATTTAGATAAAAATCTCTCATCAGGTGACTCCAATTGATTAAACATTTAAAGTAGCAGTAATCTCTAAAGGATAAACAAAAGAAATATATGTCTGTAATGAGTACTATCGTATATTAACAGAAAACAGTTATTCATATGGCAAATAATTACTGATTCTTAAATAGTTTATTCAAAAATTCATAAATAAATGAAACTCATGTGGAAAAGTACTACATGAATAGATTAAGTCACCTGTCATACATGACCCCTAATCTTATAATCCAGATGGCTTCTTTTTTTATAAAGTTGCCAATAGGTTTTATCAACTCTTTTTTTTCTATTAACCCAATCAATTCCAGTAAAAATGAAATGTACTTTCCTATATTTAAGACTCTCTGTTTGAATAATGCACGCTTATCCCTATGGCAACGAATGTCACTGAGATGAAATGAAATTCTTTGTTTCCACATATTCTTGGTCTATCCAATATAGAAAGCTCCACAACAGCATTCCATTTGATAAATCGCCAGTTGTATATATGTTTAGTTTGACAGACAGAACAAAAACCTACAATTTTGCAAGGTCTCAACAGATTCTAAATGACCATAGAAATACCCTTTATGTAAAAATAGAATTTGTCCAAGCGTTTTTCATCAGACCTTATGGATGTTCTTGTTGTTGACAATGTATAATGCTTGCACTTTAAGATGAATGCTTTCATTGTCACTATAAGTAGACACTGAATGTCAGATCGTTGTGTTATTTAGTTGTGTATGAAATGTGCTTGTATACAGGTAAGTGGGTTTTGCCAGTAGGATAAGAGTAAAAAAAAAAATCACTGCCCACCTTACTTGTGTGTTAACCCTAACTCTGCTGCCACCCCAACTCCAGCCCAACACATTTCCTTACTAAAAGTCTTTTGCTTAACATTGTTACTATTTACAAAAAAAGTCTGCTAGCAAAATTATTTTTCTTCTATGGTTTCCAATTTGGAAAGGAAAGCCATTGCTTTCCTGTTGTGACTGGTTTTGATTCAGTGTTTTTTTTTTTTTTTTTAGTTAAGTCTCAAAGTGCAGAAATCAGTGCTTTGACTGCCAGTGTTAATAATGTTAATGCAAGTAGACAAAGGATAACACAAACACAGACACACACATGCACAAACACACACACACACACACACACACACACACATATATAGATATATATGCATATATCTATATGTATATACCTATTTAAAATAGAAAAAATGCATATTCATAAGGATAAAGGAGAAGAAATGCAGACGTCAATATTGGAAGATACATACCTTGTCTACTTATACTTTTCCATTTCACCCTCATTGCACATGACCGTCTGTAAAATTAGTTACAAATACCTCCTTTGGAAGATGAGAAAGACATTCTGCCATTAATTAATCATAAATACCTCCTTTGGAAGATGAGTAAAGTATTCTACCATTTTGCTTATTTGACCTATATGATTAAAATAAAACACAATAGTACCAATTTGCATAGGCCCTTATTAGCTTATAGTTTCATACCCCCCAACCCAGAACCTGATCAAAGCATCTACATTCTCCAAAACCTTAATTGCCCCTGAATGAATTAATATTTCTGCCTTAAAAATTATCCATATCATTGGCCATAGTGTATGCCAAAGATTAACATAGATCACAACTATAAAACTCTTTTCAAGACAGATATGTGAACAATGTCAGAAATGTTACTAAACTGATTCTAATACCCGAGTATGGTATCTAAAAAAAAGCATAAGAGAATACACAAAAGCATAATTGTTGCAATTTTCTGTGCCAATAGTCTTTCGTGCTTTCACTTCCTTTAACAGCTACACAAGTGTAATGCTCTAATCTGTCAAAGTGACCAAGGCAAACTCCCTTACTGTTAGACATGTGTTTTCTGTCAAGCTCTCCGAAAGACCAAGTTCAGAAAATGATGTCTTGTCTGTCAACGAAGGACAAAAATAAACTTGTTAATGCTAGGGATCTAAACTGTGAATGGTATGTCTCCTGTCCAGCTACTCTCACTCATTCATGCAACTTTCAGGGTTGGAACAACTCCATTGTAGTGCTGCAAGATTTGACAGAAATACCAAGAAGAAAGATATACTGCATTTGTTAGAATAGCTGCACAGTATTAGATTACATTTCGCAGAAGTACCTTCACCTTACAACAGAACAGCAACAGGAAACTTTCCAGCCTGCTTATGTAATAATTGTTCAATGTCTGCACTATGATCTCAGCCAAAAATCAAAAAATAACATTGATGTGTATGTAACATGTAGAAAAAAGACAGTGCATGTAACATGAACACAGTGATAACTTACTCAAACAAATGAACTGTAAACCCACTAAAGTACTGATCTCTAGACTCTACAGCTAAGCATTTTAGTAGCACTGTTATGGATTTTGTAAATGTCTGTCTATAAAAAGGGAAACACTCTGCCCTTAGTATATACAAATTTCAAATATTTATTGACAATGGGAGATTATATATGAAGGATATTCTATCATGACAGAAATGACAATAAAGTAATGTTATACACAAGGAGCTTCATAATAATTTTAACGCTTTAAAAGTGAACTGACAAAAGTATCATGTTCATATAAATAATAACTAAATAAATAAATATACAGCTGTTTAACTCATTGCTTCCTTCAGGAGTATAATTATTAGGAAAGCAGAGCTCCTGTGTACCCTGTAAGAGTAAATTTGTCTTTACATGAGACTTCTCTGTACTCCTAAAATGATAATATTTGTCAGAGGTTTCAAAGTCTAATTGCTGAAGTTATAGTGAAAGTACATACAGAAGAGTAAGGCAGCAAAGTACAGTCTACAAGATGACATGGTTTGCTAAGTACCCATAGGGAAATGATCAATATGGGATGAAATGAGATTGAGTTATTACAGAGTATTTGCAAAAAAAACATGACAAATATGACAATTTCTGGATTACATTAACAATGCAAAAATAGAGTGTGATACTGTCATGTTGAGGGTGGTATTTTCAAGTACAGGATCTCAGTAAAACATTGCATTCAAACATGGTAGGTAATGTGAAAACATTCTGAGATTTAAATGCTCGTTTGGAAATACAGTTATGACCATTTCATATACTTTTATAACTGTGTTAATTTCATAAAAGCTGTGTGACCTTCATGACAACAGAGGCCATGTTATAGAAAACATTAAGGAACACAGTGTTGCTATTTATACCTGCCATCTAGTACATACTGTTTTGTAGAATATGACTGTTCTGAAATATTGAGAAATTATCATATGCATAATTTGCATAAATTCAGCAATTTCACAAAGCAGCGATATGCTCTCTCATCTTATCATGCATCATTGGAAAGTTGATGAATTCTCTCACGGATAGCTTGGATCTGTCTTGTATACTTACAGAGATATAAACCTTTGTTCAACCATAACACCAGTACTTTTTGGCAAACAAAAATGCATTTCTCCTTTCATTAATCTGCAATATAAAATCATCATCTACAGACATAATTTTGATACTTTTGATTTTTGATTTTGATACTAACAGCACAGTATAGTCCATTGTCTATCAAACAGCTATCATAGTTATCATTTTTTGTACTTCTCACCTTTTATCAGATAATACAATTCTAATGAAGTCTGTTTCCAATAGATGCTTTTGGAGAAAAGCTCTCAGTAAGCAAGTCGTTTTCTGGCTTAGAAGATCTCAGGAAGCAAAGATGTTAATCAGCGTTATGCTGTTCAGGATTAAATGAGTTAAACATATAAAATCAGCCACAATACCAGAAAAGTAGAGCAAAGATTCTGAATCCTTACAGATGCATCCTTCCCAGCGCAGTATCTAATCCCATATCATCCGTTAGTGGAAATATTTTCAGGGAATACTAAGCATAAACCATTTTTTCCAGACCCTCATTTACTGAAAAATTCTCAGCAACTTCATCAGTCATAATCCAAACATATGAAAGTACATCAGTATCCACCATATCAGTTCAAAGCTTATGGAAGAAATTGAAAACTGATTTTCTTGAAGCAGACAGCTTGGTGTCAAAATATTTAAAAATAGCAACCAATGCAATAGTCTCCTCAGCCTGAGTTCCCATGAATTGATCAACATATAAGCCAGTGCTTCATAAAATCTGAAAGTCTTCCATTGTAATTCTGTCTTACATAAAGGTGGCTCATCCAAGCAACTAACTAACTGTAAAACATTTACTCTTCTTTACCACCTAGCAAAACTTTAACTATCACATGTATGAATTCCTTCACTGCATGTGTTATCCAACCCCAAATTGACATTGCTTTACCTGGGTTATAGAACTGTAATGGCCTTTCTTGATTATATAGCATATGTGCACAATAACCTCAAATCTGACTATGTTCCATTTTTCCTGATCTGTCAAATGATTTGTGGAATGTAGAGCATCACATACTACTCTTCCATTTTAAGCCATACAACCTATCTACGCAAATAAATCACCTGGGAGATCCAGTTTGATCAGTCTAATGAAGCTATGCAATGCTTTTTTCAAAACCTATAAACAATAATGTCCCACAGGGATCTCTACTGAGACCACTACAGTAGTTTATATAAATACTGTACCCACATATGGCTGCAATGCAAAGCCAATTCGATGTGTAGCTTATCTGACAAGATTGCATTCTACCAAAATCACCCCAAATCTCTCCGTGATACCAATTAACTTTAGTCAGATCCAGGCTGAAACTAAATTATCTAGTCTTTATCTAAACACTAAAAAAACAATAATCTTCTTTTTCCTGTGTATCTTTTCATCTGATAACTTATCTGGAATTTAAATTTCTATCAAATGTTAACTGCCTACTGCATGTAGAGAATATTGTAACTTCTGATATACCAGACTGAAAAAACAAGATAAAGACAAGATGCTTGCTTCCATTTTCAACAGCATGTATTCTGTACTGTTACAAAGAACAAGAAATCACACCTTGTAATTCAGATTCTATATTCAAGATATTATAGGATAAAGTATATTTTTAAAAATACACTTTATGTATTACATCACACTAATTTAAAATAAATTAAACACAAACCACATGAAGTATCCTCTCTGTAATGTATGCCACTGATATCCTTGGAGTGCTATAAACTCAATGTATTTCAGTAGTCTAGTGTAATCAATATCCTTTTTTACCAGTGCAAAGCCTATTTACAGTTTTCAGTTTTCTCCTGTACTTTCAATCAATATCTCAGGTGCAAAACCAAAACACTTTCTTAATAAAATATTTAATTTTTTGGAATGTACATCTGTGCTTTAGTGCAAGTGCAGCTTCCTGAAAAATAAGTGCACCTCCAGCAGTGTGGAGCATTCATGGCTTCTCATGCTGCTAAGGCTGATTCCCTCCCACCAAGATGGGTGAGCAAGCATCAGACATTCACTTTCATCCTCCCCACTCGGTCTCTCCTGCATCCATGTTGCTAGTTGAATATGGATCATCCGGGGCTCAGTCAGGGCATTATTCCTCTCATCACAGGCATGAGTTTTAGACTACTTTGCTTTCAGTACCTCTTGTACTGAAATTCAATCTTCAGACTGTGGTAATGATATCAAAGTAGGTGGTCTAAAACAAACTACTGTTAGTTTACAACTCATCAATAGTTAATAAAATTCCATGCAAGGGAGTATTTAGATATTTTTACAAAGATAGATATATATCTTTGGTGGCACAATGTCACTGTGTGAGTGTGTGTGTGTTTTCTGCAATGGGTTAGTATACCATTCAAGATTAGTTTTACTGCTTTGTGCCCTTAGACTGTCAGGATAGCTTTCACCTCCCCTACAACTCTGAGTTAGATTAATCAAGTAATAAGAAAATGAGTGAAAGAATAAATGAATGCATGTGTGCAACTATGTAACTGTTACTGTTAAGACTCTTAACTTTCTTTATAATATTTTTTACTGCTTGAATTGGACTTGTAAGATTAGACTTCTTGAATATTTGAAGGCATAATTATATTGCTCAGCATCTTTGGGAATGTAATTATGGAAATGGTGATATTATTATTATTAGTAGTAGTAGTATTATTATTAATTATTATTATCACGTGGCACATTATGAATTGAATACAGATATCCTATGGAAAGCCTTTCTATAGGTTAATTGTTTTATGAATGTTAACTTTGTGTATTTAAATGTTGCTGTTTTTCTTCTATTTCTAACTGCTGAAGAGCTTTTTAACTCAAGGAGCTAGGGTAGAAAAGCCTTTTTATGGAATTCTTAGTGCTGACATTTTTTTTCCTATTTCTTTATGGTCCAGTCTCCTGCAACATTCTGAAAAAAGATCCTGATACATAAGCAACTCTTTTACGTTTCTGCAGAATCACTGCATCAGCACCATTCTGCCTTATACCTACAACATCTGAATCTTGAATTATTAACAGTTTAAACAATTTCAATGTTCTTTATATGCTTTCTTTTTTAGTACCATTCCACATCAGATTTTAATAATTTTCCAGTGGTGAATACATTTCAAGTACGTTTTGAAGAAATACAGAAAGATACAATACCTTTCCTAAAAAAATCTTGTGTATCATCAAATCAAGAGATCTATACCATCTCCAACATTTTCAGTTTCTGATGACCCACTTATGCTAACTGTGTGTTTATGATTTCCGCTAACGCTTGTTCAACAATATATTCTGTATAAGCTTTTTCTTTAATTTAGTCCTATATCATGATGTTCCTTATTCTGGTATCATACCAGTATATCATCAATTACAATAACAATACCATCAGTCCCTGTAATTATATGTAAAGCAACTCTCTGGAACACATAATATACTCATGCAATACTAACAGAGAGTTTAAAAATATGTACATTTACAAAGGCAAGTGCAAAGGTAAAGGCAAGTTAAAGGCACGTGACTTGTAATTTTTTATTAAACTTTATTTGCTAAAAATCCTTAATATGAATCAAACAAAGAGGTGTTGTTTCTTCTGTTTCAGACACGCTTTCTTCAAGCCCATAGGAAGTGGATAGTGCTCACTTTTTATCATCACTCAAGTGTTTTAGCTTCAAGTAAACATGATTTTACTTGCTACACTATAAGAATAATGCTGCTAACTCATTATGTAGCCTATATTTGTTTCTGAATCGGACCCATATGCTTTAGTATGGAAAGCTGTTGAAATCTTCCCGCAATCTACCTTTAAGAATCTGTCTGAATATAACCAATTCCTAGGAAACAGGCCAAGCCAGTAAATACATTTTCTATTCTGTAAGTAAATCGTTAGACTAATTATTTTCTGTGCTAGAATTTATTCTGCAGTCACAGTGTGAATTACTATCATCATGATAAGCTCCTAAAACTTCAAAATGACAGTACAGATGTACATTTACAATACTGGCCATCTATAATAGAGTGCAATAATTCTTCATTATTGTATTCACATATAGGGACCCTTCAGTTGAAATAATTCTCAGAAATAACTAAATAATTTGCACAATCACAGTTTCAAGTTATCTTTCTTATACTGTGTGTCAAGTGTTACAAAGTACATTAAATTCTACACTTCCTTGACTGCTTCCAAGTTTATCCCTAGATAATTTTCAAATTCTGTCTTTTCCATACTTTTATTTTATCCATCACTATCACAAATCATTGCCACAAATAATTCATTATCATGACTGTCTTCAAGTATATGCCTTCTCCACTAGTATGTTTGTCTGTCTCTTTACACCCATAGGCAGATTTATCTCTTTCTCCACATTTTTTTGTGGTCTTGTACGACAGGAAGGCATTTGTATAATTTTTATGGCAACAACTGCTGCAATAGGATTCCTCTGTACTATGTTTGACTGACTTTTCATTTTTAATAAAGACTTCACAAATCATTGTACTCACATATCATTTAGTTTTAAATTTTTCATTGTAGAAGCCACTCCACACACATCCAGATCAAATTATCTCACTCATTCTGCATATATTTATCACCTTATATAATACTAAGTATAATGCTTGGCAGTAATTTTCTCCTTGTCTGACTGTTTAGCATATCACAAATAATTCTGTTTCATGCAAAAGAACCACACAACTGATCACAGTCTTTGTTTTATTTATTTATTTATTTTTTATCAGTAACATTAAGTGTCAATAGAGTCAGTGCAACATTTGTACCCTGGTAAAGAAAGCACATGATGAAAATATGAGAGGTATGTCCTTAACTCAAAGAAACAAAAACATTATTCCTCATCACTGTAACATTCCCATAGAAATCAAATATTTTGCAAACATTCATGTCTTCTTAACATGTGATACGTAGAAGTAGAGTACACTGCAACTTTTTTAGGTTTCTCTCTGGTTCCCTTTGTAGTAACAAACTAAATGCATTACTGGATCTACAGTTCCTAGTTATCAGACACATGGCAGTGCTCTCAGACAAAATGCATTACTGGAGCTACATTCTAGTTATAAAAATTACTCTAAAGGTGATATATAGCTACAGCTAAATACATCCTCAAGCAAAAGAAAATGCAAATGGAAAATGACCTTTACAATAAAACCATGCCACCATAATAGATAACCATTAAATATAAAATGATGTTGCCATATAAACAGCTGAAAACAACTATAAACTGCTGAAGACGTGACTGCAGCTAATACGTTTGCCCAAAAAGCATATCTGTAGAAATTGTTTCAAACTAGTAAGAGTTAGGCACATTCTGGACCACCATGGTAGGAAGTTCCAAAGGCAAGACCTTTGAAAAGCAAGAGAGTGTTCACTTGAAGAATCAAGAACTACCCTTGGAACCTCCAACAGCTTCAGATAGAAGGGAGCAGAACACAAGTAGGCTGACTTTAATTCATTAGATCCTTACTGTAAAAGGTACCAAACTGTGAAGGGCTAAGCCAGGGCTAGAACTTGATAAATGATGGGTGTCCAAACTAATAACAGGTGTACAGTTACAATAATGCAGTGGTGCCCAGTTACCTCTAACAGTAGCTGAGTTTTCGAATGTTGCACAAGTTGCAGATGGGCAAGTTCTGAATTTGGAAGATGTGGGTAAAGGCTGTTGCCATAGTCCAACTTGGGTGAAATCAGAGTGTATATCACAACTGGAAGAACTACAAGTGGAATTAAGTGCTTAATCAGCATGTTACTAACCAGATGAAAACAAGACATGTGCTCCTTAAGGGTTAGATGGTCATCACAAATTACTCTAAATTTGCACCTTCAACTCAGATTTGAATTTGTCACTATTGCAGATGATAACTGGGGACTACGCTGAAGTAGATAAGTTCCAGACAGTTGTATGAATAGCCCTGATAATCATCTCAAAATGTTAAACTTAAGGCGATCATCTGCACATACATGGCCATAACTAAAGCCTAAGTATAGCCAAGATTATTTTATTTCAGTCAGTGGCTTGAGCACTATAAGATTTAGATAGAGAGGATGGCAATAACTGGTGAATGGTAATGCACTCATACTGGAGACACAGACGGACCCAACCTACCATTCTACCAGCCAATTAATGTTTGCAGGCAGTGAAAGGAAGAAAACTGGGTGATACGGACTTGGTATTTCTAATCCAGTGCCCTCATTTATATGTTTGTGAAAACGACAACATACATGGAGAGGGCATGGTGGTTGCTTGCACTGATTTAAGTACACACGTCAGCTACCCAAAGTGGGATAAGGATCAACAGCAGTGCAACAACATAGTCTGCAGATGCAGGAGGGGTTAAAACTACACCCATGGCTGCCTAGATGATGGCCCCTCCATTTGTCTCTCACCTCAGTATGGAGAATAGATACAGAAAAAAATATTGGTCATCCATTTGTGGATGCATTTCCTGCTGGAAGTCAGCATGTTTAAGGTAGACATAGACTTCTGAAGGAAACAGAGGTGGAAATAGTGGTCACCAGCATAAAAATGATATTGTAAACCTCTCGATTAAAAAATGTCCCTAAATGATAACACATACATAGCAAAACACAGTAACTCAGAACTGCAGCCTGCAGCATCCTACAGGTCATAGGGTAGATAGATGAAGAATTAACCCTGAAACCAACACCCATTTTGGTATGTACCTTTCCAAGCACCTGCAGCAATTGGAGAGACCACAAAGGTTCCTCACCAGGAAAATTCAAGGTCTCCAGCATCTGTCCTGTGTGGATTGTCTGAAATCACTGTCACTGTATTCTGTTTCATATACACTACTCAGAGGTGAGCTCTGTCTTGCATATAAGGCAATCTCTGACCCTGTTTTATTGGAAATGCTGCATATCCATAAGTCAAATGGTACATGAGATACTCACGCTAAAGACCTTAACCTGGTATGTGACATTATTAGAACCTGCTGGAGGAACAGATTTGTCTCCCAGAGGTAGCCACACCTTTGTAACAGACTCCCACTTCATATCAAACAGAGCACCTCATTGGCCCTCTTCAAATGCAATCTGGACAATTGGATGGGTAACCATAAATTCAAACCGGGGGTACCACCTGTGTCCCTCTTGGACAGGGGTACTAGGTGCTGATCATGGAAATAAGGATATAACATGGCTAGGGTTGTAAGGGCCCTAGGGCCCTTATCCTAGTAACTTCCTATGATTCTATAATCACATTTAAATTTACAAAGTGTCACACTTGCAGTTTCACATCTCACACTTCTAATAGAAATCCTCATTTCTGGGCATAATAATTCTGTGGAAATCAGTCAGTTAATTTAAAAATATGCATAAATGGGCTTTGAGAGGCACTAATTACATTAATTATTTTGATATGACTATCTCTTTAGTTTACATTGTATTATTTAGATAGTTAATTAGTTAGTTAGTTAGTTAGTTAGTTAGTTAGTTAGTTAGTTAGTTAGTTAGTTAGTTAGTTAGTTAGTTAGTTGATTTTTTACTTGACATTTGTTTATCACAAAAGTCCAAATGGGCAATAACCCCAGAGAGAAAATCTCCAGAATCATAGCATATACTTCATTCAAGTTGGTGACCTATCAGCTACATTGTTGTTTGTGGGTTATTTCATTTTGAAAAGAGTCCCATTAATTGTATAGACTTTTGTTTTGTGGATTCTAGTCAAAGCACTTATGCTCACCACATTTATTTGCTCAGCATGAAATAGTTTAATTCTTATTAAATTCTGTTTACACTCAGAATGTGACTTCTTGTTATAAAGGACATATAATACATAACATTTTAGTTTACAGCAAACATTTACAGGGTAGAATGTCAAGTACCTACATAAATTGTCTTCAGACTAAGTAAACTCTTGATCTTACCAGTACAATAACATAATTGCTCTTATGTATCTAAAAGTCATTCTGTTCAGATGAAAACTAGAAAGATAGTAAAAAATGATACTTTACTGAACTGCAATGCTTAAAATATTTCCTTTACACTTTCATAAATGTTTATTTTGTTTTTTAAGTGTCTCTTTCTTATTTCTTATTTTGTTTGGAATGAGATGAAAATATGCTTTTGTATTCAAACTTCTTTTTAAAATAACTAAATAAATAATTAATTAATAATTTCCTGAATAATACTTCACTTTCAGCGATACTGCAACTTTTAAAGTTTGTCAGTTTTGTTCAGTTTTGTAGAGAAATGCATTTGGAGACAGCATCATCCATGTATCATATGAGGGTACTTATTTACTACAGATAGTTAGTGTTCTTTAGGAAAACAAAGAAATATATGAAGCCCTTAACTAAGCATTTAAAATGATTGGCTGATTGACATGCATACATACATACATACATGCATACATACATAAATAGAAATATTTCAGGCAGGGGCAATAATGCCATTTTAGCCAGCTAATGCACCTAAACAGTCATCCTTATAAAAAGTCACCATGCTCTTCTTTGAAATATCTAAACTAGTGTTTGCTTTGATATACTTTTGTAGTCTGCTCCAGACAGCAGTGGTACAGTGGTTAGCATTATCACTTCACAGCAAGAGCTTCTCCAGTTTGATTATCAGCTGGGGTGCCTTCTGTGTAGAGTGTGCGTTCATATTGATTTCCTCTGGGTGCTCCAGTTTCCTCCCACATTCCAAAGACATGCATCTGCAGCATTTTTCTCCCTGGATCGCCGCTGAAAATGGGTTCTGTTCTAGTTGGACTTTCCCTGTAAACAAATGTTAGATAAATAAATATTTCAGAGAACCGGTAAGTGCTTATTTAATGCCATATAATCTACTGAGGGTGTTGGATGCTTTTATACTACTCTTTAATAATCCCAAGCAATCCCACAGGTTTCTCTAAATACCTTGTAGGACTGAAAAAGGTCTGTTAATTACCTTTATAAAACACTGTGCAAGTTCAAATTTCTTAATGTTTTATAATAACTTAAACTTCCATATCCATGGATGCCCTTGGTATATTTTTCCATCAAAAACACCACCCAGTACTAATCCAAATTAAAGGTATGAGGTATTGGCAAGGACAGAACACCCCATTTATTACTAGCAGCAATATCCAAGATATTGAATATTAACTACACCCTAACCTTTATTGCTGCTGTTCTTTCTGACTACTGCATGCTAAATTTACAGCTACAGCTGACATCCTAAATGAGCCTCATAAACTAGCATAATCCTATTGCACTTTCCTGTAGCCAACATTTTAAACACTGTCTCTCTTATATACTCTGAGGCTTCTTGCAGAAGGTCTTTTAAAAGGCCTTTGTCTTTCAAAATGGTGACATAATTGTGGTGCTTTTAAACTAGCGTTGTCAAGGAAATGACAGTTGTTGTCTCTGTCGGCTTTACCCGGTTAGGGGTCGCCACAGCAGAACTCCGGTCTGCTAATGATTGGCAGTAGATTTTTATGTGCCAAGTTGCCGGCAATGACACACAACCTTCAACGAAGGTACACCCATTCACACATGTCTCCACACAGAAGACGTTCTAGCTGAGAATCGAACAGGACAACATCTTACTGGGAGGCGACAACACTACCGCAGCACCACCACCGCAGTTCTGCCAAGGAAATGACAGTGAGATGCTATAAATGATCACCTTCCTATAAGAAATAAATTTTCCCACTGGGAAAACAATCAGAAGGAAATAAAAGAGAAAGATTCTCCTCTTCCTTATGAAAGATGTCTAGATGCCAATATTATTTAGATTATAGAGGAATAGGCCCACCAGATTAACAATTTGGCTCCGCATATTTGGAAGATGGGAGGTTAGCCCTGTTAGTACATGACTGAAGAAGCTGTATTCCCAATATTGATCACTTAGAGGGAATGCATGTAGTGTGTGTATATGTATACCAGATGGAGTGGATGCTGTTTCTGGGAATTATCAAACATAGCATTTCTCGCATGGTTAGTAGCCATAGCACATACACTATAGAGCAGATTCTACCTGGTCTGACCCTGCATATGTTCTGCCTAGAGACCACTGGCATGGATATGTTTATGTTGATTGCTCGCATGAATAAACCTGCCATTTACATGCACACTACAGGCAACCCATGCTGTAAGGACAGTCATCATTATACTATTTTTTCCTTGAGCTGTGTACTAACAGGACAGACCACTTTCTATGGGCCAGGAAAATAGGCTGTGGTCAGTACCTATGCAGAGTCTGATGCTGAAAATTACAATGGTGATAACCGTGCCATCAGAGCATATCACAGTCACATGACATATGGTGATATTGGTACCAGCACTCACATCATGTCACAGTCGCATGACATATTGACACCTTCCATCTCCCTAGGTAAAAAGTGGTCTTGCTAAAATCCATTCTACAGGCTACCCACCATAGGAGCTCATCATTCCTATCAAGGGGGATGGTCCTCCCCCATGAATGATGGCACTGATATTACTTCCTTTTTAGCTGCAGTGGGGGACCAGGACACTGCCTTAAATGTGTGTGCACAGATAACCTCAGATGTCTGTATGCACAGACTACTGCAGCTTAGCAAAGATTCCTGGTGGTATCCACTATCACAGCCTGTCACTTATAAGCTTGTTTTTTTGCATCAGTAATCTGATATTTAGGACAATAGCTTGAATAAAGTCTGCAGTCACATACGCATGCTTGGAAATGATTGACATGGTGAGTAGTCTTTGTGGAAAAATTAACTCAGCAGTGTCAATGCCTACTGGAGGTCATGGATTCCAGAGATGATGCCATGTGAGATTTCATTAAAATTATGGGAGCATATGTCCCAAGCATGGTGCCCTTAATGTAGAGGGGAGCAAATGCCTCCACTAGTGCCACAACTGTGCCTGTTTTCATGGCTGAAGGCATGTCCATATCCAGGGTGGTTGCATAACGAGGCCATCATGGAGAAAATGGTCTGCACCTGTGGCAGTAGGGTTGTTGCAGTCCTCCACCCCATGTCAAGGTAGAACAAAAAAGAGGCATCAGGGGTGGAGCACATCCTCAGCATTATATCTTCACATCATGTTCCACCAGTATTGTCACATGTCCAGGGCTCCGTTCATACTGAGAAATCAAGGCACTTCAATGACTACAGTGCACAGGCATGTATTAACTTCAGCAACTGGTTCAAAGAGGAAATCGTGCATAATGCTGGTACCCCCCCCAACCCTTGTCCACTTGTACCCAGGCATGTGTGTAAATAATAATGGCTATGTCCAGTACCCCTTCCCTCCTGTGTAACATAAGTAGAAATCTGTGGTGCACAGTATAACACAGCAATGCACTGCCCAGCATAGCCTTTAAATAACACTGGGTATCAGCAATGTGTTATATCGATGCTCCGCCACAATTTATGGGATCCATATAGCCATCCAGGCTCCAGGATGACATCACATGCAACATAGTAGAGAACAGAAAAGAATGGTGTGAGGCATGAACACATACTGTGTGTGGCTGAAGACATGTGGGTATGTCTGTGTGCCCATGTTACCTACTAAGTGGCCTTTTGTAATGCTCTGTGCTGGAAGCACTAATATGGATGACTTGTTTGCCATTTATGGGAGTCATGGGCACTGCCAGGGTGATCTGCAGACACATTGTTTTTTAGCCTATTACCAGGCTGTGGATGAAATGGTACTCTATCCTGTTGACTTAACTCTGTCCATCAGCATCTGGAGAGGTTTTTCTTGCCACATGTTTGCAGATTATGTCTCCCAAGATTTCTGGGAAGTGAGCAGTTTCATAGAAGTCAAGTCATGGAGTGATTGTCCCTTGCCATGTTAGGGAAGTAAAGCTTATCCAAATGTCGTAGCAATAACTATTGTACACTCCAATGCATGTGAAATTTCTACTGTGTCTCCTTTTTGTCTCTGGAAGATCCCTGTAGCTAGAATGGTAACATCTACAAAGGTCTTCTTAGCTACTAATTTGGGAAGACCATCCTTTCCTCAAGGCCAGTCTGTGGGCCGTACAGGTCAGTGAACACAAATATGACATCTTTGACAGCTCAGAGACAGTCTTGGAGCTCTTGACCCATCACCTGATGTGGTGTAATTCTGTGTCTATATTATTTTTCATCATGCTGCACTTTAATGTGTTCCTGGAGGCTGGTAGTAGCACTAATATATACAACCTACTGTTATACTAACAATGCTGCTGCTGCTGCTACTAAAACCAAGAATATATGAAATAATATTTGCCTTTATACTTAGATGCAACTGATTTTGTGATGACTATGGTTCAAAACCTAATTTCAGGGCTGCTTATTTGCATTTCATGATACATTTATTTCTTTGCCTTATTTTCATTATAAACTCACTTGTATACCCCTCTTTCCACTCAATTTTATCATTGCCGTGTAATGTTACCAAATTCTGTTAATTGCTAGCTTGTTGTATGGTCTCACTTTTGGTACAAGACCAAGCTGAATACTGTATAATATGACGATGAATACTGGCCAATTTTATGCAAGCACCACATAGGACATGTATCCTATTAGTGTCTTATAATAATATTGTTAAGCTACACAAAAATATCCCAACTAAATTGTTTAAACAAAATAAAATTGCAAACAGTTGTAAAATTCAGATGTTGGCAGAGTACAGGCTATACCACTGTCAGCTTTAAGTGTTACAGGAAGCATTCTAGTTTACATCATATTACAACAAAATGTTGATTTTTTTTTATATCACTGATGGCTTCATAAATGGCTTGCAAAAACCGACATTTCATCTTTGAGTGAGTTTTGATGAGAAATACTAGGTGATATAAAAAAGTCAATGACATTTAACAAGGAAAAAAAGAAAAGGTAAACAGACAGATGTAAAAGATTTTTATCCAACCTTAAGTGGCACCTTTAAGTACATAATGAAAACAATATCTCTATCCAAATATTTATCTGATTCCCAGCACACACGTATCATTATTTAAAGAAATTTCGGAAGTCTGTTTGTAAACAAGTAAACTATTTTTGTCTACTAGTTAGCATACTTACAACAAGATGGCCATTTGTTTCTGAACACCCCTACCATTCCCATCACTGCTTAGCACTCAGGAAACTAAACTGGTTAGAGCTTCCCCACAACCTTCTCCTCCCTCAGCTTCAGAAAAGTCATTCTATACTGAACCAGCCCTCTTTCTGTCCCAGCATTACCTCCATCATCTCCCACTACTCCCCACTTAGAACACTTCGGAGCTCAGAACAACATCTCCTCTCTATATACACGCAAAAAATCAAAATTGGCAAGAATCTTTACAGCTGTTCAGCAGAATGAACTTCCCCTGGACATTTGAAATACTAAGCCTAAACACCAGTTCAGAAATGCTGTAAAAAACCACCTAAGCAATATATGGCTATGTCAGTGCAATCATCCCCTCGACTGACCTTAATCCTCTCTGCCTTCTTGCCTCACACTCTTCTTCCATACACATACCACCCCACTCTCCTTTTCTTCCACTAATTCTCACGGTACATCCTTGGAGAACAAAAGTGGCATGGAAAAAAAGAGGATCTCCATACAGATTTGTCACTCCCCCTCTCAACACTTTAAACATTATTTTAAGATGTCTTCATTTAAAATAACTATTTGTCAGTTCTAAGTATAAGAGCTGTACTACACAGTTATTAAAGACGTGTGACCAAAAAGATCACTTATTTTGGTCTTGATAAAAATACATTGCTTTAACAAGTGCTTTAAGAACCACAAGCAAACAACTACAACTGATTTTTTTTTACTTCCCTTGAGGAAAAATTATGAGCATAAGGAAACAGCATGTGGATTTTACTCTAACTGAAAAACATCAATTACTTTGCTCTTAGAGGTGTTGTCAGAGGTGATAGCACACAGCTAAAATTGATTTGCCAGAGATGAGTTGACACATTTATGCTTTGCAGTTCGTGAGTGTGGTGTGGAGAAGCAACAGCCAGCATATCAAAATTTTATTTATTTATTTTTACATTTGTTTACCGGGAAGGTCCAACTGGGCAGGACTGTCCATTTTCAGCTGAGGCTGAAGGAGAAAAGCCCCATACAATACAGCTATCCAAAAACCATGCAACAGTTTAGAAAAAGAAACATACAAATTGTCAGAGAATCGTACATGAGTATTAGTAGTACAAGGAAGAAGTTCAGAATATTCAAGACATTACTGTAGATAATGTTATGTAGAAGACTAGTTTAATACATAATACAATAAAAAACAATGGTATAGTTTGAATTGCAAGGAATTATCTGTGTTTGGAGTCCTAGGACACTGTAGCAAATATAGTTATAGCTTTAGATAGAAAGGAGATATGGAAATGATCACAAGATAGCAACATACGGTGCTTTGCTCTTGATTTACAAAATGCTTTGCTTCAACAAATGTTATCAGAAATGTCAGCAAATAACTGAGACTGACTTATTGCATTTCAAATTAAAAAATGAGAATCAGCAAACATTTTCCTCTAGATGAAAAGTTTGATTCACTGTCTTTGCATATACTTGCAGAAATGCTAGCAAATAGCCCAAACCAGTTTTAGGGTTAAGACTGAATTAGGGCCATTTAGATCAGTGCGCTCCCATGGTTGCTAAATTGAATGACTGAACGAATGACAAATAAATAAATACATTTTGCCCAAACCAAGATTAGATGCTCTTATTTTTCAGTTTTTTTTATCATGGGGAAGCATCATAAAGCATTTTCTCCCCTTGATAGAAAGTAAGAGTAATTGCTGTCCTTCTAGCTTTTCCAGTTTTAAAGCCTGGATTCTGACCATCTACCAGGATTCTTGCCTTCATGTTATTCTATGAGGGGCATGATTCACTCAATTGTGCCATCTCTCGTGACCAGCTCTTGGACCCACTTCATCTCTTTGTGCCATGAGCCTGCAGTAACCTGTTTTCTGTACAGCAATTAAAATAGCAGGGTTATTTTGTGTTAATCTTTTCCCATTAGCCACCACAGGACTTTTTTAACTTTTTTTTTTTAAAATCCCTATTGGCCCAATTATATTTGTTCCTCAGGCAGGCTGAGAGCCCCAAGTCCCATTCTTTCCCTGACAGAGGTTAGACCCTTATTAATCCATTCATTCATGAGAAGTGAGAGGAGCACCTGATCTGTGATATATAGCAATAAGTAGCCTGTTTTTTTTTTTTTTTTTTTTGCTTATTTGTAGTAGTTATTGTTTATTCTAGATATGTATAGCAATTTTATTGTATACTGCATACCTGTACTGTAGTTCATAGGTATTGGCTCACTGTTGGTTTTCTGCTGTGTTAAACATTACTGTAGTGTTTTCTGCCTAAAATAGTTTAGGTAGTAGCTGTAATATTCTCCATATTCCTGATTTTTTTGTGGGCCTAGTTGTTTGTTAGAGTCTGTTTTCTGAGCTCATTGTCCAGGCCATCTTATTCAGCAAAGACCATTCCCACTGCAGTGGGAGTTTAGTGTTTATGGTCATTGTCTAGTTGGGTTGCCAGGTCTATGGCTTGGAGAAAAGCACCTCATTGATTTCTCTGAGCTTTTTTTAAAGTTGTTTCAGGTTTCAACTTTCTGTTACTTAAGAGGTTAACTTGAGTGTTTCAGCCATTACACACAGAGATGTCTGAGGAGGAACACCTGATCTGTGATATATAGCAATAAGTAGCCTGTTGTTTGCTTATTTGTAGTAGTTATTGCTTATTCTAGATATTAATAGCAATTTTATTGTATACTGCATACTTGTACTGTATTTCATAGCTATTGGTTCACTGCTGGTTTTCTGCTGTGTTAAACATTTCTGTATTGTTTTCTGCCTAAAATAGCTTCCCACCCTTGCTCCCTATTGGCATATTGTCTTTGTACCTGCTGGCCTTGCAGTTGCCCGCCCCTAATCAAAATTTGATCTTGGACATTCCACCCAGTCTAGTGCCATTAGCTCATTCTACCTAATACAGAGAGAACATCTGAGAAGGCCAACCCACTTAGTTTCTTTCCTTCGGTTCATCCTTTCCCCCTTTCTTAAATTGCCTGAGTTTCCTTGTGTTCTGACTGTGCTTCTCAAACATTTTGGAAATATACAGCATATTTTAGTGCATTTATTAAAACTGTATTTGCCTTAATATTGCTACAACTCAAGTGCTCTAGGTTGCACTGCATCTGAATTGTTTTAGTGTGTTTTAGCTGCTTTTCTGTATATATAGACTTTTCTGTGTATGTAGACTAGCTACTTAGTCTACTGTATTACCGCCTCTTAAATCATTTTTCAGTTGTGCACTTGCCTTGCTTCATTTAAAAAGTTTTAAATTGCTAATTTTGTAGAGTTTTAATTTCATTTACTGTTTAGGTCTACACACTCAAGTGTGTTAGCCTTTTCTGTGCTTATTTACTGTAATATTGTATTGTTTAACCTGTTTTAACCAAAAAAATACTATCTTGTTTGCTTGTTTCCCACCTTTCCTAGCTAGTATAGCCCAGATCCCAGGCTTTGCTGGTTTTAAGACTTTATTTTCTATGTTCAGAGCTATCCAGACCTTGCTGTGGTAGAGGGAAGTCCTACTGCTTACCAGTGGGAGTGGTGAGCATTGTACTGTCTATCTAATACTAGAGGAGTCATTTACAGAAATTGTAATTTTATTAGCCATTTTGGGCTGATTTCTATCGCTTTCAACTTTCTGGCTTAAAAACGCTTGTGCTTGTGCATTTGTCACATCGTGCAGCACTGCGGGGCTATGGTTAAACTACTCCAGGTGCCAGAAAGTCTGCTTTTCAAATTTTCCCTTATAACTAGCTGGTTTCTCAGCAGTAGCACTAAAATCTGAACCCCCTGTGACTAGCACTTGCTCTAGCAAGTGAAAGCACTAGGAAGCCTTAAACTGATACAAGCATTCAACTCTCCTTGTTAATAAGAAGAAATTAATCGTAGGCACTAAACAGCCTATAATTGCAAAGTACCTTGCAAAGGTAAGGGAAAACAGCTCTTGTACTTTACAAAAAAAAGCACCTAAACAGGCATGTCCAAGGGTCAGTTTCTGGTGATTTCCCCTGTCCACCTGGTGAATCTGGGCATACTGGGGCAATGCAGCAACTGCCTCATGTACACAGACAACCCTCTCGTCCTACCACCCAACACTACAACCTGCGAGAGATGCACTTACATAGCCAAACTGGAAGCAAAGCTCTCTCCAACCCAGATTGTGCTAGACAGTCAAGAGGAGAAGGTTAACACCTGCACTACACCTCAAGCAACACATAGCCCTTTAAAACTCATACCAACACCCACACGTAGCAACACTAAACCTACATATGTGGAGGCCCTTAACAGTAACCTGCCCAAGCAACAAGGACCTCCAAAGTTGAATCACAAACAAACACCAGTCACAACCAAAGTGACACATAGCTCACAACACCAGTGTGCCACCCAACAATAGCCCCTAAGGCAAGACAATGTACCCAACACTTTACTCATAGGTGACACTATAGTCAGGCACACTGATGTCCATACCTCTGAACCATACCAGATTACTCGGTTTTTACCGGGTTTTGGGGTCCAAATGAAGGGGTGCCATGATTCCCGAGTGGCACCCTTCATTTCTGATTTTTTTTTCTTTTGGTTTCTGAATTATTTCAAATATAGCACTGTCGGAGCTGACGTCATCACGTGCGCGGTGATGTCAACTCCTTCAGGGCTATCAGCCAGTCGGAATTGAGCTCCTTAAGCTTACATCATTTCTGGCTGCAAATGTGAGCAGAAAACAGCAGTAGCACTTGTTTTGATTTCTTATTAGCAGCAGTTTGGATTTATCAGTGGTGGATTTCTTGATTTACCATGAGCAGGTAGCAGCAGCATTTTGCCATTATTTATCAAGATATTTGAAGTGTGTGTGTGTGTGTGTGTGTGTGTGTGTGTGTGTGTGTGTGTGTGTGTGTGTGTGTGTGTGTGTGTGTAAATGCCCCCATATAATACACCTGGTGGCTAGAAGTATTCAGGCTCTTTGGTACAGGGTAAAAGGAGCCTAAAGTCCCTAGCCACCACCATTTCTGAGCTTTGTCTAGATTTTTTGTGCTAAGAGTTGAGAGCTATGCTGAGTGAGAAGTGAGAACTGAATTTGTATTTCCCATTATTGGCTTTGTCCGGGTTTTTTGTGCTAAGAGGTTGAGAGCCATGGTAAGAAGTGAGAACTGAATTCACTACATGATAGCCATTAAGTTTCAGTCTTTCTATTTTTAGGGGACTGCTGATTTGGCATAGTGGTATGTTGCTCTGACTGAAATGCATAGGGTCCTGGGTTCTAGACTTGCCAGTGAAATGCGTGGTGGTAACACAACATTTTATTCTAACAATTTTTCAAAATTATACAAGCAATGTTTAAAATGTGTCCCTGGTAAGTCCCTAGCCACCACCACTTGTGAGCTTTGTCCAGTTGAGTGCTATGGTGAGTAGTGAGAGCTGAATTTGTATTCCCCCATTATTGGCATTGTTTGTCCAGGTTTTGTTGTGCTAAGAGGTTGACAGCTATGGAGAGAAGTGAGAACTGAATTCACTAAATGATAGCCAATAAGTTTCAGTCTTCCTTTTTTTCAGGAAACTGCTGATTTAGCATAGTGGTATATTGCTCTGACTGTAGTGCATAGGGTCCTGGGTTCAAGACTTGCCAGTGACATGCATGGTGGTAACACATTTTATTCTAGCAACTTTCTAAAATTATACAAGCAATATTTAAAATGTGTCCCTGGTTTTTGACCTTTTGCCCCCCCCCAAAAAAAATGAAGTTGAAAATAAGTGAGAGAAGCTGTGCAAGATGCCAATGGCTTACACTGCTGTCATTCTGTTTATAGCATGGGTGTGGAAGTAGACTTTTATGATGGAATGTTCTGATTTGGGCAGTATTGTCATTATTGGTTCATGCATTTTGTTTCATTGCCTACAGTACAGCCTACTGGAAAAATGTTAAAACAATAAATTTAAAATGCACTCTGTCTAACACGTGTGCTGTATTATACAAGGAATATAACTTAATAAAGTTAGGAAGGTGTATCAAAGAAATGAACACATGTATGTTTCTTGTTTTGTGTGCAAGGGGCCAATGATTTGAAAACAGCCCAAAGGTAATCTTTATCCACCACTGGCCAGATGCATTTTCTTTGAATGTAGTGTGTGGGTTTCAATGCTATTTCAATGAATGTGAGTTTCAAGGGCAGAGAAGTTATAATGCCAAGTCTATTTTCATTGTGAGACAGTATTACTTTGTTTAGCAGATGTCTGTTAGTGTTTTGTGCATTGTTATGCTGCAAAATGTAAAAATAAAATCCAAATAATCATTGCAGAAGTAAAGCAGTATGCATACATTAGTGTTTATGGTAAATGGGAAGAAATCACCAGGTAATGCAACATTGGAATGGCTGCAGGGGACGCTGGTGCAGTGCCATATTTTGGTTGTCTGTTCTTCAGTTTGCGTTTGAAAGTTGGTATCCCATAATTCCATTAGAGTTGGTGGGGTTATGTAATTATGTATGCAAATCAGATGTTAATCAGCGTACAGATTTGTACAAATGTTTCATGGGCCTTATCCAGAGTTTTCATGTTTCCAGGTTGAGAGGTATGCTGATGTCCCACTCACCAGGCTGAACAAGGAGAAAATTACAGTCAGCTGCCTGTTGGGTGCCAGGATCTGCCACATAATGCATGCATGTGCTCAAGGCACTCCACAACAACTACAAAAACTACTCTGTCATTGTCCATGTTGGAGTGAATGACTTGGGATGTACCTCCCTGGACTACATGAAAAGAGACATGGAAGAGCTCTCGGATCATGTGGCCCAGGCAGGTATGACCCTAGACCTGAGTAGCATCCTGCCTTCACCCAGAATGATACCACAGTATAAAGACAAAATGATTGACTTCAACAATTGGCTAAGCTTCTGGTGTCATTCAAAGGAGATCAAGTATCTGTCTGCCTGGGATGACATGATCGACAAACCATGATGCTTTGCCAGAGATCCTCTGCACCTGTCACCCCTGGGATTCAGGTGACTGGCTAAAGCTCTTGCCACCCCTATAGTGCCTTTTTTAGGCAAGGTTCAAAGGACAAACCACCACCGTAACAGATACAAGCATGCAAAATCTGAAGGTAATGCTACTCAATGATAGAAGTCTAAACCTCAAAATGCACTCTCTCGAGGCACTCCTAAAAATGGAGAACATCAATTTCTGTGAAGTAACTGAGACCTGGTTCAAGGCTCAGAGATCACCCCTGTAATACCAGGCTACAACTCTTACCACACTTTTCGGCCACCAAACCAAGAACGAAACACTAAAGGTGGAAGAGTGTCCATATTCACCAAGGATATTCACACCTCCAGGCTAGTTGCCCAACACAATACATCTGAAATTCTCCAGGTGCAACTAACACTAGGTAAGACTGCAATCCAAATTGTAGCTTGCTACAGATCCCCCACCATGCCCCAAGATTCTCGCTACACCTTTCTAAACATACTGGAAAATATTACGATACAACCAATCACCCAAATACTGGGTGATTTTTAACTACCCTACCATTAACTGGGAAAACTACTCGGGTACCAACACCTTTTCCCAACGGTTCTTGGAATTCATTAATTCCAATGCCCTGGATCAACTAATCCATTGTCCCACCAAAGGTTCCAATATCCTAGACCCAACATGGGAGATAGATGTTCCACACCAGTGGTCACCCCCTCATTGGTGAGGTCTGACCATAACAAATCACCCTTGACAACCACATCCCACCCCACCCCCCCAGTAAGAAAACCTCCTTAAAAAACGACTCCAAAGCCAACTTCATGCTACTCAAGTCAGAAGTGACAAACTTCATGACACCCCTGCAGATGAGAGATGAAAGTTCGACTACCAAATCCTACACTAAGGCACTGTATGAGCACATCCGTTCATGCATGAATTGTGCCATCCTAAATAGAATCAAGATGCTCTCCTCCAGAAAAAGGAAGCCAATCTGGTGGTCCCCTGCCATAAACAAACTATACAACAGAAGTAAAAAACTGCTGCAGAAAAGAGGAAAATCCCAAGATGCAAAAAACTCCCTTACCAGCCAAAGTAAGAAGCTGAGATCCCTCATAAAATCCTCCAAAGCTAGTTACAGAAATAAAATTACCAAAGATTGCAAAGACAACCACAAGGCATTCTATAGTTATGTCAATAATCTAAATGGCAATGCTCAGATCTGCTCTGAGCTACAACAGAATGGCATTAAATATACTAATTCTAAGGATATTGCCAACATCCTGGCAGATCGATTTAGTGCCAACTTCACCCCCTTCACCACCTAAAAGGCCCATCTCACTACCAAAAGATTGCCAAATTCTGGTAATTACAGCCACACAGGTAGAAACCACACTCTCCAAAGCTAAGAATACAGCATCCATGGGACCAGATGAAATCCCAGGCTGTGTACTACATGAACTACAAAATAAACTGGCACCTCACCTAAGTATCATGTTTAATCATAAACTCACCTCAGACTTCATGCCCACTGAGTGGCGCACAGCTACAGTTATCCCACTCCACAAGGGGAATCCACCTTAGATCCTGGGAACTACCGTCCCATTAGTCTGACGAGCCTGATCTGCAATGGCATGGAACGCATTATCATGGAACTTATAAACAAAAACATTGGCAACCTGCAAACACTGGACCCCACCCAGTTTGGGTTTGTGAAGGGCCGATCTTGTCTACTGAACCTGATTGACTTCTTCAAATTAGTCTCCAGAGCTGTGGATGAGGGTAAGGCAGTCCACACAGCCTATTTGGACTTTGGCAAGACCTTCAACACCATCCCCCATTCCGGAATCATAGATAAGCAACTTGCTAAGTTGGGCATAAATTCCTACATCACTTGATGGGTTGCCAACTGGCTTACTGACAGAACCCAGACTGTAAAAGTAGCCAACTCCAAATCCAGCTCCAGACAAGTGACAATTGGAGTGCCTCAGGGTTCAGTCCTGGAACCATTCTTGTTTGACATCTACTTCTCTGAAGTACAAGCCAACACTAAGGGACTCTGGCTAACAAAGTTTGCAGATGACTGCAAACTGGGAGCCATTATTGAATTCCCAAATGGGGTCTATATTAAAAACCCGAAAACCCTTTTGAGCGAATACTACAACAGCAACACATATAGCCCAAACCGCAAATACGCCAAACCCCCTAAACCACGAAATTAAAAATCTCGAATCGTCATAGTCGGCCAACCCCTCTGCCCACTACATACTACCTACCCAAACATAATAAATAAATAACATACATACACTAACCAAACCCTACTTCTAACCCTACACTAAACCTTACATACATTACTATCTATACACTTACCTTAACCCACACCCTAACCCTACGGTCCGTAACTATTGCACACTTACCCTATGGAGATATACCCAAACAAAACAAATAATCCACATACATACACTTAACAAAACCCTACTTCTAACCCTACACTAAACCTTACATACATTACCTATCTATACACTTACCTTAACCCACACCCTAACCCTAAGGTCCGTAACTATCACACACTTACCTTATGGAGCTATACAGCAGATGGGAACAACCATGACAAATCAACATTTCGAATTTCGCGGTTTTGGATGTTCACCATTTCCATAGTTCGCACAATATGTGACGCTCTTTTCCGATTTGCTCAAATGGATCTTTGGGCTTCTAATATAACCCCCCCCCCAAATGATGTGGATATTCTACAAAAGGGACTTAGAAACAGATGCTTGATGCCAGAGCCATGGGCTCAAGCTTAATGCCAAGAAATGTATAGTTATCCCCTCTGAGAAAAAACATGTACCCTTGAATTACCACATAGGTGGCAGTACACTAAACACCGAAAGTGTGATGAGAGACGTAGGGACACAGGTGGACAGTGGTCTCACTTTTGATAACCACATCACCACAACAGTCAGGAAATCCTTCTATGTGGCACACCTCATCAGTAAGGGCTTTTCATCCAGAAAAAAGGAGGTCATTGTCCCACTGTACTCATCCCTCGTTATACCCATTATAGAGTACAATGCCCCATTTGGTATGTACCTCACAAGACATCTGCAACAGCTGGAAAGAATCACAGGCCTAAAGCAGATACCTATGCTGACTGTCAAAAAAACTCCAGCTATACTCTGTGGCATATTATCTACTCAGAGGCGATCTCTGCTTAACATACAAAACTATGTCAAAGCCTGAGCTGTTGGACATGCTCCACTTAAAGATATCTCAATCCCTCAGAGCCACAAGCTCCAGGGATCTAAACCTTGTCATCACAATGAAGAAAACATGCTGGAGGGATAGGTTCCTGACCCAGAGACTCCCCATACTCTGGAATAGACTGCCCATACATGTCAAGCAGAGCACCTCCTTGGCCCTCTTCAAAAGG
This sequence comes from Protopterus annectens, assembly GCF_019279795.1. NCBI lineage: Eukaryota > Metazoa > Chordata > Ceratodontiformes > Protopteridae > Protopterus > Protopterus annectens. The sequence goes on along the minus strand of NC_056727.1, from coordinate 1,003,410,499 downwards.
AACCTTGATGATCGGATGGGATATAGGAAATTCACCCCAGGGATCACATCAATTGCCCTGCTAGACAGGGGTCCAGGGAAGTAAATATTGTGGGAAGAAATATCCATGGAATTGTTATGGCTAGGCTTATATAGGCCCTTGGGCCAATAGCCTAGTACCAGCCTATGAACCTATGAACACAAGGAGTTAGAAAGTGGACCAGTCTGCAAAGTTGCATGACCTCCCACCCCAATGCATCTAAACCCTCTTAAATGTGGTCATGATTTCAACCATTTGCTGCATCCTGAGATAGCTACTGTACACTCCCATTCAGGTCATCTTGGCATTGTGCAGTGCTGAATCACCTACTGATAACTATGCTTCCAGAAATGCACCTACACAACTGTACACCTGTCTAGCAGCAGGATTTAACTACATCCGTCTCTTCAGTTTGGTCAAGCTGAAAATTGATGCAAGATCTCCAACCTTGTTCTTTCAATTTCTTTTCTTCTTAGTCATGTATCATCTGGGATATAGCCATGACTTTATTCCCTGTAAACCAGACAGCCAGGTGGGCACTGGATTTCTGAGTACCAGATATTGTTTGAAATATGAATACTACAACATTATAGAAGAATGGATATCTTTACTATCACAGTAAAGGGACTCTGATGAGGGGACAGAGACCACAAACTTGACTACCCATATGGACCAAGTAGAAGAGAATGAGATACTTTAATTGCCACAACCCTGTACTTATTTCATAAGGGAGGGGAGCAACGCAAGTATAGGGAGGGTGTAACCTTAGGGATAGTCTGACTGGTGTATCATGTATCTCAAGCATTAACATTTTGAGAATATGTGTTAGGGGTTGGGGGTGTTATTTAACAAGAAGAGGCATTGTGATGCTTTTCCATCACATTAGAATGCTTATTTCTGGGGAATTGAGCAAACTCATGATCACAATATGAGGCCACTCTACAAACAACAAGCAGTAACATTTAAAAACAGAGCACAGATATTTTGTTCTACCAATATCACATGATGAACTTGTATCCTTCTATCTTTCTTTATGTCTCATTATACTGGACCATGAAAGAGATTTTCCAAAAGCACAATGACAACTGGATAATCTTAATAGAACATGTAAACTAGATTGGAGCAGCACTAAGACTTTAAGTTAAACAATGTTTATGAGTGTAGCATTCATTTGCTTGTCACGTTGGACTTGAAACTGTTAACTGTCATTAACAAAAGATTTGAAACTGTTAACTGTCATTAACAAAAATTCTGTCCTGTTACCAAAAAATTGATCCAGACTAGGAAGAATATATTATCCTGTGATGCAAAGAGATAAAGACTTATTGTGGCCCTGATGACCCATATTTGACAAGTGGCACAGGTGCTCAAGGGGCTGCACATGGGGGGGGGTGTTGAGCAACCAACATTGGCTGCACATGGGGGGATGGAACAGCCGATGTTGGCTGCTCAGTCCACCTCCCTATGTGCAGCCCCTCCAGCACCTGTGCCACTTGTCAAATATGGGTCATCAGGGCCAAAGTAAGTCTTTATCTCTTTGCGTCACAGGGTAATATATTCTTCCTAGTCTGGAGGGGATTGAGCAGCCAACATCGGCTTGCCCATCCTGAGTGGAGGAGGCAAGTTAGTCATGCTGCAATATAACAGTGTTAGCAGCCTGATCTGCAAGAGTGTACTACTTAGTCAGAGGATGTACATGCTCAGACACATGCATGCCTATACCAATGCAGCAAATATATGGAGTTCACAAATATTGCTGCTGGAAGGTAATGGATGTCAGGATACACTCCCTAGCAATGTTGTTGATTGCCTCACCAACCCCAGACATGGGCTTGAGATGAGTCTGGGTGAGGCTAAGGCAGGTCTGGTAGACCTGAGCAGTGAGAAAATAAGCTGGTGGCAGGTGATAATCAGTTGCAGGTTTGGGGGAACTAGGAAGAATACATTCATTGTATGTACTATCTATTTTTTAGTAAAAGCAGATGATGACACCAAGTCAGTGAATCACACTGGAAACATTTCATTTCAGCATTAACTCTTCTACCTCTTTAGACCACAAGTACCATATCATGAGTTAATTCACAAATAGCAGTCTTTGTAGACATCGCTGCTGGTGCCACACTCCATTAAGCATTCACTTCTGAGCGGAGTCACTGCACACATCAGTTTGAGCAGCTGGAGAAAAGAATGCTGTGTGCACACAGTAACCTAATTTATTTGCCAGCTTGTGGGTGTACAAGTAGCATTTCTGGTGTTTTCTAAACAGCAGATAGTTTGGATTCCAACCTGCATTATCGTATTATTTTGTAGATAGGTAAAAGTTAGAATAAATCTACAAAAAATAATTATTTTTATTTTGCATCATGCATTTCCCCTTATTTATCAGAGGAACTAAATCAACATCTGTTTTTCAAATGGCTTGTCATGCTCTAAATTTTCTCTATTTCTCAGCACAAATATGCTTTGCCTTTGTGCATTATTAGATAAACATGACAAAGCAACAGAAGGCACTGCAGTATATAACATAATTGAAACAGATATACAACCCATCAACAGTGATGTAAATTAATGCAGTACTTTGTCCTGCAATGAGCAGCATGGCATCCACTGCCTGCCATTTTAAGTGCTCTTCATAAAATATACAGCATAGATGAATGTTTCTTCTATTATCATGTCACTCTTCATAAAATGTAAATCATAACTGAAGATTTCTTCCATTATAATTTGAAATTATTAAACGCTGTATAATAACATTCATGTTTTTCAGTTGCATTGTATCATTAATTAAAAAAATAGAATCTAATCAAATGCAATAACCAAATTATCATAAACCTGTCCTGTGTGCCTGCCTCCTTTTAGAACAGAGGTCTTCAGATCCTATCTGCCCTTCTCCATAGCATTTGAATGGATTAGAAACAAATTCTGATCTGTAATTGATATGATTTGATTTATGCTAACTCAAAGTACTTTATGTAATTAAGTTTTTCATTGTAGTATTTAACAATGGTATCAAGATTATGTATCTGTGTATCATGTATTAATATGGTGTATCATGAGATTCAAGAGTGTCAGTTTGGACTGGCATTGTTATGCTGAGTTGCATTATATGGTCATAATTTTATCATTATTAGAACTAGGCAATCAGTGAAAGGCATATTTCCATCACAGCTACACAACAGCCCAGCAGCTCAGTGTGTAGTTGTGTGGTGCAAATCCATATATCAAAAATGTGGAATATAAATGAATATTCTATCATATGATGGACAGGTGACCCACTAGTCAAAGCATTCTGTCATATGACAGACATGTGATAGACTATCTAAAGCATTTTGTCATGTGACAGGCATGTGATGTACTAGCCGAATTATTGTGTCACATGATAAACGTGATACAGTAGCCAAAGCATTCTGTCATATGACAGATATGTCATACATTAGCCAAAGCATGCTTTCATATGATAAACATGTGATACACTAGCCCAGTATTGTAGTTATGGAAGGGCAAGAGGGGCAACTGCCCTCGCTCAAAGTGTTGGGAAGGTGTGGTCAGCCAAACTTGATACCTGATGCAATACAAGCTTTTAAAAGCCAATATTAAATTTGTGTTAAAATCTGAGTTCTGTAGCACTCCTTATGTGTTCTAAACTATAGCAACTGCTTGCTACATTGAAGCAAACAGTTTGCTGCATTTTAAAAGTTGAACTTTTTAACTAAAATATGAGAGCTGTACCTCTCCATGCAGGCAGGGTATAAACTGTAGCAACTGTTTGCTACATCTGTTGCAAGCAGTTTGCTGCAGTTTATAAGAAGAAATTCTTATTTATTATTGTTTTTTTAAATAAAAAGGGAGAAGTGTCATGAGGAGGACACAGAAACGGGACCTGAATGGCTGGGCGGGGGGGGGGGCAGATGTATTGCATCTGGCCAATTGGTTGGTTCCAATAGAAGGAATGCCCTTTTTTGCTGTTCAGTGGAAGAGCTGGGAGGACCTGGATCTGTAATAAGCTGATTGCTAGACTAGCTTAATAGAGATACAGTAAAGTGCTTTCTTTCTTGTTATTTATGTGAAGAGCTGAGGGGATGAGGTGCAGGTTGATGGTACTGGCACAGGGTGCTGGCTGAACCAGATATACTTCTACATTAGCCAAAGCATTCTGTCATATGATGGGCATGTAATACTCTAGACAAAGCATTCTGTCATTTAACAGATGTCATACACTAGCCAATGCATTCTGTCATGTGATGGGCATATGAAACACTGACCAAAGCTTTCTGTTGTATGACAGACAGGTGATCCACTAGCCAAAGCATTCTGTCATATGACAGACATGACACACTAACCAAAGGATTCTGTCATATGACAGACATGTGACACTGTCAAATGCATTCTGCCATATGACAGGCATGTGATACGCTAAGCAAAGCATTCTATTATATGATGGACATGTGACAGACCAGCTTCAACAATAAGGGTTTCCTCACCTCTGTCAGTTCATAGGTTCATAGGCTGGTTCATAGGTTGGTACTAGGCTATAGGCCCTAGGGCCTATACAAGCCTAGCCATAACAATTCCCTGGCTATTTCTTCCCACAGTATTTACTTCCCTGGACCCCTGTCTAGCAGGGCGACTGACGTGATCCCCGGGGTGAATTTCCTATCTCCCATCCAATCATCAAGGTTCCTTATAGGTTCATAAGTTTTGACTTGAGTTTGTGATCTAAAGGTTTTGCAGCTCCAGACATTACCTTGTACTGATCAACCAGTCTATTCTATCCTTTAAATTTAAATTCATTGTTCTGTCATTGGTTAGAGCCAGGATTTTTTAACCACTAGCATTTCCAGTATGGACTGAGTGAATAACAGAAGCTTTTTCTTTGTAATATGTTTTAAAATTGTCACAGTTACTAGGTAGCCAAAAGAGATTTGCTCAAAACATTAAAAACTGGCAAAGGGTAGCATGAAGTCCATGCACTCACAATGTTTCAATATTACAATGCCGGTGGTGCTGTATGGTTGCCTTATTATACACTAACCCTCACACAAACATCATTTAACCACATAGAAACTTGGCTAACTCAACACCATCTCATACTTAACCCAAAAAAAAACAAAACTGCTACTCTTTCTCCCAAAATCTCACTTCTCACTTTAATCCTCCTTCACCATCTCTTCACTCAACAACACCATAATAGCTCCAGAAATGCATACCAAGCTCCTCGGAGTAATCATAGATGACCAGCTGAAATTTTACTTTCACATTCACCACAGTATTAAGAAAACCCATCAAAAGCTTGGCCTTCTTTATAGAAATAAAAAATTTCATACTCCTGAAACTAGAATAACTCTAGCCAATGCGTACCTCCTCCCCAGCCTCTTATATAGCACACAAATATATACTAACCTCCAGTCTACACTTCTCTGCAAACTTGAATCCACCTACAACAAAGTGGCTAGATTTGCTGCAAACTTACCACCCAAATCTCACCACTGTCAGGCCCTCAAATCACTACACTGGCTTGAGTTTCCAAACCAGCTCAAATTTACCCAACTTCTTACTATCCACTCCATTCTCAACAAACCATCCTCCTGTCCAAGTCTCTCTTCAATAGTCTCCCTCTACATTCCCACTCGATCACTTAGGAGCTCAGATCAACATCTGCTACAAATTTACAAACCTAATAAATGTGGAGGACAGAACTTATACAGCTACTCTCCAGCCATCCTCTGGAACAAGCTTCCCTTGATTCTAAGAAGCCTACCCCAGACCCACACTTTCAAGATCTCTCTTAAACACTACCTTACCCACCTCACAACTTGCCCCTGCAACCTCCCCCCTTGAAACTAGTACACATCTTGGTCTCTTCACACCTCTCTCACCCTCCTTTCATCAGCTCTACTATCCATCTCATCCTCCCTCCCTACTACCTGTCAACCCCCCCTCTTCCCCTCACGCCTCCTTCCTGCCACCCTTTACCTTTATACCTCAAGGCCTGCTCTCTCCTACCTACCTCTTGTCAGTAAGTACATAACCTTTCACAACTCTTCACAGGCTACCTATTTCATACTAGGACCCTCACAATTGCTAATCCATAAACCTATCAACTCATAATCACCCCTCTACACTAACTCTGCAAACTCTCTCCCAAATCCCACTGCTTCTACCCCCCCACTTTTCCTACTTACATCACCCTCAATTACCCTCCATCTGCTCTGACTCCATTACAACACTAAGCTGCTATCTAACTGTATCTGTGTTAAACTCTCACTAGCCTTCCCTATTTAAATGCAATTAACAATCATAACTCTATTTGTGTATTTAACAAAATTTGTGTTCCACTATTTTTGCATTCTTCTATTGTGTATTGTGTAAATAGCAGAATTTTTTGTATTCTTCTACTGTACATTGGAGCTTTTCTCCCCGGACCTCCGCTGAAAAAGGGCTCTGACCCACTCAGACTATCCCGGTCAACAAATGCCACATAAACAAATAAATAAATAAATAAAAAGAATCCTCATCTCTTCATATATACTGGCCCACTGACATACCTACTTATATACCTCTTCATGTGGTGCCCCAATCACATACCTACTTATGTAGGTGTGCCTATAGGCATACTTACCAACCAAAGCTAAATAGGAATCTATGTGTATGGAATAGATCGATAGATAGACAGTCAGATGGACAGACAGACCAATAGATAGTTATATATAATTATATATACCTGAACTCTTAAAAAACATCCTGATGGCTCCGTACTGCAATTCTGAGATCCATAACTGCAAATCCCAAAATTATGAAAAAAAAATAGCAAAAGTAAAGGATAATAATGAAAGGTTAAAATTGCTATTCTATATTAATGTTGTTTTCTGGGGCAGCAAGCTCCATACACCCCCAAAGTGGGGATAGCACCACCTCCAACTCTCATTACTTATATATACGTACGTCAAGACCACCATATCTTGGAAAAGTAAGGGAAAACCCCAAGGAAGTGAGGTCCTAATCATAAATTCTGTTTTCCACACTTTGTGCCACTATTCCTGGACTCGTACCTATGAGTGTTAGAATTTAAAACTGTTACTCCTGCATATGTTGCTGACAATATACAGCTTCTCTATAGTTGTACTAGCAAGAAGTATTGGTTGAGTTTCCTGCTGTACAACCCAGTGTTAGATATAATACAGCTGGACAGTAATGTCAGTCTCTGCCTACAAAAGTCAATTAAGAAACAAAAGTGAACAGCTATACAATTAATGATTCAAATGCAGTTCAAAATTGCTATGAATTGTCATCCCCAAATATACATGAATCTGGCTTACCAGCTGTGTCATAAACTTCATATAAAAGCATTAAAAACTGTCTAATCTTTCAGAATACCCCAATCAATAAAAAATGTAGAACCATTGATTTGTTTTTGTTCTTTTTCATTATTTTTCACCAGAAGTTGTATCCCTACACAGAAGGCAGTGCAGTACATTGACTGGGGAATCCTTCAGGAAATAATAGTACAGTATCAGTACTATGGCTGACAACCCTTGATACTAGGTTATATATTCTAGCCTAAAATATTAAAAATGACCAAGTTATGGTCAGTAAATGAATCTGCACATTGAATTATCATCATCATCCACCCATTTTCCCATTTTCTGCATGTGGTCTGGTTGTTGTGTCAACTGTCACCATCTCTCTCTGTTCAATGCCACTCTCTTGTGTTCTTCGGTACTCACACCTGACTGTCACAGGTCTTCTATCACACAATCCATCCACTCTCATGCACCTCACTGCCATGGAAATGTATTGAAAGAGAAAAAAACATTAAAATAGATCGAGTTACAAGTGTGCACTTTTAGATCAGGCAGAGGAGGTGCAGGAACTGAAACAAGGGGGTAGATGGTGACCAAATAATGTATTGCAGGCCAAGGCAGCAATTTCTCATTGATTAATGTTGACATGCATTGCAATTGGACTACAGCAAACCAAGAGGAGAGAAGGAATGGGGATAAAGAAACATTATTAGTAACATACAGTAGATGAAACCAACTGTAGAAAAAAAATCACTGATCAGAAATTGAATTTCTTGGTTTATTGGTAAGATGCAGGATGAATGTATAAATCAATTACAAAGATAAAAGAGAAATCAAAATGAAAAAGAAGACAGAAAACAAGTATACCAAGTTTAAGTTAAAGTTTTGTGGCAAGTGGAATCACTAGGACTTTATACACATCAACCTCTTTTACCCACTTGTTAAATTGTCTTCTAAAATTCATATCCTTTCGTAATCCTCATTGTTTCTAAAGGAGTATATCAAACACAGATCCCTGCACATAAAAGCAAGTGCAGATCATATCTCTGTGTTTATTTAATGTAATGATGCAGGTAACAGTTAGTCATACCTTTGTTTGCATTGTAGTTAAATTGGTCAAGTTAGACCTACATGATCTCTCCTTCTGTACTGATGGAAGCTACATCAGACATATTTGTTTGTTTTATTTTGACAAGTGAATTTAAGTAGTATTGGTGTATTATCCTGTAATGCAGAATCCTAGCGCTGATATTGTAAGATGCTATCATTGCTCTGTGTATACGTTTCTCTGATACTACAGCTATTGTTTAAACAGGTCATTTCCACCAAATGTAGTATCTCATTGTCCCATTCTCTGCTTATCTCAATTATTTTTAAATGGTATAATCTTCCTTTCTGTTTGTACTGAACACAATCTATTTATACAGTGTTTTTGTACAAGAATGCTTCCTACTGCCCAAAACAGAACTGTCTTGCAAGACAGATGGTTGTTTTTTTTCTCTACTGATTGGCAAGACACAATGCAGGTTAGGCGGTGTTCTAATATGGCCAATGTTTAACTGCAGTGGCTAGTATATTTGAAATGAGTGATTGAACTACACCCTCTATCCTAGCTGTATATATTTACAAACAGTCTCCATCTTCCTGAATAATTAGACGAGTAACTGAAACACAAGCTTCTTGCAAGAGTAAAGTGCTGAAGTAAAGTTAACAGTAGCCAGCTGCGTACTACTTGATATCTAATCTTAGCAGGACCCACTTCCCAGCTGCTGACAAACATGCTTCCATTCAGTAAGCATTTGTTTCCTCAATAAGAGTCAATATGGTAACTTATTGTAGGCAATTATGTAAGCTTCATAAAAAAATAAAATAAAATAAGCAGTGTAATAAAACAGTAGTCTATTCACTTGCCAGCACAGGATTCCATCATAGCAAATTAGATTTTTTGAGGACCTGATCATTATGTGAATGCTTAGTCTGAGTGGTGGCCACTAGTACAGCAATTGTTACCTGCTCTGCTTAAATCTAAACCAACCACACTCCTACAATCCCCCAAGCAGTTCTGGTATAAAGAAAATAGCCTCTCTAGGAGAGCTCCTCCAAAGGAACTTTCCTCACAAGGACGTATGACCTGTCATGCGGGCATCCTCACGCCATATGTCTTCCTGAAAAAAATCTCCACCCTCCCTTCCAGACACAGCACTCCTTCATTCCTCTCCTTCAAAAACCCCTGAACACCCTCCTCATTCTACTTTATTAGAATCACTGCCAAGCAAATAGCTCCATTGCTTGCACAAATACCACCTGACTGCCCCTTTGAACCAGACACCCTGTACTCTTGGCTTCTCTATCACTGTAGAGACTATGTTGTCAGGCTCCCTAAAACACACCTTTATCCTTAGCCTTACAACCAATACTGTACCCACAATCTGGAAGTATTTATTTATTTTTATTTATTTTATATTTGTTGACTGGGATGAGTCCGACTCAGCTGAGATAGCCTTTTGTCAGTAGAGGCCCGGGGAGAGAAGCTCCAAAAACAATTATACAATCCAATACAATAGACAAAAAAATGTTACAGTAGCAAATAATCCAAAAGATGACAGAGTCAATTATTTGGCAATTATTAATAACATTAATATCTAGTAAAAAATATTTACAGTCATCATTAAAATCAGGCATGTAGATAGGACAATCTTTCAGTACTGTTAAGTACTGATACAATATGAGCTTTTATTAATTTCAGGTAACAGCTTGGTAGGGATATATAGGAAGAGACTAAGGTTAGGCTGGGACTTGAGAAAAAGGTCAGAAAGAGAGAGGTTGACAGGGCATGTTAGGGAGAAGTAGTAAAAAGGTCGTAAGATTGTAGGGGATAAGAGTTAAGGTTAGAGGTCGATTAGAGAGATGTTTAAGGATGGGGGGGCAGTTTTAAGATGTGTGGGTACAGAGGCAGGACCAGAGAGTTTTTAAGTATTCTTTAGCAGTTGCTTTGAATTGTTTTGGATGTTTTAGTAGTCTAATTTGAAGTGGCAGCTTGTTCCAAATGATGGCAGGATGATAGCTATATAGATTGCATCCATTCTTAGTCCTAGATTTATAGATAAGAAGTAGGTCTTGGTCTGAGCTGCAGAGTGATCTTGTTGGTGAATAGTGGGATATGGAAGAAGATATGTTAGGGCAAAAGGAGGGTTGGTATAGTATAGAGTGCATAATCTGAAGCTGGGAGAGAAGAAGCAGGTTAGGAAGTTCCAGCCAGTTTAAGTGTTTCACTGAGACACAGTGATGTGTTTTATAAGTATGTTGGGCAGAGAATCTGGCTAATTTGCTATAGGTTGAGTTTAGTTTTGCTAGGAGAGTGGCATTAAGGTTATTGACTATTTGAGAACCATATAATAGACCGAGTAGAAGGTAAGCGTGAGAAAGGGTTAATTTAGCATTGGAAGTAAGAAACTTTCTATTTCTGTATAGAAGGCCTAGCTTCTGATGGGTCTTCTTGATACAGCTATTGATGTGCAAGTCAAATTCAAGTTGTTCATCTATAGTGACACCTAAAAGTTTGGTGCTAGTTTCTGGTACTATTAGGGTGTTGTTGGCAGACAGAATAATGAAAGATTTAAGATGGTTAAGAGTTTTTGGAAGAAAGAGTAAGTCTGTTTTTTCAGGATTCAGGATTAGTTGGTTGTTGGTGAGCCAGGTTTCCACTGATGTAAAGGCAGCCTGAGTAGTAGAGATGAGTCTAGAGGGAGAGTCAGAGATAGTGATCACAGTAGAATCATCTGCATATTGTACAAGAGATGACTGGGCGCAAGAAGTGTAGAGTAGATTGGTAAAAATATTAAACAGTAATGGACCCAAAATAGACCCTTGGGATATGCCCATTTTTACAGAGGGGGAAGTGTAGAGACCCATTTCATGGACTGCAGTCAATCAGTGAGATAGCTAGAAAACCAAGTGACAGTAGTAGGCGAGAAGTTTAAAATAGACACTTTAGCCACAAGTAGAGGATGTGAGATGCTATCAAAAGCTTTTGAAGTGTCTAGAAATAGACAGGAGACAAGTTTGTTGTTATCACGAGTCTGGGAAATAGTATTTGTGAAGGAGATAAGGGCAGTGTGTGTACTGTGTTTTGGGTGGAAACCATGCTGAGTAGGACTAAGTAGGTTTCCCTGTACCAGGTATTGCATAGATGTTCGTCGTCTCCCATTGCTGCAGTCCTGACAAATGGGTGCTCCGCTGCCCACCATCGGCCCGAATACCAAAGGGCTAGAACCGGCCTGAGACTGACATAAGTACTTGTCAGTACAAATGCGCATGACCGACGCCATAACCTCAGTCTTTCTTGCCGCATGGTCCTCAGCAGAAGCAGGTTTTGCAAGTGCCGTTCGGCATTCTGGAATTGTCGGTTTTCGAGTTTCAGACCGGATACCAAGTTGGCTAAGTACCCTGTTGGGAATTCTTGCCTCAGTATTGCCGGATGTCAGAAAAAGTTAATAACTGTATTTCTTGTGGGAAACAGATTCCTCATAGGGATTACCATTCACCCTGCATTCCTTGTTTAGGGCCTGAGCACGACGTTGTTGGGTGTCGCTTTTGTGCTACTTTTAACAAGCGTACTATTAAACGTCGGTTGGACTGTGCTAGGCTGGTGTTTGGTAAACGTTGTAATTACAACATGCCGTCGGATTCTCCGACGACTGGTTCTTCTAAGAAGCGCAAAGATAAGTCTTTGCGGTCCAAACAGGATGAGGCGTCCACTCCAGACGTCGGTTCTGTGGAACCACTGACTGCTTCAGTGGCTCCTTCTGACAGTTTACCAGTGTGTCTAGGGGAGCCTTTGTTACTGCAGGAAGTGGCTTCTCCTGTGTTAGGCCAGGCTGAGGGTGCTTCTTTGTTGTCAGTGGCTTCCTCCCCTCATAGGGTAGTTAGACCTCCTCCTTCTCAAGGGAAAGGCCATTCTAAATCTAAGTCTATCCCTGCTGGTGCTAATCCCCAGGGTCCAGCTCCTAGGAAGCACATGTTAAAGATGGCTGAAGATTTGATTACTTTAATTAGGGGTTCCATGCCCCCCCCCCTGTGAAGAGGCCCAGGATAGACACAGAGTTGGAGGGTCTGGTTCAGTCTTCCAATGAGTCAGATTCCTCTGTGGAAGAGCTTCAGGATTTCCCTCCCTATTCTGATTCAGAGGCTGAGGACGCTACTCCCTCGTCCCCTCCAGAAGATTTTTCTTTCTCTGAAACTTTGCATTCCATGAGGGAACATTTCCAGTGGGATGGCCAGGATTATTCTGATTCTCGTAAAAGGCTGAGAGAATTCTTGTTTTACCTCAGCACAGGCCTTTGGCTATTCCCCTGTACTGGATGTTGTTCAGGATCTGTTTTCTGAGGCTGCCGTTAACACGGATTCCCTGCGTGCTGCCCCAGTTAAACCAGATAGATACTACAGAGTTCCGGAAGCTCACAAGTACTTGTATAAGAGTCCTAGGGCTGATCCAGAAACTATTTCTCAAGGCCCCAAAGGTGTTAAGGCTTCTGTGGTTAAGAATCCGGTTCCTCTGGACAAGGATGCTAGGGCCCTGGATAGGTGGGGTAAAAAACTGTATACCTCTTCTACTTTGGCTATGAGAGCTTTAAATTGTCAATTTCATATGCTCAGGTATCAGAATTATTTGCTAAGTCAATTGAAATGTAAAGTGGATGCTTTAGCTGAAGGTGTTGACTGTAAGGAGCTTCAGGATTTAGTGCATACTTCAGACCAGGTTGGTAAGCATTCTTTGCAGTGTGGTTTTGATGCTTTACAAGCTTCTTCCAGGGTGGCTGCTACTAGTTCTGTTGTTCGCAGACATGCCTGGCTTAGGGATCAGTCCTTGTCAGAGCATGTTAAGGCTCGCATTATGGATGCTCCTTTGCAATCTGATGTTCTTTTTGGCCCTCCAGTGGAATCTGTTTTGAAAAAAATGGAGGAAAAAGCTAAGTCTATGCAGACGGTAAAGGACTTCTTACAGGTTCAGCCCCTAAGTTCAGTAGGAATTGGCCTGCTAGGGATGGTCTTTTCCCTCTTCGGATTTTCATTCTAGGGGCAGGTCGAGTGGTAGAGGTAGGGCTTCCTCTCAGGGCCCTGTTACTTCTAGGCCTTTGAATTCTTTTACCCCTTCTGCTGGGGTGGGCAGGGGTCAGTCCTTTTCGGAAGCAGTCCCAATGACCTGTGTCTTCAGCTGCCGGACTCTGCTTTGCTGGCAGCTCCTCTAGGAGGAAAACTGGGACTTTTCAAAAGGAATTGGCATTTGGTTACCCAAGACAAATGGGTATTGGACATTATAACTCGAGGCTACAAGTTTTATTTTCACACATTCCCTCCTTTCAAAGGTATGCGGATGTGCCTCATCAGCAAAGACTGGAAGCGCAGGCACAGATTTTTTCTCTGCGGTTGGGAGCAATACAGGCAGTTCCTTCTGTGGACAGAGGCACGGGGTTTTATTCCCGTCTTTTCTTAGTGCCAAAGAAGGAAATACTTGGAGGCCCATTCTGGATTTATCCATTCTAAACACCTTTCTGGAAATTCGAAATTCAAGATGTTGACACTGCAGCAGCTGTTGCCTATGCTAGGCAGAGATCACTGGATGGTGACTTTGGATCTCAAGGAGGCCTATCTTCACATTCCTATCAGGCCCAGTTGCAGGAAATTCCTGAGGTTTCGGACTGGGAATTTGCATTATCAGTTCTCGGCATTGCCCTTTGGCTTATCTACTGCCCAGGGTATTCACAAAGTCCTGGCTCCAGTAATAGCTTTTCTCCGGCTAAGGGAATTCAAATTTATCCTTATCTGGACGATTGTTTGATACTGGCTCAGGGCAAGCACGAACTTCTTCGACATCTGCAGTATGTGATGACAGTTTTCAGATGCCTAGGGTATTCTGTGAACGAAATAAAGTCCAGTCTAGTACCCTCACAGGAGATGTGTTTTCTGGGTGTGAGACTGAATACAGCTACTCAGATGGCATCTCTTACCCCGGACAAACAAAGAAATCTTCACCTATACTTCCAACAGCTATCCGTAATATCCAGGCTGACTGCAAGGACAGTCCTTCAAGCCTTGGGGTTCATGGCATCTTGCATTCTAGTACTTCCCAATGCCAAACTGCATATGAGGAAGCTACAATGGTATCTCAAAAGCGTTTGGACTCAACACAGCCACGATTTGGATACTGTCATTCGGATTCTACCTTGCATTCAGAAAGAATTTGTGTGGTGGGCTCGGGAATGTCACCTAAACAAGGGACTCTCTGTGACCCAACCGGAGGCAAGTCAGATATTAACGACAGATGCCTCGGAGTCAGCCTGGGGAGCTCATTTCAAAGGAAAATGGATTCAAGACCTTTGGCCCCCGGAGCTGCTTCACTTGCATATCAACATGAAGGAGATGCTGGCAGTTCAATTTGCATTGAAAGCATTCAAGGATCTACTTCGACCGGGACTGGTGTTGATTCGAACAGACAACACAACTGTCATGTGGTACATCAACAAGCAGGGGAACTCATTCTTACCCTCTTTGCAGACAAGCAATGCTGTTATGGGAAACTGCTTTGGATCTGCACATCACTCTTCGAGCACAGTTTCTGCCAGGAGCACAAAGTTAGCAGATGTTCTGAGCAGACAGATGGTGGATCCTCACGAATGGAAGTTGGACCCTCAGGTATTCAGTTGACCATGGCTTGGGGAACTCGGACATAGATCTGTTTGCTTCTCCTCTGAATTCCCAACTACCTCTGTTTTGCACAAGGCTGTTTCATCCAAAGCCTGGAAAATAGATGCACTATCCTTCAGTTGGAGCAACCTTCACGTGTATGCCTTTCCTCCTCTGCCTCTTCTTCCAAAGGTCCTGTTGAAAGTCAGGAGGGACAAACCTTGCATGATCCTTATAGCCGGATTGGCCTCGTCAACATTGGTACCCTCTGCTGAGGAGCCTAATTCACGGGACACCTTGGCCATTACCACGGATTCCTCACTTATTGTCTCAAGAAAACAATCATTTTCTCAATGTCAGGGTGCAATCCCTACACCTGACGGCCTGGCACATTCAGTTTTAGAGGATGAGGGCCTTCAGCTCCCTCAACAAGTTTTGGATGTCCTTTTGGAAGCCAGGCGTCCTAGTACTCGAAAAGTTTATGCTGATAAATGGAAGAGATTTTTTCTTTGGAGTTCAGCTAAAGGCCTTGATGTCGTAATTTGAGTTGTACTTGCAATATTTGACTATGTTACTGGACAAGGGTTTGTCCTTCTCTTCTATAAAAGTGCATGCTGCAGCTATTTCTGCTCACTATGATGGTGATCCTCCTTTATTTTCACATCCTTTGCTTAAACAGTTTCTTAGAGGGGCAAAGAATATAAGACTCCACGAAGGGCTCCTACTCCTGCCTGGGATCTTAATTTTGTTTTGGAAAAGCTGACTCTGCCTCCTTTTGAACCTGCGGCTGAATTGAAGTTGTTGTCCTGGAAGACTGCTTTTTGGCTGTTACTTCTGCTAGAAGGGTATCTGAATTACAGGCTCTCATGGCAGTGGAACCTTTTCTGATTTTTCACCAGGACAGAGTTTCCTCTAATCCTACTTTTCTGCCTAAGGTAGTTTCTAATGTGGCATTGAACCAATCTATTCATTTGCCTACTTTTATGCTAACCCCAAAATGAAGGGGAAAGAGTTTTGCATTCCTTGGATGTGCATAAACAGTTAGGGTATTATTTGTTCAGAACAAATGAGTTCCGAGGTCTCAACAGTTATTTGTTTCATTTGCTGTGGCTTCACGGGAAAGCTGTCTCGAAACAAACTATTTCCAAGTGGATCGGCCATTGTATTGCTTTTGTTACTCTCATCATGGTAAGGAGGTTCCAGTTGGGATCAGGCCTCATTCTACTAGGGCTACGGCCACCTCTACTGCTTTTTGAGAGGGGTAGCTACTAAAGACATTCTAGAGGCAGCTACTTGGAGTTCTGTACATACCTTTACAAAGCATTATCATTTGCCTCTTTTTTCTAGGTCTAGGGCTGGGTTTGCCACTGCAGTCTTACAGGGCATGTCTGCAGCTCCTCCTGCTATTTAGTTGGCCAGCCTCCCTTTTTCCGTTGCTCTGGGATTCTACCCATTTGTCAGGACTGCAGCAATGGATAGTACAGTTTTGTACCTACCATAAATGTAGATGTTCGAGGATCTCCATTGCTGCAGTCCTTTTTCCTCCCTCCTTCCCCTTTTCTTTTTAGATTGGGGTTTTGGGTGGTGTTTTCTTTTTTGCATTCTGACGTCTGAGGCAAGAAAGACTGAGGTTATGGCGTCGGTCATGCGCATTTGTACTGACAAGTACTTACGTCAGTCTCAGGCGTTCTAGCCCTTTGGTATTTGGGCCGATGGTGGGCAGCGGAGCACCCATTTGTCAGGACTGCAGCAATGGAGATCCTCGAACATCTACATTTATGGTAGGTACAAAACTGTACTTTTGCTTGTGTACACATTTTTCTAGTAATTTGAAGAGGGCCGACAGAATGTCTATAGGTCTAAAATTAGAAATTTCTTGGGAGTTACCTTCCTTTTGGATGGGAAGGGTGTAAAGTTCTTTCCAGATAGATGGAACTTTAAACTCAAAGAGAGACTGGTTGATCAAGATGGATATAGGGATAATAAGAGTATCAGCCACTAGCTGGAGAAAGTAGGAGGGAATGTTATCAGCAGAAGTAGAGCATGGTTTCAATTTGGAGAGTAGTTGTTTGATATAAGTAGTAGATACAGGTAGAAGAGAAAAGGGTGTAGAGGATTTGGCACTATGAGGAGGGGCAGAGGAATTATAAATATTAGCAGGTAGAAGGTTAATGTCAATCATTTTTGATACAGTATCTATAAAGAAAGTGTTAAAGATAGTGGCAGTTTCTTTAGGTGTCTTGTTTGGATAGGCCTTATCAAACCTGTTCCTGGAGATAGATTCAAAACCCTCCTCCACTGGTCACTACAATCCCATCCCCATACTTCCTTCCCTCAGCAAAATACTTAAAACTAATTTGTAACCAACTTTCTTCATATCTGGAAAATATCATTGCCTCTTCATTAAACAATTAATCTTCTGTGCTGAAAGGAGTACACAGACAGCACTATGGACTTTAACTGAATACATAGTCACCATCATGGTTTAAGGAAGTCTTACCAGTGCAATTTTCATTCTCCAGACCTGAACCTTTGAAATGGACCTCTCAATAATAATAGCCCACCTGCTAGACATTGACATCAGCATGAAGGTTGCACAGTAGTTCAAAGACTCTCTAACACATCCTTTAATGTGAAGATTGGCGCTTTTCTATCAGATTTTGCCTTCCCTCATTTAGGTGTGCTGTAAGCATCAATACTTGTCCCGATGATCTTTCCTATTTTTATAAATAAATTACCGCTTGACATACCCCACTTACAACTCTTCTTATATACTGAAGACATGACTTTCTACTGATTGAATCCTGGCGAAAAGGGTAATCCAAACCCAACAATAAACTGACCGTCTGGATTTACACCACTGATTCTCCTCCAAAAAGCTTCTTCTTAGCCCCCTAAAAAACAAGGCTATCCTCTTGTAAGAAGCAAGACTTTCCAAAGGTCCCAGCTACCTCAAGCTTTTAGATCAGCACAATAATAGTCTTGTCAACTCTTGGCTCACCTTCTACAATCAACTACATTCTTTTCTGGGCTCAGAAAATATTTCATTTCCTTTCACCACAAGCTAGGGTAGCCATTAGGAAAGGTGTTCTGCATGCACAACTTGAGTGTGACTTACCTTTATTTGCCACCTCATCTAACAAAAACACATGAACACTACAGACCCTTTGTGATACAATTTGGCACTTCATCAACAATTCCACTCATTTTGAACACCATTGCTTTACTTTACCCAAGGCAAGCTGGCTCCCAGAACAAACTAGATCAAACCTACTTCTGACCTCCTACCTATCCAGACTACTCCACCAAGATGTCCTTTATCCTCATACAATGCAATTAATAAGTACTACCCAAACCTACAGCCTCAGAAGCCCGGGTATAGTAGGCCCTACTTTCCAAACCCTGTCTACTGAACTGCATAGCTCTGACTCTCGTTTCAACGTACTTGCTCCAAAATCATGGCAATCCCTTCCTTATTATTTCAATGACCATACTAACTACATGCCGTTTAGACCACAATTCAAACACACAGACATTAGAATGCTTGACATATCATTTAATTAGCACTACTCTGCACTAAGTTAATCTCCTCTCACATTGCCCCATGTACACAGCTATTCTGTTGGTTGCTGGCATGTTTCTGCTTCTTGTAAATATGTACATAGCTTCTCATTCTACTTGCCCACTGTCTTACCAACTTTCCCTTTCTCAGTCCCTCTGCCTCCTTGGACCCTGTGTCTTTACCATTATGTATATGTCCCTCTGCCCTCCACACACCTTGTGTTCCCCTACAATCTCCATGCCTAGCCTGCTGTTTGCTCTTTTCTTACTACTCTTATTATTCCACTTTCCTCTTGTAATATATAAACCTCAATATGATGTAAAATTTGTACACAGTATCTTTCTGACTTTATTATTATTATTATTATTATTATTATTATTATTATTATTGTTTGTGACTAGGTTGTGTTACTTTTATAGTCCACTGCTGGCTGTAGTTGTTAATTTTTGTTGCTGCTTTTGCAATTGCAACCCAGGCTGAGACTGCACTTGGTTATGTTATGACCAGTGCTCTACCAGTGAACAAACTGTAAATAAATAAATAAAGCATTAACACAAGCCCTGATCTGTGGCACAGAGAGGTAATGTCCTGACTAAGACCCAGATGTCCTGAGCTTGATTAATAACTCTGACAATGGAAGTTGCTGGCAGAGGAAGGTGAGACTAAGCAGATTATGTTGGGTCGTACAACCCAGGTGGAAGGAGTCAATGGTCCTATTAGGCTGATTTGCTCCTTTACAAGCAGAGGTTTGCACACACACAGACACACAGACACACACACACACACACACACACACACACACACACACACACAGACACACACACACACACACACACACACACACACACACACACACACACACACAAGCACAGACAAAATGTTAGGGTCGAAGGTAGCCAGATGCATTCACATATAAGCTGTTACCCAATCTCACCACCAAAGAAAAAACATTTTTTTACCTTCTGAGTTCTTTAACTGAAAATGTCCCACACTTGTACAGACTGCCTAACAGAACTATATTGGCTCCTAACTGATACAGCCTGTAACACAGTTGTGATCAGCCTGTCAACCTCTGTATACTTTGTATCACTGGTGATGTTAGAGTACAGTAAGGTGCATCAGACATGGAGACCAGAACACAATACTCATTGTCTGCTTTACAGTCATTCTTTTGGTTTATCTTTGTAAATTAAGGTATGGACTCTTTCATTAGTAGATCTAAAAGCTTCCACTATGAGTGGACAAAATTCAGTGCACCCAGGATCAAAATCCCCAAACTGCATTCCCGGAAAAAATTACCAAAAAATGAAGTGTTTTTTGTAGGAGGGCAAGCCCAGTGTACCTCCAATGTGGTATGAAGTCACCCACACCCCCAATCTTATATATGCCCACTCCACTGTTGCACCAACATGAAGAAGAGGGTTAACATCCCCCCTAAAAATGGCATCCCTGCCAACAAACTCACCAACAGTGATTTACTATGGAGGAACTCCAATCCTTGGTGAATTGAACTTTAGGCAACTTACACTTGAGAGTTCAGTTTTCATCCACCCATAGTTACCTGATATAAGCAGCTTGCCTTTTATAATAAAAAAATCGATTTTTTGGCCTGTGACTGTGCTGATGACCAAAACTAAGTTAACTTGGCACCCCTGCAATGCCACTGCTATTAAGCGCTCACATATCTCATCACTCACCGTTGAAAGATTTCTGTTTGAGCTGAAAAGGGCAAAAAGGGCATTTGCATTTTTAAGATACTGGCACTAATGAAGGTACCACATTGGTGACCTGAGTACTATGCCCAGTTTAGTGATGGAATCATTTCAGCGGATGAAACAACTTGTTGATTCGATTATTATTTGTCAGAATAAACCAAATGGGAGTTTCCTTAACTAATGTGTAGTTACTTGGCAAAAAATGGATATATAATGCTGATATGTCTTTCCAGCAATCCATTTTTAAGGGTCATTCATTCTGTTTAGGACATGTTCAAGAAGAGAAACTCACCTGTCAAAATCCTTTTCTGAATGATCAGCTACCTATACTGTTAAGTAAATTTCTGTCTGATCATATGGTTCATTTTAAGTTGTCTTATAATGCCTACTGGATCTCAGGAAAGCACTATGCTAGGTGACTAAACCAACAAACCCAATGCATAACTTTTTAGAGGACAGTAGTCCATGCACTCTTTCATTCATTCATTCATTCATTCATTCATTCATTCACTCTTCAGTTCCAGCTTTATTCTACTTGTGCTCAGAGGGTAACCACTGCCTTTTGTGGCTAGCAGTGGGTACAGGTCAGAAATCCAAGAAAAGAATGAAATACCTGCCTGTTCCAGGGGATGCACACACACACAGATGCACACACACACACACACACACACACACACACACACACACACACACACACACACACACACACACACACACACACACACACACAAAGATACACACTAACACATGGATCCACAGCTTTCCTGGCAAGGAGTGGGTACAGGGAAAGCAACAAATCACAGAAGAAGACCCAGACATGCACATACATACACACTCAGAGATTCATCTTATCACAGGACTGGGCATTAAACAACAGAACAACGAGCTCTGAAACAGTTGTGATGATGCAAAATAAATGAAGAATGCTGGCATCTTACCTTCTCATGCACTGAGATATTATCTGAGCAGTGCACCTTACCTGTGGAGGTGCACAGAAATTGTGAGAGCTCAGACGTTTTATGCTCTAGGTACTCTTACAACTACAGTGCAGGGATTCTGACTAACAATATCTTAATATACCAAATATTGAAACATCCTGCTTCCTTATCAAGGGTCACATTATCATATTGTTATATTATAAGAGCAGTAAATGGACATTAGTTCTGAAAGTACAGACCCTTACTAGTCATTTTCTGAAATGTTTTGATATTAATGCATACATTAAATAAGACTCAAACCAGCTTTGAATATTGCTTCTTTTTCTTCTCTGAATGAAAAAAGTACCTACCTGCACACATAAGGAAATGTTAACCACTATCACTATATGTCTGAAGTTGTTTCTGTTAATGCTTGCTTTGGACAACTCTGTGTAAACAATCTTTTTCTTGTAGTCTTGACGTTTTGATGGAAATTAATAAAATCACTTCCAGCAGAAGTTGTAGAGCATTGTTCATGGTTCTCATTTGCAAACTGACATAACTATGCCTTGTGACGTCAGGAGCGCCAGACACATTTATAAATACATCATGTCACATGAATTGCTTAAACATAGAGTATATCACTGGACAATGGAAGGACTGAAACAACTAATTTTAGCTTCTTTACACTCTCTAGAAAGGGTGGGTTCTGCAAGAACATTCTGTTTCTGTGATACTGCCCAGGCTATGAATTCCCTTAAAGTTCTTCTATTTGTACCTTAACTATGCACCATCCAGAAACAGGAACTCCATTCTGACAGAAGGAAAACAAGTTTAACAATATGCTGCTATTATGCTTACAGGAATAATAATCTGTTTTACTGGGACTAATTAGGTGTTGTATCCTCCCTCATACATTCCATGCATTTAGTTACAAAATGTGGTTCATATAAGCTTGTTTATGTAACTCTCACTTTATAATCAGTGCTATGCTGTGTACGGTTACACAGTCATCTGTGAGAGATATCCATAGGTTCATAGGTTCATAGGTTGGTACTAGACTATCAGCCCTAGGGCCTATACAAGCCTAGACATAACAATTCCCTGGCTATTTCTTCCCACATTATTTACTTTCCTGGACCCCTGTCTAGCAGGGCGACTGACGTGATCCCTGGGGTGAATTTCCTTTCTCCCATCCAATCGTCAAGGTTCCTCTTGAAGAGGTCCAAAGAGGCCCTCTGCTTGACATGTATGGGCAATCTATTCCAGAGTCTGGGGAGTCTCTGGGTCAGGAACCTATCCCTCCAGCATGTTTTGTTTATTGTGATGACAAGGTTTAGATCCCTGGAGCATGTAGCTCTGAGGGATTGGGATTTCTTTAAGTGTAGCATGTCCAACAGCTCTGGGTTTGACATGGCCTTGTATGTTAAGCAGAGATCGCCTCTGAGTAGACGATATGTGACAGAGTATAGCTGGAGTTTTTTAAGGCGGTCAGCGTAGGGCATCTGCTTTAGGCCTGTGATTCTTTTAGTGAGGTATTTCTGAGGCCTTTCCAGTTGCTGCAGATGTCTTGAGAGGTACATACCAAATGGGGCATTGTATTCTATAATGGGTCTAATGAGGGATGAGTACAGTGGGGCAATGACCTCCTTTTTTCTGGATGAAAAGCGCTTTGTGATGAGGTGTGCCACATAGAAGGATTTCCTGACTGTTGTGGCGATGTGGTTATCGAAGGTGAGACCACTTTCCACCTGTGTCCCTAAGTCTCTTATCACACTTTCTGTGTTTAGTGTACTGCCACCTATATGGTAATTCATGGATGCATGTTTTTTCCCAAAGGGGATAACAATACATTTCTTGGCATTGAGCTTGAGCCCATGGCTCTGGCACCAAGCATCTGTTTCTGTAAGGCCCTTTTGTAGAGTATCCACATCATTTGGGGATTCAATAATGGCTTCCAGTTTGCAGTCATCTGCAAACTTTGTTAGCCAGAGTCCCTTAGTGTTGACCTGTACTTCAGAGAAGTAGATGCCAAACAAGAGCGGCCCCAGGACTGAACCCTGAGGTACTCCACTTGTCACTTGTATGGAGCTGGATTTCTAGTTGGCTACTTTTACAGTGTGGGTTCTATCAGTAAGCCATTTACCAACCCATTGGGTGACATAGGGATTAATGCCCAACTTAGTAAGTTTATCTATGATTCCAGAGTGGGGGATGGTGTCAAAGGCCTTGGCAAGGTCTAGATAGGCTGTGTGGACCACCTTACCCTTGTCCATGGCTCTGGAGACTGATTCAAAGAAGTCAGTCAGGTTCAGGAGACAAGATCGGCTCTTCACAAACCCAAACTGGGTGGGGTCCAGTGTTTGAAAGTTGCCAATGTCTTTGTTTATAATTTCCATGATAATACGCTCCATGGCCTTGCAGATAAGGCTTGTCAGACTGATGGGACGGTAGTTTCTGGGATCCAAGGTGGATTCCCCCTTGTGGCTTGGGATAACTGTAGCTCTGCACCACTCAGTTGGCATGAAACCTGAGGTGAGGCTATGATTAAACATGGCACTTAGGTGAGGTGCCAGTTCATATTGTAGTTCATGTAGTACACAGACCAGGATGTCATCTGGTCCCATGGATGCTGTATTCTTGGCTTTAGAGAGTGCGTTTTGTACCTGTGTGGCCCTTATTACTGGAATCTGGCAATCTTCCGGTATTGAGATGGGCCATTTAGGGGGTGAGAGGGGGGTAAAGTTGGCACTGAATCGATCTGCCAGGATATTGGCAATATCCTTCAGATCAGTATATTTAATGCCATTCTGTTTTAGCTCAGAGCAGATTTGAGCATTGCCATTTAGATTCTTGACATAGTTATAGAATGCTTTGTGGTTGTCTTTGGAATTTTTGGCAATTTTATTTTCGTAACTAGCTTTGGAGGATTTTATGAGGCATCTCAGTTTCTTACTGAGGCTAGTAAGGGAGTTTTTTGCATCCTGGGATTTTCCTCTTTTCTGCAAAAGTTTCTTCCTTTTGTTGTAAAGTTTGTTTATGGCAGGGGACCACCAGATTGGCTTCCTTTTTTTGGATGAGAGCATTTTGGTTCTATTTGAGATGGCATGATTAATGCATGAGTGGATGTGCTCGTACAGTGCCTTAGTGTAGGATTCGGCAGTTGAACTTTCAGTTCCCGTCTGCATGGGTGTCATGAAGTTTGTCACTTCTGACTTGAGTAGCATGAAGTTGGCTTTGGAGAAGTTTTTTATGGTGGTTTCTTTACTGGGGGGGTGGGGTGGGCTGTGGATGTTAAGGGTGATTAGCTTATGGTCAGACCTGACTAATGAGGGGGTGATCATAGGTATGGAGCATTGATTTCCCATGTTGGTAATGACCAGGTCTAGGATATTGGAGCCCCTGGTGGGACTATGGATTAGTTGATCCAGGGCATTGGAATTTATGAATTTCAAGAACCATTGCGCAAAGGTGTTGGGACATGAGTAGTTTTCCCAGTTAAAGGCAGGGTAGTTAAAATCACCCAGTATTAGGGTGTTTGGTTCTACCTTAATATTTTCCAGTATGTTTAGAAAGGTGTAGTGAGAATCTTGGGGTATGGTGGGGGATCTGTAGCAAGCTACAATTTGGATTGCAGTCTTACCTAGTGTTAGTTGCACTTGGAGAATTTCAGACACATTGTGTTGGCCAACTAGCCTGGTGGTGTGAATATCCTTGGTGAATATGGACACTCCTCCACCTTTAGTGTTTCGGTCCTGGTTTGGTGGCCGAAAAGTGTGGTAAGAGTTGTAGCCTGGTATTGCAGGGGTGCTCTCTGGAGCCTTGAACCAGGTCTCAGTTACTGCACAGATATCGATGTTCTCCATTTTTAGGAGTGCCTCGAGAGAGTGCATTTTGAGGTTTAGACTTCTAGCATTGAGTAGCAATACCTTCAGATTTTGTTTATATCCATGTTCTTGAGAGCTACTAATCGTTAAGATATAATATAGTGCCTTGATACTCATATGCTTTTATTGTCTCCATGATTCTTTTAGCACCATTATATTCAAAACCCTGACTTTTCTTCAAAGCCTGGAAATAGTTACCTGCCTTCTTCCACTTATAAAGAATGTAGCAGCTAGAAGAGAAGGAATGGAAAAGCAATAAGACTGTTGCAGTTGCTGCAGTCAGAACAGATATGCAATAAAGATGAGGAATGAATGTAATGCCCTAGGAATAAGGGGCACAAGGTATGTGAAGGGCATGGCTCAACAAAGGGATTGTGTTGTAGTATGCAGAGTTTGTCAATAAACGCATGGTTTTATAACTAGATGAAACCAAGCACGGGCAGCATAATGAATAAGGGCTTTACTTCATTGATACAAGGTACTGTTCCGGTTATGAGCTAGGCTTATACCAATCTGCAGACTGTAGCCGAGTGTTTACCTATGATAGTGTATTACCATACATACTCTGTCTATGATTTATATCACAGCTAACTCCTAGAGTGACCCTGTAGATATCCACTGCTATTTGTGACTTTGTTTTTCAAGATTGGAGGAACTCCCTGGTCAGCCTCAGTAAGAAGCTGAGATCCCTCATAAAATCCTCCAAAGCTAGTTATGAAAACAAAATTGCCACTGATTCTAAAGACAACCACAAAGCATTCTATAGCTATGTCAGGAATCTCAATGGCAACACTCAGATCTGCTCTGAGTTACAGCACAATGACACTAAATATACAGAACCAACTGATATTGCCAACACCCTTGCAGACAGGTTCAGTGCTAACTTTACCCCCCTCTCACCCCCTAAAGGGCCCATCTTTATACCGGAAGAATGCAAAGTTCCTGTAATCATGGCCACACAGGTAAAAACTTCACTCTCCAAAGCCAAGAACACAGCATCCATGGGACCTGACAACATCCCAGGCTGCCTTCTACATGAACTACAGAATGAACTGGCACCCGACCTAAGTACCATGTTCAATAATAGCCTCACCTCAGGCTTTGTGCCCATTGAGTGGCGCACCATGATGGTTGTCCCACTCCACAAATGGGGGGGGGGCACAACAGACCCCAGGAACTACCGGCCCATTAGCCTGACGAGCCTCGTCTGCAAGGCCATGGAACGTATCATCATGGAACTCATAAACAAAGACATTGGAGATCTCCAAACCCTGGACCCCACACAGTTTGGGTTTGTAAAAGGCAGATCATGTCTCCTAAACCTGATAGACTTCTTTGAAGTAGTCACCAAAGCCATAGATGAGGGTAAGGTGGTTCACACAGCCAATCTAGATCTCGCCAAGGCGTTCAACACCATCCCCCACTCTGGAATTACAGATAAACTCACTAAACTAGGTATAAATTCCTATATCACAAGATGGGTTGCCAGCTGGCTTACTGAAAGAACCCACACTGTGAAGGTAGCAGACTCCAAATCAGACTTCAGACCAGTGACAAGTGGAGTACCACAGGGTTCAGTCCTGGGTCCTCTCCTGTTTGGTATCTACTTCTCTGAAGTACAGGCTAACACAGAAGGTCTTTGGCTAACTAAATTCACAGATGACTGCAAACTAGGAGCCATAATTGAAACTCCTAACGATGTAGACATCCTACAAAAGGGCCTCACTGAGACAGATGCCTGGTGTCAAAGACATGGTCTCAAGCTCAATGCCAAAAAGTGCATTGTCATCCCCTTTGGTAAAAATTCTGTACCCATGAACTACCACATAGGCAGTAGTCTACTTAACACCGAATGTGTGATAAGAGACCTTGGGACACAGGTGGACAGTAGTCTCTACTTTGATAATCACATCGCCAAAGTGGTCAGAAAATCCTTCTACGTGGCACACCTCATCACAAAAGGTTTCTCATCCAGAAAAAAAGAGGTCATTGTTCCCCTCTACTCATCACTCATTAAACCCATTATAGAGTACAACACCCCTTTTGGTATGTACCTCACAAGAGATCTACAACAACTGGAAAGGCCACAAAAATACCTCACAAAGAGGATTACTGGCCTCAAATAGATGCCTTACGCAGACCGTCTCAAAAAGCTCCAGCTTTACTCCGTCGCATATCGCCTACTTAGAGGTGATCTCTGCCTAACATACAAAGCTATGTCAAACCCAAAGCTGTTGGACATGCTCCACTTAAAGAAATCCCAATCCCTCCGAGCTACACGCTCTAGGGACCTAATCCTTGTCACCACAATAAACAGAACATGCTGGAGGGATAGATTCCTGTCCCAGAGACTTCCCATACTCTGGAACAGACTACCTATCTATGTCAAACAGAGCTCCTCATTAGCACTCTTCAAGAAAAGCCTTGATGATTGGATGGGTAATAGGAAATTCACCCCGGGGATCACTTCTGTGGTTCTGCTTGACAGGGGCACAGGAAAATAATTTTCTTGGTTTGCGAAAGTCAGGGTACATTTTTGGCTAGGCTTGTATAGGCCCTAGGGCCAATAGCCTAGTACCTACCTATGAACCTATGAACCTAAGGCAAAGAGTAGGAGGGAAGTAGTTGTTAGTTCTTTTTGTCTGCATCACAGACCCATGCACTTACATCTCTGGACAATTTACAGCCTCAGGTCCACCTTATGGCATGTTTATTTGCTTGTTTGTTTATTTATTTATTTAATGTATGTTTAAATATGAATTTAAAAGAACAGTGCAAAACAAGCATAATTCACAGAAATTATATAAAATTGCAATTAAATGTTACTATTTAAAAATATATTAATGTGTGTCTGCCAGGAGACACACTTAAAGCAATTAATCAAAGATAATTGCTTTGTTACTTAAGAATATAAAATCCATGAGACTAACATGAAATTTTTTACGATTAAAGTTCAAGTGAGTAATGCAACAATAAATTTTACTTGTGTTTCAAGCAGCACTATTGCATTCACTTTTCACATGACTTTTATAAAGAATAAGAATTGTAGTTTCCAGGCATGCTAGGTATATTCTGAGCAATAAAAAATGAATTCATGGAAATAGAATATCTTACAGATGCCCTTCATGTTTTATCTATTTATTCATTCATTCATTCATTCATTTAATTTTGTTTACCAGAGTAGAGCATTTTATCAAATTTGACCATTTGCAGGCTTAGCTCATTTTTTAAGATAATCTATGTCAGTCTTAGTCTAACCATTTCCATGTTTATATTAGGGCTTTGATATGCTTGCTTTGTGTTAGTGCTAGAAAGCAATGTGTACTCATAGGTTCATTGGTTCTTAGGCAAGTTCTAAGCTAGCTGCCCTTGTGCGCCATTTTAAGCCTACCCAACTTCTCATTTTGTGCTTGGAATAACGTATCTCATTTAGTTATAGACTGGTTGTATCCATCCATGGTTGGCAGTTATATATCACCCCTAATCAGAATCACTGGGATCATATTAGAGATCATTTAAGAGTCCCATTCATAGGATAAAACATTTAGGAGGTGTCTCTGTCCATTAGAAGTACAGGGTGCAGTCCTAGTACATTTTCTGTTTCCCATTAATAAATCTAAATAGTGCTTCAATATGGACAGGGTTGCACTTTGTTTTACATTGATAGGGAGTCTGTTCTACAACAGCAATATCCACTGCGAGAAATAACTGGCCCTCCAAACCATCCTGTTGATGTTGCAGAAGAGGTTTAGATCCCTAGAATGAGGATTTATAAATCCATTTGACTTGCAAATGTGCAGTAAACCCATCAGTAATTGGTTGGAGGATGCTTTGTATAAAGTCATTTTCTGCCTCAGTCAACAAGATAAATCTGGGCAGACAGTAAAAAAGACAGTCACTTTTGTTAGTATTTCCTGCCTTTAGGGCAGGTAGATAACAAGTTCAGACATTTATGTTTTCCAAAGAAACATTAATGATCTTGGCCTTCAAAAATCTAAGGAAACTCGGTTGGATAAACAGGCACAAGTTAAATTGCAAATAACATATTTGTTTCTTATATATATATATATATATATATATATATATATATATATATATATATATATATATATATATTTTTTTTTTTTATGTGTGTGTGTGTGTGTGTGTATAGCTATAGATATAGATATAGATATAGATATAGATATAGATATAGATATAGATATAGATATTTAACAACCATTACTGTTAAACATGACCACGCAAGTAGCAGTTTTGTCTGAAAAACAAATTCTGGTCTACAATCCACTCTGAAGGCATAGTCAATGAGGTTATAATGCCTGCACACTCTCTTGTTATTACTGTTCTATTCACTTAGAAAGGAAACAATGTGCAGTACTGCTGTGTTACAGAATTTTCAATGCAATTGCCAGTGACAGGTTTGCAGTTACTCTTATAAATTTGTTTTCTATCACAATGGTTTACACATTCTGTAAAATATGGCTATAGGTTTTATCTATCTGTTTTTTTCTGTGTGACCTTTTTACTTGATGTTTTGTTTATAATTTTAGATATTTGCAGTCTTGCTATGATTATGGACATAAGGCTTTTTTGAAAAATGAATGCTTTCAGAAAATTCCTAAATTATCCACTTATATTGTATCAGAAAATTCCTAAATTATCCACTTATGCTGTATGAATAAGACTATTAAAAGGGTGAAACATGTTAAGTCAGCTTCTAATGCAAATTGACCTGTTTTGCCTGAATGCTTCACTAAAGAAATATTAATAGTAAAAAGTCAATAGGCATTCAGAAGCCATGAAGCTGGAATACCTGTATGACTTTTTGGGCTCAATTGCATATTTTACATGGGCCTCTTTCAAGTAGGTCTAAGGTATGACACAATGAAGACTTTGATTTGCCAGTCCCCCTTTGATACACACACACAGATATATATATATATATATATATATATATATATATATATATATATATATATATATATATATCTTCTTCTTCTTTCGGCTGCTCCTGTTAGTGGTCGCCACAGCAGGGGTCTGTCACACCAACCACCTGCATGTCCTCTCTCACCACATCCATAAACCTTATCTTAGGGCTTCCTCTTTTCCTGTTACCTGGCAGCTTCATCCTTAGCATCTTTTTCCCAATATACTCTGCATCCCTCCTCAGCACATGTCCAAACCAACGTAATCTTGCCTCTCTGGCTTTGTCTGCAAACCTTCCAACCTGGACTGACCCTCTAATATACTTATTCCTAATCCTGTCCATTCTCATCACACCCAGTGCATATCTTAACATCTTCAACTCTGCCACGTCAAGCTCTGACTCCTGCCTTTTTGTCAATGCCACTGTCTCCAACCCATATAACATAGCTGGTCTCACTACCCTCTTGTAGACCTTCCCTTTCACTCTTACTGGTACTCATCTGTTACAAATCACTCCTGACTCTCTTCTCCACCCACTCCATCCTGCCTGTACTCTCTTCTTCACCTCTCTTCCACACTCACCATTACTCTGAACTGTTGATCCCAAGTACTTAAACTCATTCACCTTCACCACCTCTACTCCCTGCATCCTCACCATTCCTCTATCCTTCCTCTCATTCACACACATATATTCTGTCTTAGTCCTGCTGACCTTCAATACTCTTCTCTCTAGAGCCTATCTCCACCTCTCCAGGGTCGTCTCCACCTGTTCCCTACTCTCACTACAGATCACAATGTCATCTGCAAACATCATAGTCCACTGGAACTCCTGTCTGATCTCGTCTGTCAACCTGTCCATCACCATTGCAAATAAGAAAGGGCGCAGAGCTGATCCTTGATGTAATCCCACCTCCACCTTAAACGCATCTGTCACTCCCACTGCAGACCTCTCCGCTGTCACACTACCCTTGTACATATCCTGTACCACTCTTACATACTTCTCTGACACTCCCGACTTCCTCATACAATGCCACAACTCCTCTCTAGGCACCCTGTCATATGCTTTCTCTAAATCCACAAAGACACAATGCAACTCCTTCTGACCTTCTCTGTACTTCTCCATCAACACTCTCAGAGCAAACATCGCATCTGTAGTGCTCTTTCCTGGCATGAAACCATACTGCTGATCACTACTCATCACCTCCCTTCTTAACTAAGCTTCCACTACTCTTTCTCATAACTTCATGCTGTGACTGATCAATTTAATCCCTCTGTAGTTACTACAGCTTTGCACATCACCCTTATTCTTACACACACAAACACACACACACACACACACACACACACACACACACACACACACACACACATTCATATCTATATATAGATATATAGATATGGATATAAATGTATCCGCAAAACCACAAAAACTCAAAATTAAAATAAAAAAACAACAATATATAGTCACAGACTCAGGTAATACACCACTTTTATTAAGAACAAGACGTAGCGCTTCGGCTATAAGCCTTCTACAAGTACAAAAACATACAGTTTCCATCCATCTTATATACTTAAAAAATTAAGCAATTAGCAAATTAAATAATTAATCAATAATATAATGTATTTCCAATTGCATTCTTTGTTTATTCCATTGGGTTCCAAAGTATTATATCTTAAAATAGAAAAGTTCTTTTTTCAACAGTTTATCTTTCATTTTCACATTTCCCCTAAAAACATCTAAACTTTCTCCAAAATGCAACCCTTACAATACATCTGGTTTGGCATTATGTTTGGACATAAAGTGCTGTCCCAATGGGCTTTCTACCTTCTGATTTATTATATCCCTAATGCGTTCCTGCATATGTATTTTAAATGCTCTGCCTGTCTCTCCTATATAGTAAAGGTTACAAGTACATTTTAGGGCATAAACTACCCCTTCTGTTTTGCATGTGTATGCATTCCTAGGTGTAAATCTTATATTATTTATTTTTGGAAATACTTGTACTATATATCTACAAATTGAGCAGTTATTACAAGCTATTGTGCCTGCTTTAGTTTCTATAGGATATATTAACATGGCATCTGGTACCATAAAATGGTTAGGTACTATCATATTTGTTAAATTCCTACCTCTCTTATATGAAACCTTAATATGTTTCTTCAACAACTGTTTCAAATCCTTATCACCTGTTTCTATTCCCCAATATTTTTTAACCTCCTTAACTATAGTCTCTGTCAAAATATTGAAAGTAGTAACAAAGTATACTTCCCTCTTTTTATGTTCTTCATCTCTTTCCTTTATACGTTCCATTCTTTTTTCTTTATTTTCTACCAAGTCCCCCAGGACTCTGTCTCTTACGTTACCCACTTTATGGCACCTTTCTTCCAATACCTTTTTTCTGGATTCTTTCACCATTTTTATCATATCCACCCTCTTTAAACATGTTCTCTGCCAATGATAGTTCTTTTTCAAATGCACTATTTAGACTACATAGCCTGTTTATTCTAAGGAATTCATTATATGGCAAAACTGAAATTAGATGTTTCGGATGACAACTGGTACTATATAAAAACAAATGATTCTGGTCAAATTTCCTATGAACTGTAGTCTCCAAACAATTGATGTCTATATCTAAAAATGTAACCAGTTTCCCTATTTGGATACCATCAAATTTAAAACCAAAATCATTCCTTTGTAAATCATTTACAAACAAATGGTCCTCAACCCATATATATATATATATATATATATATATATATATATATATATATATATATATATATATATGTGTGTATATTGAGTTTAAAATTTTGCCATTGCAATGTTGGCATACATGAAGACAAAAGCTGCCCCATTGCCATCCCTTGTAACTGATTGTAAACCTCACCATTAAATAAAAAATAATTATTTTGTAGACAAAAAGCTACCAATTCTATCATAAAATGTGCTAATGGTGAGTCACCTAAATAAATAAAAAGTGCATTTATACCATCCCTGTGTTTAATATTAGTATATAAACTTGTCACATCAAGGCTTAGCCAGTACATTTTTTTTTTCATTCCAAACCTTATTTCTAATTTTACATAAAAAATCCTGGCTATCCTCGGTATATGACAGTAAAGCAAACACATAGGTTTTTTAAATATTCATGTAATAAAACACATACATTTTTTAAAAAATATATTTCAGCTGAGACTATAGGTCTTCCACTTAAGTTATCTATTCCTTTATGCGTTTTAGGAAGGCAGTTGAACAATGCTATACATGCATTTTCTATATTCAACTTCTTTGTTAAATCTTCACTAGTAAAATATCCTAAATGCTGGCCTTTCAAAAGCAAAGCTTCATATTCTTTAATAGCTTTATAATAGTGCTCAGTATCACATTTCCTATAAACTTCTTCATTATTCAAATGAGTTAAGGACATTTCCATATATCGCACATAATTTAATATAACGATTTGATTTCCTTTATCTGATCATTTCACTACTAACCTTCTATCCCCACACAGTGTTTTAAAAGCCAACCATTGTTCTTTAGTCAAATTGTATTGTGCATTTCGTTTATCTTTAACAAAAATTATTATACAACTTTTCCAACACAAAATTTAGTGTGGATACACAACTTTGTATGTTTGCATTTAAAAATGGCAGTATAAACAGAGACTTTCTCTTAATCATTTCAGTATTTAAATTACTATAAGCATTAATTTCATCACGGCAGGAATCCTTTCCATCCAAACATAAATAATTTTCATTAGAAACACATGAATAACAAGAATCAGTCAAATCATCTGTTGTTTCACACACTATCTCACTATTGCATTTATTAAAATACAAAATAAGATGCAATGTCCTACTAAGTTGAAACAGCTCTCATTTTATTACATGCAACCTCTACAAAGCCATAGGGATAAACTTTAGTCCAAGATTTAAAACGGAAATAGCCATTTCTGACACCTCTAAACCAGATAAATTAAGCACTAAACCTTTAACAACAATGCTATTAGTTCCATTTTGTGTTATTATTATTTAGTTTGGTGTAATTACCATTGTTCTTATGTCCTCAGTCTCTTCTATTTCTTTTCTTTTCTTGGTGTTGATTACCAGTCTCTCTCCGAAAACAATTATTAAATCCTACAGGATCATGTGCGGCTGGTAATGGTGGATATTCTTCACCTTCATATTCTCCCTCTGCAGTACCATCTGTTTCTTCCAATGTATTAAAAGAAACAGAAGCTGAGGCAGAAGTATTTTTATGACTTAACCTCCCGCCACATGATTGTACCAGCCTATTATGTCTGCGTTTCCACAGAAACGCCATTTCGTTATTATAGTCTTTAATATCTCGATTAATCTTATTTTTCCTATCCACCAGTTCCTTTTCAAAATCAAGCGGTTTGTTATTAATTTCTCCTAGTAGCTCATCAACCCTTGAGCTACTAAGACTTTTTTTGTAAATTAGCGCTCACCACCATTGCCTCCTCCTTTAGCTGTCGCTGCTTAAGGAGGTCTCTCTCTCTATCAATATTTTTACCCATTCCATCGAAATAGTGAGCTGCTGCTATCCACCTCTTTTTAAACCCCTCATCATCTTTATTAGTTAAGTCAACAGGTATTGTGGGGGATTTAAAAGCTCTCAACCCCCTTGCAATTGGAAATACATGATTTAATTGATTAATTATTTAATGTGCTAATTGTTTAATTTTTTAAGTATATAAGAAGGATGGAAGCTGTATGTTTTTTACTCATAGAATGCTTATAGCCGAAGCACTTAGTCTTGTTCTTAACAAAAGTGGTGTATTACCTGAGTCCGTGACTATATATTGTTGTTTTTTATGGATAGAAATGTATGCCTGGTTATATTTAACTACATTGTCATTTCACTTAATTGACAAGTAAAAACAATGCTTCATTTAATCTAAACTCATTTGATCGATACTACATTTGATCAACACAGATTTCATTGACAATTTCATACACACTAAATATACCTCCAAAAGTTTTTCTTGCAGGATAGAACTAGCCCCCATGCACCTCCTACACCCCCTAACATAAATATACTAACTCCATGGTCACATAACCATGGAGAAAAATGAATGCTCTTTACAAACTGAATCACTGCTGATGCAAATACTTAAACTTCAGTAAAACAAAAGAACGGACCAGTCACAGGAAACACCAAGAAGCAAAACAAAAATGGTGGCAAACTACAAACATGTGGGATTATTTTTGTTTTTATATATTCCTGGGTTTCTAGTATTTGTAGCTTGCCACAGTTTTTGTTTTGCACATATTTAAACTTCTAGACTTAGTGGAACAACATAATAGATGGGATTATCATGGTAAAAATGCTGATCACCACTAATTTGCAATGTAATTACCATCCTCCAAAACAACACCAGCAGTGATTTTCTATACCATTTCACATTTTTCAAAGTAATGAGTGTCAATCAAATGAGTTTTAGATTAAATGAACTACTCTTTTTTTTCTTTGTCGATAAAGTGAAATGATAATCAAATGAATGTAGCCCATATGCTTATGTGGATTTTCTGTATGACCTTTCTACTTGAAGTTTTGCTCCTCGGTTGTGAAATCTTGCATCTGAAGTTATGGATAAAGCAAAACTAGTTACTCATGCTGTAGTGATGAGACTATTAAAAGAAGGAAAATGTCATGTTTTTGGCTAGTGCGGTTTGCTTTTGGTTTTTTTTTTGTTTGTTTTTTTGGCCTGAATGCTTGTCAGGGCATTTCGATATTTCTGCCTATGTGGATCTTCTGTGTGACCTTTTTACTTGATATTTTAAAGCCATTTTAAAATGTGTAAATATGTGAGTTTCAGGTTTTATCACAGTTACCCCTCCCATCTTTCCTCCTTCAGTTAGCCAGAGTACGGTATTTCCAGCTTTTCCCTCTTCATCTCATTAAGCACATATGTGACACAATCCATAACAAACAGCTTACTTATCCTTGCAGTCAGTGCAGAGTGTTAAGGCTGTGAGCTGTAGTTTCAGCTGGTACAGGGTTTGATTCCCTCAGCCCTCACTTGCCTACTATGTGACCTTGACATTTAACCAGACAGTGCTTGAGGGCAGATGGAAATTTGGGCTATGCTCCTTAATGATCCCTGGACTGCAATCCTAGTAAAAACTATGACATCCTATAACCCTATTGTGCTGGTTAGACTGCTCATTCATTTCTATTCTTAATTCTGTCATTTGTGTAGCAGGTTCATAACAAATAAGTTTAGAAAAATGCATGTAACAATCCATACTGCCTACAAATCTATTCCCAAATATGTGTACAGTAATATTCTCTATTTTTATGCACATCAGATACACTAAGGGCCTAAAAATGCATGCATTTACCTTACTTATAATTTTCCCCTTTTTGTCATTCTTGTTGCTTGGCTTATTTGTTCTGCTGCTTGGGATTATGTACATATTTATGTACTATAATTGTTAGCTCAATGTATACGTCTGTTTTTCTCTCTGACTTAGTTCTGTAGACATTCACTGTACTATCATTATTTCACTGTACTATTCTACTAACTCTTACTTATTATTATATTCTTACAGCATTTGTAATCCATTCTACAATAGCTTTGAATATTGTATCAGTTTACTGAAACTTCTGTTGTTAATAGCTGTTCAGACTATTTATTCTTTCAGATTTCCTAAAAATGATCCATTTGGCTCAATACTCTAATCCAGTAACAGATCAAAATAAGTAAACAAACAATACGCAATTTGTAATGCACAGTGGTTTGCCACTGTAACATCTTTTCCCACTAATAGTCCTTTAGTATCAAGTGAACTAATTTCTAATAGAGCTTTACCCAACAATCAAGTGCTTCTGTCTGCTTCTTCTTAAAAGTGAGCACCTCAGAAGCCTTTGTTGTGCACCTCAACTTTTTATTACTATTGGTTTCTTTTGCATGCATTAGTAGAGATTTGTATAATGTCTAATGTCAGAGGTTTTACATTACATTCTTTACTAAGGAAAATACTGAAATGACAGTTGTCACTGTCCCTACCATAGCTATTAACAAATCAGGGACAAATGTCAAAACAATCAGGCACAAATCCAGAAATAATCAGGGGCATGTTTAAAATATTACTGTTATTAATTTGAGACATTGGCAGGACGAGATAATGTGAATTAATATATATTTTCCAAGTAAAAGTAGTATGTAACTCTAATAAAACTCCTATTTAAGCTATGTTCGTGCTCTGGTTCTAAATTATGTTTATGCAAGTTATTGTACATTTTGTTTCTCTCATGTATGTACACTTACCTATGCTTTGTATTTCTTCTGATGTTATGTAATTGTATTTTACATATGTAAAAACTGGTGTTACGTGCATAGCTTTTCTCCTTGGGCCTACACTGGAAAAGGGTTTTCTCACAGTTGGACTTCTCTAGTAAACAAAGATAAGTAAATAAATAAATATTGTCATTATTTATTAAGTGCAATTCACTGCCTAGTCTCCAAAAGTTACCAGTTTTAATAGAGATTAAGAGGAACAGAGCTAAAATTTAAATCAAAAATTGAGGAATGTTAAGAGGTATAGCCCCTACGTAGGTCCATAAGTGTCCCGAATCATCAATACCAGGTTTTCATTGTGTCCTTTACCTTTACATCAAAGTTGGGTCCAAAATCTGAGTAGCCAAACTCATTCACTTTCAGAGTGCATTATTCATCATAAAGTGTACCTAAAGACAAACAGATATCAGACAGTAAATACTGACACTGATGTATAGTACAAGGAGTATGTGACCGTCTCCCTCATATACAAAACAGTGTTCAAAGACACCATAACCTTTATCAGCCTAAAGTTAATGGAGTAGGAAATGTATTGCAGCCAGAGAAAAGAGAGACCTAGTCAGTGAATGTGTAACCTCACCAGTGTTACTGCATGAAAACGTTACTACAGTTCAGAAAGCACGTAGAAAGGAATTCTTAAAAAGAAAGCAAGCATTCTAAGTTTTTGGAGACAATAGTTTCCAGACTCAAAGACATTTCTAAGGTCTGGTATTTAAGTGGAGGTACTTACAAAAAAAAATCAGCAGAAGTTAGAGGTACAAATAATTCAACTGCAAAGGAAAGCAACAGACATGTAAGAACTCAAAGTCAATGGTGCTGTTAATAGGAGCAAAGGAACAATACTATACAACCAATCACGAGGCCAATATGGCGCCTAATCATATGCACTTTTAAGCAGACACACTTAAACGTTCATGTCTCCTTTTCAAGCAATTAATGGTGCTCACTTTCCAAATCAAGCTCAACTGCAGCAGACTCCATGGAGGTATTAGCGTCTACTAAGTCTAATGTGGAAGGAGTTCTAGCAACATGAATTTTCATAGCTTGTAGTATTGCCTACTGTACATGGTCATGTTATGTATTCATATAGTTGAGACTTACTGAAAATAAGTAGCATATTATTTAGATGATATTTTTCAATATGTTTGACCTGAAATGAACAAACTACAATTGTTCTGTGCAGTAACTACAAATGGAAATGTGTAGCTGCATAAACAGAATAACAATATGTAGAGATGCTAGAGTTTAATTCTGTAAAGCATTTAAACAAACAGCAAAAGGAATAGATGCAGAATAAATGCTAGATAAATATAAAGTAAGTTAAGCAAGCTATGCACATTACATACGTACATATACATTGCTGTATCGTTGCACAAATTGTGCTGAAGCCTATAGTAAGAGTTAAGTACACTTATATCCCGTATAAATATATGTTGGGGATATGTTAATATGATTTTGTTATCATTTACATTTGCAATTAATGAGAAAAATCTACAAACTGATTAAAAAAAGAAAGAAAATGCCAAGCCACTCGAGATTTGTCCACTAAAAACCAAAAGTACTTAATTCGATAAGTGCTTTCATTTTACAAATTGCAAAACTTCATTAGATAAATCCTTTACAAATCATCTTCATTTATATAGCAAAAGACAAATCACATGATCCAATTACAATCAAATTAACACTTCATTAAAACAATAATTCCTCCCCTTTCTTTTTATTTTCAAAAAAAATAATTTATTTCTAGACAGAAAATGTAGGACAGAACATATACAGCTACTCACCTGCCATTCGATGGAATAAGGTTCTCATGACCCTGAAAAGCATACCAGAAATCTACAAATTCAAGAGATTGCTCAAAGAATACCTAAACCACACCTGGATATGTCACTGTAACCTCCCCACCTGAATCCAGTTGTTTCTCCATCTCTCCTCTTCTTTTTTATTCTTCTTTCCTTCCCTACTTTAACTACCTTCTTTTTCTCTTTGTTTTCTTTCTTCAATTAACCTGCGTTTTCTACCTAATAATCACCTAACTTTCTTCTTCTACTTCTCCCCTCTGTTCCTGACTTCCACTGTACTATCTCTTAACCTACTGCTAATATCCACTCCTCCTGTTGTCTACTACTCGTAACTGACCGATATACTTAGTCCCATTATTTACTTTTCTACATGTCTGTGCCTTCAATATGTTTATCTGCTTAACGATGTTGTATATAAGTCTAACTTTCTTTATTGTTGTCTCATATATTGCTAGTCTTACTGTATTATAGATTTATTGTAATATGCATCTCTCAGTTATATTTGTACTGTTGGAGCTTTTCTTCCCGGGCCTCCGCTGAAAAAGGGCTCTGTCCCATACGGGCTATCCCATTCAACAAATAAATAAATATGTATGCTCTCATTATAACTAGTCATATCAATATTGATTCAAGTGTCTTTACATAAAGAAATCCTCTACTATTTGATAGTGAAGACAATGACAGAAAGAGATAAGGAATTAATGGCTGTAGAACTGTATTACAGTTGGCAACCACAGTACCCCATAGCTACCACCAGAGCTGTGCTACCAGTATGACAATCAATGCTGTAAAAAAACATAAATGATTAGCAGAATGCTGTTATAGCCAGTGTATATAATTACACATTCAGAGATAACATCCTGCACCAATCAGTTACACATGTCACAGATAATATCATACACCCATCAGTTACACATGTCATAGATATTATACACACATCAGTTACATATGTCAGAGATAATATCATACACCCATCAGTTACACATGCCACAGATAATATCATACACCCATCAGTTACACATGTCAGAGATAATATCATACACCCGTCCTCCCTTTAAAGGTGACCCTTCAACCTCATTAGCTAGCTGCTGATCAATAAAAGTCATTGGTATAAAAGATCTTCAAAACATTTATACCAAACAACTTATTGTGGCACTTCCTGTTAATAGTCTCAAAAGCAGCAGTCAGCAGATATATGCCCAGCCATGAAATGACAAAAGACCCCAAAATAATTGAGCTCAGCAATGACAAACGTATAGCTAAGATTTCTGCAAAGCTAGTATAAGAAAACGTCCAGAACATTGACTGGTTTAACAGTTACATTTTCAATCAACAATATACCATTACTTGCACGAGATGTGTCACACCTCCATTTGAGATATTACATGGTGTACCTTAGGGCTTATTAAAGGTCCCTGTCCTGTTCATTATATCTGTGACCAACAGAGAAAGTCTGTTACTTACCTGCAGGTGATGCTGCATTCTCCATTGGTCATGTCAGCATACAAAACCCAAAACAACAGGACCAGATAACGTGGCTAAAAAGTTAAAATACAGTCTTAAATGCTAACAGATACAAGTGTGTTTTTTTCTCCCAGTACAAAAACATGTAAGACAAATCAGATCAAAGCTGTTTAGTGTCACTCTAATGGATAACTTAAAATTAGCTAGAGTCCCCTGAATTGTTCTTTTTTTAATTATGTCAGACTTCAAGCTTTGAGGAAGAACAAGAGAATTGGGAATGTTCTTAAAGAACTCTCTTTGGTAAACATGTAAACTATATAAAAGAATGCATAGGACAGTAGATTTTGTAGAAAAATGTATGAGACAGCTAAATAATTCACCAATTTATCAGCAAAAACTCATTTACAAAGTGAATCTTGGCTAGATAAAAATAAATAAATTTCAGACCTCTGAACATAGTTGACATTAGTTGCCATTCACTTGGTACACACAGCAGCCAGAAAGCGGTAACATCATCAAAAGCACAAAGTAAAGTTTTCATTCATTGAATATAATATACAACAAAGACATATCATGGATGATGACTGGATTCTACCATCCTGAAAATATGTACACTTAGACATAAAAGAAACTGAGTATAATGCAACATGGCAGCCAGGCACTTCCTACTACTTGTATAGATGATGTAACATAGCAGGCAGATTAGACACACACACACACACACACACACACACACACACACACACACACACGCACACGCACACACAAACACACACACACACTTACGCAGATACTCTGCGTATACAGGGAATGCAACATGACAGTGACACACTTCCTACTGCCTATACATGTATTACAAAATGGCAAACAGTTCCCTTTTACTACCTATATATACATATGTATATATAAATTGAAACACCCAGGCACTTTTTACTGCCTATATAGGCAATGCAACATGGTACCCAGGCACTTTCTATGGCTTATATAGGCTTATTTGAGGAGTTTTATCAATATAGGATTATAGCTATGAAACATATTGACATTTTAGCTCCATTGGAATAGTGGAATAAAGGCATGACTATGTCTCATGTAAACTGGTTTGAGCAGTCACTCAAGCAGATGATGGATCTGTAAGGGGGGGTTATGCATGCGCATCCTTTGGAGGGCTGGGATAGAGTAGGCTTTGGAATATCACAATTGCTTTGAGGAGTGATGGTGATACAAATTGCAGCCTAAGAGTTAGAATTTAGTTCAAAAGCCACTGTATGATGGCAACATTCACCAACTGGCACGATCAGCACTGGTGTCCCACAGGGATCAGGTTTAGGGCCCATACTATGCTCGTTATTTATTAACAGTTTCACAGAAGACTTTCCCTTAGTGAATGTTACATTATACACCAATGGTATACTACTCCTGGAATCACACAAGTCTTCCCCTAGCCTAAAAAAACAACTGCAACAGTTCTTTTCTAAACACCGCACCTTGTTAGAGAATAACAACCCCTCATTAACCATAAATATCCAAAGTGATGGTCTTTTCTACTCCTCACAAACTGCGACAGTTGCCATCTTAACAATAACTGGCAACCACAAGAATAGTATTCCCACAGTTTCAGAGTACAAATACTTAGCCCCCCCCACCAGTCTTTGACATTGGGTCTATATTACAAAGTCAAAGTTTTAGGTAATCGAATACCTAAAGCTCGACACTTAAACAGCGAAAGCTATAAATATCAAATGACCACTTCTGTGAATTCTTTCATAGGGAAAGAATTGGCTTGGCCGGAGAAAAAAAAATTTCAAACCCTAATCGAGTGTGGGGCTTTGCCCCCCCATACCCCCCCCATGTGAGGGGATGTGCCCCTCACACCCCCTAACTAAATATACCAACTCTGAGATCACTCTACAGAGGAGAAAAGGGCAGATTCCTGATAACAGCCAAGAAAATTCTTTCCCTACGAAAGAATTTGCGGAAGTGGACGTTCGATATTTATAGCTTTCACTGTTTAGGTGTTGATCTTTAGATATTCGATTACCTAAAGTTTCAATCACCTAATATAGACCCTTTGCCATATATACTGACAATATTGTTAATAAAGTTCTTTCAGTTGTTTAAGTTATACCTTACTGAACAACTCCAAAGTGAAATAGCATATAAGTGCTTCAGGGATAAATCCAAGATCAAGCTACCCAGAGTCTGTTGTAACCTGTAAGCTGATGTGTAGTATAGAATGTGATCAATACTTCAATCTAATGAATATATTGTGTATAAGGCACATAGTCTTATAATCACTGGTCTCTGTTATAAACAATAACCTACTGTAAGTCAAGCATTACATCTCATGGGTTTTCAGTTAACATAGTCTGTACAACTGTACATCAGTTTGATTACCTCAACCATATTAAGGTAGTGTTACATTAATAAATGCTTTGTCTTTGATTTTTCTTTATTAAGCTAATTATATTCAAGTTGTACATTTGTAAATGGATAATTTTTGAACAAGTGTATTACTCATAATGTCAAATGAAATTTCTGTATTATTGCCTTATGGCTGAAAAGGGTCCTTAGACAAGCTCACTCAGCCATTAACAAACAGCAAATAAAACAAAGAGCATAAAAGTAAATAAACTTCTGTAGTGTGTATGCATAAGTACACATCCCCAACAGGAAAACATCAAAGGTCTCTGCAGTGATACAAATCACATATCTCCCTGCTTTGAGTTGGGGTTAGGGCTAAAATAAATGTCCTCATGACAATAAGAATACAAACAATTCTCATGGCTGCCTGAATTATGGCTTGTGTGGATGGCTGTCACCCCATATTTCAGAGAAGAGCTCCACCATGAGGGAATAAATGCCTCCCATATCATGATGGGCAGGGTGGTAGGCAGGTACATGCAGAACAAAAAAGAACTTAGAAAAATGCACAATTCCTAGTAATGCTTTTTTGGATAATAACATTGCACATTACTTTCAAATACAAAAACACAGTGGTTGTGGTTCTAAAAACAGGATATTTATCTGTATGATTTTATGAACTGTATGTTCATCCTTTGTGAGAAAATACGGAAAAGTGGATATTTACTGTGAGCTTTGTTGGAAGACATTTTCCTTACATGGAGTAAGAGCTTGAAAGCCAATACACTATGTTTTGTGTGCTCAGCTGGGTGTTCAAAGACACATAATGCTCCACTGACAAGCAGTATTAGTATTCATTCTTCATCATGTACATCCTCTGCTTTCCTGGCCTTCCCACATCAAAAAAGCACAGTTACTTTCAAAATATCTATGTAATGAAAAAATCTCAGGAAAGTCAAAGAATACGTGAACAAAAAAATGGTAACATTAGTCTCGTTAACTTACAGTTACATCACCACCCACTTAGAATCATTATTTCCATTTTAATAAAACAGCCATAATGAGGGATTCCCAAAATGTAGCCCCCCTTATCGGAAAAGAAAAGACTACTGCCTAGGGCAATAATAATGCACATGGAAAAGACTACTGCCTAGGGCAATAATAATGCACATGGAAAAGACTACTGCCTAGGGCAATAATAATGCACATGCTATGGAAAGAAATGGATCCGCTCTGTAGCAGTAATGGTAGATGTTGAAGTCTAGAGAGGGTAATATAAGTAAGCAAAAATAATGATGTCTTAATGAAAGTAATGCAACTTACTGTTATTTTACTGAAGACCAGAATATAGCCAACCAGAATCCCAAGACGACTTTACTGAAAGACTAGAATGTTGGTACTGAAGACTAAAAATACTGATTATGGAACTGTCCTACTGCTGTGGATTGAGAAAAGAGTGATACCATGGTTCCTGTAAAGATGGAGGGTAAGTCCAAAAGTTTGATATTGTGGCCCCACCATTTTGGTCTTTAGGTGCAATCCTCTCAGCGTCCTGGTTGGCGATATTCTAGTCTTCAGTAAAATAATAGTAAACTAGTTGATACAGTCTTGTCTCAGCTTTTGGCAGCAGAGCCATACTGGTATTACCTGACTTTCAGGGAGCTGACCAAATATAAATACTTTAAAAGTGTGTCCACATTTTAATAATATAACATGTTTTCAGACAAGAATTATCATTTGCTTATGAAGCCTAAAGGCACTAGGGGTATTAGAATGTAGCTCCACTATTCCACTGTTCACTCCCTTTCCCTGCTGTGATTAGTGACTGGCAAGGAACCTGTGTACAAAACACACTCAAGAATGTCATTCTACCATTCAGGGGCTTCTGTACATCTCACTATTGAATTATATGGCAGCACACTGCTTTTGTCATTCAGGCCTAATCCTATATGTGGTCACCAAGATGTTGCTTTGCCTGAATAT
Organism: Protopterus annectens; assembly: GCF_019279795.1. Taxonomy (NCBI): domain Eukaryota; kingdom Metazoa; phylum Chordata; order Ceratodontiformes; family Protopteridae; genus Protopterus; species Protopterus annectens. Next base: position 1,003,365,552 of record NC_056727.1, on the reverse strand, counting down.
TTTTTTTTTTTTTTATTTCTGCTGTGACAACAACACAGTAATAACATATTCTGGACACAGGCTGCGTTCAACCACCCTGAACCGAAGTAAGCCATTGGATGCAATAGAAACCAAGTCTAATACAACTTGGTGTACATTTGACCATCCATGCAGGACTATTGGTGGAGTTTTTCGATATTGGGTTATATCTCTGATGCAGACAATAAATATTCTAGTAAGACTTTTGGGTCAACAAATCTGGGTATTCAGATATGAAAAAGTTATATTGTACTTTCAAATGTAATGGCAATATGACTGTTATACATTTTTTTACAGCCAAGTCACGATTTTCAATAATGCTTTCCATTTTTTGTTTTTGTTTTTGTTTCAATAGCATTCCATGTGCTTGAAAACATCACTTAACGGACAAAGAAATAATGAATTTAGCACTTCTTTTATAAAAACAAAATATATACATGACTGCACAGTTTATTTATTGGTTTTGTGAGAAAAAAATTAAATTGTTCATGTTTGCTGTGCAGTGAATCTCAAGAGATTTGCAATATGAAGCCTGTGAAATGATGTTTGCAGAAGGAGACCTATAGGAAAAAATGCACAATCAGTATGTACACACTTTGTCACCAAAATAACTGAATCCAGGCACTGGTATGAGAATCGGAGTCTCTTCAGCTTCATGTGCCTTTTCAACAATGTGTGAAGGAGAAGTGAAGGATTGGGCTACATAGGTAATAAGAAATGGGTATTTCCTGACAAAGAAAATCTTGGGAGAATCCATTTGCTTAGATGGGCAAACTGACTCAATGATATGTGTCTCCAATCAGGCTCAGAAGTGCTACAAGATGAAAATGGTACTGAAAATAGTTATTTTCATGGGCAAAATTAAAAATAAACGAAGAAACATATGAAAAGGGGGTCTTCTATGAGCATCTGCAGACATTTTTAATGGTAGGAATGTTAGGATAAAATAATGTTAAATAATACAGAAAACAGCACCAGTGACCTGTAGTTGTCATTTAAGACTTAGTCTGTGGCATTTGTATACTAATAGACCCATGAACTGATAGAAACCGGCATATCCCAATATATTTAATTACCCGATGATTCTATACAACTGGATAACCAACAGGGGAGAACAGAATTCATTGCAGCAGCTTCTGTTTTAGGCATCCTTACTATATGACCTGAGAAACTGCCAAATTTTTCAAGTAATACAAATAAATGAGGCAGGTCCTCCTTTAGATGACTCAAATAAAACAAGTCATCGGTATACATTGGATGATCGCAACAAATCCTGAAAGCTATTGATACTGGAATGTCATACAGCCAATAGCACAAGATACAGGGTGCATAAGAGGGGGAAGAACTAGTGAATGTCCCTACCCAACTTGAAGAACAAAGAAAGATCAACATTTGTGCCAATGGTCTCAAATAGAAATTTACTAGCAATTAAACGAAGTTCAGAAAACTCTGTAAAGATTAAATATCTCATATAATAAATACTAAGTGACCTTATCTGATACCTTATCAGTATCCACACTAGCCACCAACAGAGGGATCCTCAGTTCTATGAGCCTCCTCAGTCACAATCACTGTCTCAATAACGGTGTCATATGTCTGACGACATGTAACAGAGGTTACCAGAGGTGACAGCATAGATGCCAAAAATGAATAATTTATAATTATGACTTAGTACTGGGTGGATTTATTTGAACTTGGAACTCATGAAGCTTTACCGTCTTTGAAAAATGGCCAATACAATTGCTTTGCCCCAGCAAAAGGGAATCCACTGTATCTCCAACACCTCTTTCAAGAGACTACATAACAATTATAAAAAACACTAACCCTCCTAATTCAAGACTGGTTGGTTTATTAATCCATGGTGATTTTATTAAACAGATCATGAATCACATATGCTGCTCAGTCTGCTGTATTCTTTGTCACAGCTGTAGTTGTCTTGTTAGTAATGTTGCTAACTCTCGAGCACCCACTTGCCATCAGATTCTAAAATCTTCACATTATGGAAACATATTACACATTTCCTGGTACATGATTTAAGTCTTCCCAACAATCCTTGGCTGGTGCTTTTTGATGCTGTACTGTATGCTTGCTATTACATGTTGCATATTGTTATCTTAGTTGTTGTTATACCTTAAAGTAAAAGAAGACCCACTGTCCTATTTCTCCATATACTTTTCCATTCGTGATAGCTGAGATGCACATCTATATTTTGTGTATTTCTGCTGCAAAGTTCTGTCTATACACATCCACAGAAGGCAAATTCAACAAAAATTAAACAAATTGATTATATCTGATCATATATATACAGGCTTCTTTATGATCTGCAGAAGTGTAGAAATGTTTCTGAATATGTCCAGGATGAAAGAGAAACATTTATAAAATTGTAACATTTATTCAGATATATATTTTCTCTTGTAGTCATTTAATTAGCAGTAATCAATGCAAACCAAGCAGAGTTAAGACACATTACTATACCATCCACAATGGGATGGTTAACATTGAGTAACCTAAAGATATCTGAGTATTCATAACTAGCATTTTTGATTTTACACACATAAGCTTTCTAGTCAAAGGACAGATATTAATGCACAGATTTCCATAACCAGAATTTGCATAGTAAATGCGCTGAATTTGGGTGAATCAGTTTTATTTTATAAGGGGTAAGGGAGGCATTATGCATCGGCATCAATTGTTGGTGAGTAAATGTAAAACCAAAAAGCACCTTACGTGAATTAGAACAAACTGACTGCCAATCAGGATACATTTTTGCCTATTATAACAAGGAAAAGAATAATTAAAAATGATAACATTATGTGTATTCAAAATGGAATTATACTGGAAAAAAGATGACATTTGTTTTAGGACACTTAAACCAAGAGAGGCTAAATCAAAGTTCAGTAATCCTTATTAAGTTTATCTCTGAAGTGGTGTTGGGCTTTCCATTCCAAAAATGAGAGAGGTATGATACAAAGCTTGTTTGTTGTCTTTTTTGTTTGTTTGTTTGTTTGTTTTTGGTCATAGAAATGTTTACCTTTTAGTATTAGAAAATCACGTATCTTAAAAGGTATACCTTTAATGGTGATACTGGAAATGTTCTCAATGGGTTGAAATATCAAGAACTGGTTAATAATGCCTACCTTTTTTAATATATTTTGGTTATCTAATATCAGCAGTTTTAAAAACAAATGTAGGTGTCCAAAAAATACTCACAAAGTTGTTAAGAAAGCTTCATAATGCACATGAAATGTACAAACCACTTAGTATATGTATGTCAAAGTCAACATAGGAGATACTTTCTGGTAAGTATTTAAAATGCGCTGAGATATAGAAAAACTTGACTGTTCTTGGAATTGTGAGGAAAAAAAGAGAACAGTTGGACATCTCTATTGTGCTTTTCAACTCTGGGTCACAAAAGGCTATTTGGATTTACTCTTGGATTCTCTTTATTCCATATGATGGCAAATATGTGTTAATAGCAGTATAATACTCATTCTGAATGCAAGAAGCTGAGTTATTGTAAAAGTAAACACAATCCTTGGAAAAAATATTAATGTTAATAACAGAGTTCTTCACAAAAAAGCAAACAAAATTGAATGCAAGAAACTGAGTTATTGTAAAAGTAAACACAATCCTTGGAAAAAATATTAATGTTAATAACAGAGTTCTTCACAAAAAAGCAAACAAAATTTCCATTTGTCCCAGCTGTCCAGGGAAGTAAATAGTGTGGGAAGAAATAGCCAGGGAATTGTTATGGCTAAGCTTGTATAGGCCCTAGGGCTGATAGCCTAGTACCAGCCTATGAACCTATGAACCTATGAGCTGTCTCAAACATTTCTTATCTTAAATGATCCTATTAATGTTGGCTAACATTGCAGATGTACTTCTGTGTTTAACAACAATATATCTGAATTAATTTACTAGGATATTTATGCAAGAAATATAAGATGAATTTAATATCTCAATAGTATTCTTCAGTAGGAAGGCAGCCAACATATGGGTGTATAATTTATTAATTAATGTTTTACTATAATCTTAACTATAGTTAATAGTAAATAACTGATCTGGAGGGACTGCGAAAATATAAGCATTATCAGCAGCAAATGAGGTGACATTGGAATGTGAGTTGAAATAAAATTGTCCGACAATGGGGAATATCAAAGAACATTGTAAAAAGAAGGTTAGGGAGATAAAGTACTAGAGAGCATCTTTACCTTTTACCTCTAGAGATTTTAATCAGAGAAGAGATTTTTACAGTTATGCAAATGGTAGCCGAATTATATAATATGCAAAGAGTTTAATCATGCAAACCGTTTAATAATTTTTTGAGAACTATACTTTGTCAATTGTTTTATATACATTATAATTTAGAGTTAGCTCAAGCGTAACGCTATTATCCTGTCTCATGAAATTCAATAAAACCTAACTGAAATCTAGAAATAATGCTATCTGTCACTAAATAAAATATACAAACCAGAATCATAGATCATATACTGATTTAAGAGTAATCAGCAAGATAATGCTCTAGCATTTTCCAAACAAGGGACCATTTTTGTTTTCAAAGTAAAGTAAGTTTTGATTTATGTGTATATTAATCATTATTACTAGTACTCATGATGTATTTTTATGGGTCTAATAAGAATGTAAACAGATATGATTTTTATAGAAGATGACATTGAAAGCATTAAAACCTGGAACACTATCTGTCTTAAGATGCTTAATGGCAGGTTCAGTTTCTTCTAAGGAATAGTCTGCATTGAGCATTGAAATGAACATCCGGAAAAGCATTTCAAGGAAAATCAGCAAAATAATTACCATTGTAATCAAATTTATATATGTGGATTTGTTGATACAAGTGTCTTTGCATATGTCAAAAAAGGCTTCTAATATAGCCTCTAACTTGCTGTAATGTTAACTATCCATTTGCATTGAGGAAATATTATTAGTGCTTTAATTCTCAATGAAATAGCTAGTGATTTAGATGGGATTATTGTCCACTCAGTGTATTGTACTTGGAATTTGGATTCATATAGCAAAATATTTGGTACATGTAATGACTTTAATTTATTCTGTTTGTTTACTACTTGAGTGAGTTTCCCCCGGATTCTAAAAGCTTGCACGGAGTGCAAGATGAGTGCAGGAGCTCACACAGGCAATATGTCTGCTGTGCGATCCAGGAACACCCAGCAGGGGCGTGCACGAGAGCTTCAGCACTAATCCTGCATGGACTAAGCCCTGGTATGCAAATCACCTCATTTGCAGGAGAAATCCATGCAAATGAGGTGATTTTGCAATCTAGGAAGCTTGCAATAGTCCGTGCAAGACTAGTGCAATCTGCAGAAATGTACTCAGTAACCGAGTACATTTCTGCAAATTCCAAATTGGAGCTATGACAGCTCCAAATAAAGGCTGCATACCATTGAGGAAGCATGCCAGTGGCCAAGTATAAGGCCACTGGCATTGTAAACTGTTACAAAAATAGAAAAAACAACTTTTATTTTTTTTTTCACCGATCTCGGCTGTTTAAGCATAGGGCAGCAGCATGCAAACGGGATCGGGGGGAAAATAAGAAAATAAACTCAAAATGAGCATTCTAACTAAAATCAGTATTCTGCCATGCAAGTCAATGGCAGGCAGAAGACAACCTGGCCAGTGAGTAGTGGTTGCTAAGGGGGGAGGCTCAGTGTGGGACATGTAACTATGCATTAGCAGGCAATCCTATGCAGATGAGAGAAAGGTTAGTGAATCCCAGATTTTCCCAGGGTGTGAGGCAGGTCCCAAGAGTGTAAGAGTATAAATAGCTGGGTGCAAGACTAGGATATAGGTGACTTCATGGGGGGTGGGTGTCAGGCATACTGTAAGTGGATTGGAGACCTGTGGCTCGGGATTGCTCCTAGCTTAGCACAGCTAAGCTAGGGGTGTGTCTAAACCTGCATTGCACTCTATACAAAGTGTAAGCAGGTGTGCATGCCGCACACCAGGTTTTACAGAAAGAAAAAGGAAGTTAAACCAGGAAAAAGCAGCTCTGTGCACATTTGAGCACTCCATTTGCACAGCACACACACGGGCTTAAACAGGGAGGCAATGGGAAGGGAAAACAGCAGTAGGAAGGTAATCAAGGAGAACTAGCTTAGCTGACAGGTGAAATGTATCAGAATCAGCCAATTACACAGGCAGCAAACCAGACCAGCCCAGCACACCACTATAAACTATGCAAACACCTTTCCCCCTTGTTTTTCCCCAAAACTCTGCACCACCAGTGTGTACAGACAGGGACATTTTACAAAACGAAAGCAAGAGAAAAAATGTTAGGGGCTGATTTTGCTGTCATAAACCAGCATGTGCAAAAGGCTGAGGGTGGTGAGGATGTGAATGCTGCTGAGCAACCCACAGAGAGGAGACGAAGAAGAGTGTACAGACGCAGGGTAACCTACCAAGGGCTACATGAGCTGGAGATAGTGGAGCACTATAAGGTGGACAGGGACCTCCTACAGCAAATTGGTGAGCTGTGCCAGCCACGCCTAACACAAAGAACTAACAGAGGGGAACCCATCCCAGTGGATACCAAGGTATGTGTAGGCCTAAGAATACTAGCTACAGGTACCTTCCAAAGGCCAACTGGGGATATGATGGGGATTTCACAGGCATCAGCATACAGGGTACTCCACCAGTTCCTGGATGCCATGTCAGCACATGTCGATGAGCAAGTATATTTCCCCATCACCCGTGAGATGTTGGCCAGCAATATGCGTCTCTTCCACCAAATAGCAGAATACGCTGAGGTAGTGGGTGCAATAGACTGCATGCACATACTTATTAAAGCACCACCAGGTGAGCGGGGTAGGGTTTACATCAACTGCAAGGGCTTCCCCTCCATCAACCGTCAGGTCATGTGTGATGCCCAGGGCATAATAATGAATGTGTGTTCTGGCTGCCCTGGAAGCTACCACGATTCCCACATCTGGCATCTGATGCAGCTGTACCAGACATTTGCCAATGGGGACATCCCACATGGTCACCTAGTGGGGGGTGCTGGATATGCACTGGAGCCATGGCTGATGATACCCATCAGAAATGCACACACACCCAAACAAGACCTCCATAATGAGGCACACGCACAAACATGAATCATAATAGAGCGTGTGTTTGGGATACTCAAGTCACGGCTTCAGTGCCTGGACACATCACGTGGAGCCTTGCAGTACTCACTAACTACATGCACCCAAATTGTCCTTGTATGTGCCATGCTACACAATATGATCCTGTGGAAACAGCTGCAGCAGGAACAGCATGGGGCAGGGCCACACAACCCCCCCACCAGTGCTAAGGCCTGCACAGGTGCAGAGTGACTCTGAGGAGGATCAACCTGAGCCTGCCCCAGTAGGCAAAAGGAGGCATGCCCAGAATGCCCTGGGCCTTGGCAAAGAGGCAACGCTTAGCACATGCACCGACACAGTAGGGACCCAGGGAATGACACCTCCCTCTGACTTGCACATACAGTAAAAGGGATGCCAAACATGACACTACCTGTGCTCAACCATATATAGAGGGTGTACTATGTGCATCCGACACAGGCAGCCCTGCAGCTCCACTCTCAATACTGGGACACCCACAAGGTAAATAACTCACACATGCCAGTTGGGGGGGGGGGGGCACATACCTAACAACAGTCACAGCCAGCAGGATAAGTGTAGACAAACACAAACAAATGCTGTACTATGACCTCTGAATGAGCCCTATGGGTAACCCCTAGCCCAGGCCTACACAGACATACTACAGCAGGCCAGCCAGTGGGATGTAAGTTGTGAAGGCTAGGAAGTCAGAAACTAATATGTAGGTAGTTAAAGCTAAGATCTGTAGTACACTGGTATGCCTCTAGCCAGCATGATAGGTAAGGCTACAGACTGAAATGGTGTACCCGACATACCAGTACAGTCCTAGCAAATGTGTAAAAGTGTAAGGTGTGCCCCACCATCCTACGCACACTTATAGTAACAGTCAGGTGTGCCCCCACCCCTGTGTTGAAATGTAGAAACAGTCAGGTGCTCCCCCGCTATGCAGAAATGTAGCAACAGTCAATGCCAAATGACCGATGTATACCCTGCAGACACAGCATGCTACCTGTTGATGTACATCACAAAGGTCAGCACTGCAGTACAAACTACCTGGACTTGATCCACACATGCAATATAGATGGCCATACTGAGCATGCTCACACACTTAAACACATGAAGGCCATGTCAGCAAACACCAGTGGACCAGACATATCTGGCAGTTGGAGTTCTTAGTGCAGACACATGTCAGTATGCACCACTCCTGCCTTGCACACACAGTGGATAGGAATGCAGACATATATGTAAGGACAACACACTATAATAAGCCAAAGTTAGATGGACATAGATGTGTGGAAGAGGGTGACTGTGACAAGGAGCCATCTGGGCCTGTTCCACCCAGCACACAGCCAAAGGCCCCCAAGCACATGAGGTGCAGGTGTCACTCACTGCAGATACTAGCCACCAGTATCTGTCAGCATGACAGAGTGTTGTACGTGCCAGCTGTGCAACATGACTGTACAAGGAAGTAATCACCTAGCAGCTGTATACACTTACCTGTGGCATATGACCTCATGTGTGCCCGCATGCGGCATGTCAACCCCTACATGAATGGGTTATGGCCCATGCACACACCGCCCTCCTCATAGCAGTATCATGACAAGCCTGCTGAAGTCATCCAATGTGAAATACACATTTGGGAGAGCTGTAGCTCAGTGTTCCCCATGGCGCATCCCATAACGGCATACTGCTGTAGTGATAAACTAGTTAGGTAGTAGTCCTAACCCCAGACTTGGCAACTGTGTGAGTGTGTGTTTGTGTGCATGTCTCTCTGTCTCTGACTGTGCTGAGAGAAATGCTTTTTAGTCTACTCACACTCCGTACAGGTCATATACACAACTTTGGCAAGGCTGCTGATGTCACTTACCTAAAAATATACTCTGGGGAAATCATAGCCTAATAATCTCTGTAGCATGTCCTGTATCTGAGTACTGCTGTAATGTGATAACCTGGTTAGGTAGGTGTTCTAACCCCTGACCTGGCTAGTGTGTGAATCTGTGTGTGTGTGTGTGTGTGTGTGTGTGTGTGTGTGTGTGTGTGTGTGTGTGTGTGTGTGTGTGTGTGTGTGTCTGACTGAGTAGAGAGCAATGCTTTTTAGGCCACTCACACCCCATACAATGCATATAATCCACTGTGGCAAGGCTGCTGATGTCACTCACCTAGAAATACACCTCTGGAGAAATCATTCCCCAGTAATCTCTATAGTGCATCCTGTAACAGCATAATGCTGTAGTGTGATAAAGTAGTTAGGTAGGTGTTCTAACCCCAGACCTAGCAAGTGTGTGCTTGTTTGTGAATCTGTGTGTGTCTGACTGAGTAGAGAGCAATGCTTTTTAGGACACTCACACCCTGTACAATTCATATACAAACTTTGGCAAGGCTGCTGATGTCGCTCACCTAGAAATACACCTCTGGGGAAATCATAGCCTAGTAATCTCTGTAGTGCATCCTGTAACTGCGTACAGCTGTAGTGTGATAAAGTAATTAGGTAGGTGCTCCAACCCCAGACTTGACAACTGTGTGTGTGTATTTGTGTCTCTGACTGAACGATGAACAATGCTTTTTAGGTCACACACACTCCTTAGAATTGATATACCCAACATTAGCAAGGCTGCTGATGTCATTCACCTAGAAATACACCTCTGGTAAAGTCATAGCCCAGTAATGTCTGTAGCACATCCTGTAACTGTGCACTGCTGTAGTGTGATTTAGAACTGTGGTAGGGTTCCATCACCACCCATGGCAGTTCTGGATGTTTTGCATGTGTTTCAATGTCTGTGTATGGAGCAATGCATCATAGGCTACTCACTCGCAGTACATTTCAGAGGCCCTACTTTGCCAATCCTGATGATGTCATTCATTGTGAAATACAACTGTGGGGAGAAAGTTTCCTATAATCCCCTGTGGTGTGACCTATGTGTGATATAGGCCTTGGTCAGGGGTTCTATACCCACATGTGACAGTTGTGGATGTTTTGTGTGTGTCTCACTGTCTGTGTAGGAAGCAATGCATTTTAGGCTAGTCACTCGCAGTACAGTTGAAATGCCCTACTTTGGTAATCTTGCTGATGTCAGTCACTGTGAAATACACCTTTGGGGAAGAAAGACTCCAGTAATGTCTGTTGTGCGTACTGTAACTGCGTAGTGCTGTAGTGTAATAAACTTGTTAGGTAGGGGTTCAACTCCCAGACATGACAGGTGTGTGTGTGTGTGTGTGTGTGTGTGTGTGTGTGTGTGTGTGTGTGTGTGTGTGTGTGTGTGTGTGTGTGTGTGTGTGTATGTGTGTGTGTGTGTGTGTCTGTCTGTAACTCGTATACTGTGTATAGGTGAGTGTGTGACACCTGTGGCCAATGTGGAGGGGGTTTTGCTTATTACTTTTATGGTGGCCCTACTATATATCACAATGTCAACCATACAGGGATAACAGATGTAAAATAGCTGGGAGGCTGGGGTGCAAAGCCATACCCATACATGTGACATCAAGGCCAGATAATCCAAATTAGCAACCCCACTATTACCCAGAGCACACACTCAACCCATGTGTCATATGCACACATATGCCTAGGCAACAGCCAATATGTGGGTAGTACACTGCATATTGGCCACTGATAGTAACTATGCAGTGATAGCAGTGGGCTACAGAGGGCATGTCACCCTGCCCATCTGTCCAATATGAACACACATGCAGACAGTGCACCTCCACCATGTTCCCCAATGGACACCTGCACCACCTGTGGTGCCACCACATGTGACTCACAATGACATACCATGCCTGACAACATGCCCTGTATGGACAGATGACACTGACATCAGGGAAAGCTGTTGGCATGCTATCAATGTAGGTGAAGGGTAAACCTGCTGCCCATTACCAGTTCCTGCCACAGTTGGGCAAGACTGGCACAACTGATGATAAGCTGTGTTCACAACATGGGCCAGACACCCCAGGTACAATTCCACATGTCACTGTACATGCATTTTGGAGGTGTGCACATCCCAGACACCATCCATGTCATGGACTAAGGAACACATACATGGCATGTGGTGTGCAGCATTGGCCACACACAATAGTCACCCAGCTGACTGGATGGGGGATGCAATGCCCACCTGTGTGGGCAAATGCAGTAACTACAGCTCTTAGCCACAATGCAGACCATTGTCATGTGGCCTGATACCATGGTATACCCATTGCCTACCCTTGTACAGCCTGCTGGCACAGTTGACCACCACACACCTGTGTAGACATGCACCCATGCATGTCGGAACTGGCACCCTGTGTGTACATGTGTGTGTTGTATGGTGCGTATGTCCATATCCACACTCACTACAACACCCCAGGGCATACTGAAGCATGATGTCTGATGTCTGACATCTCCTCATACTCTTTGCCTATATGGCCTTTGTATGACCCTTGTGGTGCATGTGATACCTGCCCATTGATGTGTTGTGGCAATCCCACTACTGATGAGTTGCACTCCTGGCCGTGCCAAGTGTGTCAATGTGTGTGCATCTCTGTATGAGTGTGCCTGTGTTGATGCTGGGACATGTTCATGCAGACAGGCACGTGTACGACACCTACCATATATCTACTGTATCCCTGTTGCAGATGTCAGTCACCCGGATATATATGTTCTAAGTGCTCCACATCAGGTAACCCATGTGGTGCATCCAATAACTGCATTGAGCTGTGATAACACTACATAGTTGTTGGGGTTTGATACTCTGTCCTGGTAGGTGTGTTACACAAACATGCTTCAGTTTTACCCTCCCACACATCCCTGACATGTATCTGCATCTGTCTTCCTCCCCCACTCCCTCTCTGGTGGATGTGGAGACCAACACCTGCCTTGCTTAGGCAGCAGCATGTGTATGTTACGTGATGCTCATGATCAGCTGATGGCCTCTGCACAAATTGCAGCTCTCCCCCTAGCTGATTGCATGTGGAACAGCTGTGGTAACAATCCCATAGCCAATTGCATGGAAACACACTCCAATACCTAGGAACATTGTGGTGGTGTTGGGCCTTTGCAGTCACTGTGAGCAGGAACTAGATTTGATGTTTGGCAAACAGCATCCCAGATAGATTGGGGCGTTACCTCTAACAACATACACTGTGGAAAGATGGCAACCAATAGGAGGGGGATGTGCCTGACCTGACTACAGACTGTAAGTGCTGCCATACTGCATTTGGAGTAATGTTGGTTTAACAGTGTTTGTCTGGATATGTCTGTCGTACATGTCACAATACCTCCCATGTCAGTTCAATGTATATGAGGAATCCCCATCTGCAGGGTCATCTGCAGACTGGGCAGTGTTGTGCCTTTGGTTTCATGTATTAGCCACAGTGCATCAATCCGTGGAATGCAGAAGATAGTGTGAGGATTGCAGTCTGTAGATGGTGAAGGCCATGACAGTTACTGACTTCATATCCCTCATAGGACATATGTTGCAACAAATCATGTTACAATGGAAATTATATGGGGTTATCACGGTAACATGTCTATACTGGCCCTGTGTATGTGCTGTCAGCCACACCTCTGTCAACCTTTGTACATATGGAGTGCATGAAGTGGTGCATATGTGCTGTACACCATAAATACTGTCATTATATCTGAAAACAAGCCAGTGATATATCAGATTCCTACACATGTCATGTACAGTAGTGGTTATATTTCATGACATAAGCTGGACATTCTGTGGATGATTGCACAGTACTGAGGTCTGTGTAATGATGGTGAATATCGGCAGTGTGTGTATTGTTAATATCTACCTCAACCTGTGCACAAACTGTGGTAGATGTCATTGTTCCACCTTTCCTTCTCTCAGATTTGCGTTTATCATGACAGGACATCTATCAAAACCATAAACAAAGCTTGCAAAATAAGTAAGCACTTTTATTCTTAAAAAATAAGCTGCCCGTGAGGGTCATTTTGAACTTGTAGAATTTGTAGGGGGATCTTTCTTGAACAAAATGGTTAGTCCACAAATATTTGTTGAGACTCATTGAGAAAAGATATGGGGTATCCCTTTTTTCTATAAGTATCAAACTTAAAACCCTACAAATAACTTTGTCAGATTGATCAGATATTAGCATTCATACTGCACATAAGATGACAAAAAGATTTCTTTTTAGATACCATCTGGATGTTAGGCAAAAGTAGGAAGATAATTTAAACTTTAGCATCCTCTCATGTACTTCTTGTAATATTAAAGCCAACAAATATACTTGCCTGCTTGACTCCCATTAAAGTCAGTAACCATAAACTAGTAAATCACTCGTACATAAACTCTAGAATGCCAGAGTTCATTCTGACATGTTGCTTCTCCTCCACTGCTTCATGGCCATAAACCATTCCTTCTACCAAAGCCATAAAGTCAGTAACTAGCTGTGTGTTTGTAGTTACAAGCATAAACCTATCCCCTAGTAGCTGATATAAACACCCACAGCATCATGGGAGTTATCTATGCCCTGCCTTTGCATCTGCATGCTCTCACAGAATTGACTATGAGGGCTACCATCACCAGCTTGGAATACCCAATCCACATCTTTGGCCCTGTGGCCATTACTGTTGTGCAACCCTCCACTTGCACATAAGCAATTTAGCTGATGATGGTCTCCATGTCTGCCCCCCCCCCCCACCCCGGATGGGTAAGCCAGCATGCAGTGCTCGCTTCCACACTTTCCTATCCAACTCTTCCAGTATCCAAGCTGCTAGTCAGATTCAGATCAACTAGATCATAGTCAGGGCTTCATTCCTTCATGGTATGTAGCCAGAGAGCATCATATTGTTTATGCAAGTTTGAATATCAGCAGACATAATTATTAAATAGACATTATTGCTAGAAAGCTAGCTATAAGAGCTAAACTACCTCCAGGACCACATCCTGAACTCTATCAACTTGGCTAACATCAAATTAACACAGAAATCCTAACTTGTCTTTGCTCACTCCCCAACCTTTTCTAAATATTGATAGCCAAGACGCATTTTTTGGCTACAGCTACAAACCTGTCAGTTACTAACACCTATAAATAAAAGACCATTCAACTGAATAAGTTTCAAACTTGCAGTTAAGCTAATAACTGAAATTGTCCCTGAATATAATTATATCATGTATGATAAAGGTCATAATGACTGGAAGCAGAAGATATACATACAATGTCTATTGATAATGCCTCAACAGCACTACACAGACATACTCCACAAATTTCAAAAAAAGGGTAGAAAAATAATCTAAACTGTTCCCCACAGACCTTCAGCTATATGAAGATCACCATGTGTAAAAGGAAGTGCTCCTTACTGCTGTAAAAGTCATTCCACAGTTCCACTATACGTAAGTTTCCAAATACATTTAAAAGGGAATAACAATATATCTACCTATAGTTAGCAGGAAACATCAATAAATACCATGGCAAAAGGTAATATATGTGACAGCATTAACTTCATATTATTCTTTTATCTACCAGGAAGGAGGCAGATATTCAACAAACAGGACTGAACCAGCCAACAAAGTGTAAATAAAAATAACTAACTAACTAACTAAATAAATAAATAAATAAATAAAAATAATATAAAAGTAATTAGCACATAGCATATGCGAAAGACAAACTCCCCAAAAGGTCAATTATGTCATTAACAGTCAAATTATATTGCAGTTCAACAGAGGGTATGCTAACCTTCAATGAGAATCAGTGCATAGTCTGACTCATTCTCTTAAATTACTTGTAGGCTCCACTTATTGTATTATTCTGTCTGCTTTGCTCCCCATGTGATGCTATTGTATTTAGTAATGGCATTGCCATAAATATACATACTTTATTCAAAAGAGTGTTGCCAAATCCTGCAGATTAGGGAACATGCAACAAATCAGTCATCCTGTCATATCATATAATGGAAGCACAAACGTGAAAAATTATTTACTTCAGTTACTTCAGTAAAAAGCAAACATTTTCTAGTAGTTGGGGGAAAAGTTGCCATCATGATGCCAATTAATGTTCCTGAAAGTGCCATGATAGTTGTGCATGACCTACTCCTGAGCTAATATAGATATGTCAGATCTCTCTGTCTGAAGAATGCTGTTATTGTTACAAATTTCTATTGCTGAATGTAATGTCAAATGGTTCCAATAAAACAGCACCAATATTTGCCTAGTTGTCTCTTATATGCAGTTAACAGCTCCAGCAAATGAGCAGAATCTCAATGTTTTTCATCCAGACAACATAACATTCGTAATATAATTAAGCATAACTTATAAGTATGATTAAACAGAAATCTGTGAGGAAGAGAAATATACCAAACATTATCCATTTCAAAAGCAAGGAATAGTTACTTAATCACCTTAGTTCCACTTCATAGACATTTGATTACCTACAGATCACTGCACTCATTGATTAATATGATTATAAATGGTAGGAGTCAACAAGCTGTACAACAGCAATACACTCATCATGAAAATGAGTTTAACATACATTCCAAAATTTTTACTAGTTCACAATCAAATACATCCTTATATATTTGTGACACCTATGAAGCATTATAAGCTATGTAAATAAATCCTTTCTATGTGCAGGACAGAACACATGGAGAAGCCATTGGCAATTGTTTTCCACATTGTATCAGCAAATGAACTTGCTGTACCATGTTACTGTGATCAGCCAGTATATTAGATTATAGCCATGTCAATACTTTTTTTTTCATTTTTTTAGAAGCCAGAAGAAACTTAGAACAAATCATCAACACTAAGAAATTTTAAATGGACAAGCCTTGGAGAAATTATCTGTATTTAAGGTAAAGGAGGCAAAGCACTCTCTGCACCCTACTGACCACAAAAGATAGAAAGGACTTTAAAAGGGCATGCAATATGAATAAACATCACCTGTTTTGAAGTGTTTATCTTATTGTAAAGTTACTTCTCGCACAGACCCTGACTATAACATCATCTCACCTCAACCTTTCTTTAAATGAAATAAGTATGAATTTAGTTATTTATTTATTTATTTATTTATTTATTTCGATTGTTGATCAAGCTGGTCTGACTAGGTAAACATCTATTTTTAAAACATTTTTATTGATTTAACATATATACAGTACATACACGGAAAGGAAGAAATTCAGTATTACATACTATTATACAATGTTAGGAATGCATTGAACCATCAAGGTAATCGTATACAATTAACACATTAAGAGTCTTGTTATTTCAATAGCAACAATTCAAGGCTGTCCCAGCAACTAAAAGTCTTAGTATGATTTATAGATATTACTCTAATCATTTTTTTTCAGTTTTGCATAGTATTGTTGTTAAATTTAAAATTTCTTTGAAGGTAAAAACTGAGGTTGAGTTCCATTTTATTTATTTAGTTAGTTATGTTTTGTAATAACTTTTCTAGCTACTGACAGAAGACTCCAAAGCATTTTGTTTTGCTTTTACAGACAAAGGAAGTGGGATATTCATTAGTATTAATGATCTAGTTAAAGAATAATTATTAGACCATAACCCCTTAGAAACATATGTATCTCTTCCCAATATTCACTTACATTTTTTTACAATCCATAAACAATGTGTCATATCAGCTTTTACATCTTTACTATATCTTCAACAAACTGAAGAAGTCATTTTACTAAACGTATACATTTTGTATAGAGTAGCAAACATTCTAGTATATATTTCCACATAAAAATCTTCCAGTATAAACTTAAAGAAATTTGACTAACTGATTTAATTACAACATTTTATTCTTATCATCTGTTGAGTCACTCAATCCACTACTATCTAAAAAGTTTTGTATCAAAATTATTATTATAACTTGGACACGCTTCCTTTGCAGGTCAATTTACTGTCAATTATAGCATTTATATATTCATATAATGAGGAATAGTATTCTGTTCCTCTTCACTCATATTACCTACAAATTAATTTAAGTTCTTAATGATGGATAATATTAACTGGTAAACAGATCCATCCAACTTACAATCTTTCATTAAATATTCTGGTGACTTAGCTTTTCCTTTTCAATGCAACCCGGGCATAATATGAAACCATTCCTTTTTAGTAAATTCATTTTAACATTATTTTGAGTTTCCTTAAATCTAGATTTGTGTGCAATGGGAAAGCACAAAAATTTCCATTTTGATACTGATGGAGTTTTAAAAACATACTTCTTAACTGTTTTAAGAATTGGTTTCATATATGCAGTGTCTAAAGATTTAAATTAATTTCCTTCTAAGGTATTTTTTAACCAGATGAAAAGGTTGTTACATATTTCTAATTTATTAGCTTTGATAAACGTATAAGAATTTAGTATAATCTGCTCCTGAATAGTTTTCCATTGACTAGTGTAAGTCTATATAGAGTATAATACAGTTAGAATTTGCAGCAATTGCATGAGATTCTACATCTGGATAGCTAATACTACCATACTCCCATAATCTCATATGATTTCTATAAGCAATGCTCAGATTCTTAGAATAACATAATAATGAAGTTAACATTTTTTTCCCATTTACTTTAAAATATTTATTTTTTGTCAGATATTAAGTATATCCTCAAAAGTGAAAAAAATTAATTCATTCTTTCCATTTTTTAAATAAAAAGTGACACTTTTTATATTTTTTTCAAATTTATTAATAATCTTACATCTTTAGTCCTATATATTTTAGTTCTTTTGCTTCCCAGTTATATTTATATTTATCCAAAAACACCTCAGTGGAAACAGCTCAAGGTTAACACAATCACAATCAAAACATGGGCACAATAGAGACTTGAATTACCCATTTTATTTAAACAAGGAACTTCATCAGAAATTGCTTCTACAAATGACTAAACTACTTTTAAATCTTTAAAAATACCCACCAAAAATACATCCAATCACTGTGCATTAATAGGTCAAATTACTAAAAATCATGTGACTAAAAATCATGTAATAACTAGCTAAAATAAACATAATAACCCAATCTAAAAATATGGCCTGTTTTCCTAAAATGTCTCATTCTAAATAAAAATAATTACATTAATCTATATTTTAACAAACATTTAATATTTATATTTTCATTGAGACTAGGGGACCCTATCAACTCTAAGTTTAACTGACTAGAACTGACGCTAAGTTTAAATGACTAGAACTTACAAGTTGTCCATTAAAAATATTTAATTTCATAAACCTTGGGTGGTTAATATGGAAGTGGAGGTAGTTATTTTTGAATGTAGATTTTCTATCTATACCATGCATAAAAGTTTGATCTTGAATGTTCACATGTAAAGTGACATCTAAAAAAATTGATTGTAGCACCTATCTCGACTGGTACAAAGGTTAACCATGAGATACTGTTATTAATTTCAGCTATAAATTATTTAAAGGAATCTTGACTCCCCTTCCAAATAAAAACAAATTCTCACTATAATGATTGTACATGCATACATGATTAAACACTGGTATATTATTGGTAATGCTGAGCTCCCACCAACATAAAACTAAATAGGCAAAGGAGGGTTCCACTTTAGCGCCCATGGCCACAACAGACAATTGTTGAAAAATCACTGAATTAAGCATGAAAAAAATATTTTTAATACTAACTCAAGCAAAATACATATAATGTTAGTGTTGATTGCATCCAAATTAGCAAAATTGGTTAAATAAGATGTAACAAACTCTAACCCCTGACTTTGATCAACACTAGTATGGAGAAACAAAACACCAGTGGCTGCCATTAAAGTCTCTTCCCTAGCAAACTGATATTCTCTCAGGCAGTTTAAAAAATCCCAGGAGTCTTTGAGGTAAAAACCACTTTTTTGCACCCAGGGATTTAAAACACTGTTGAGATTTCTAGAAATAGTTACAGTTTTACGTCTTGGACATGTTACAATAGGAAAAAAAGATGGAGAAACTTTATTTTTGTGGATCTTGGGAATACTGAATATTTTACCCAAAACAGGATGATCCACTATAAGATAATCAAACAACTGAATGTTTAAATAACCTTTATTGAACAAATCAAATAAAGTCACACGAATATGATCAAAATATTTCCCTACAGTAAAATTATTAACTTTACAATAAAAACTACCAGTCAACATCTTGGACATTTTGTTGTATCTATCTTTATCCATGATGAGCACCCCATACCCTTTGTCTACATTCATAAATCTTAAATTATCATCCCATTTTAATGAATTCAACATCTGTCACTCACTATCATTAAGACTGGACATCTTTTTCACAGGCATTTTTTGCACCATATTGTGAAAAACATTCTCAAATATTCTGGCAAACACACCAACGGTATTATGAAGAGGTGGATTACAAGTGCTAGGTTTTTTGATGGACCAGTCAAAACCACATGTCAAACCACTCAAAATATATTTTAAATTTAACTTTCTTACATAAAGTCTAAAGTCGATGTAAGAACTGATAAGACTGTACTGTACTGTAATTAACTGGAAACAACTGAAATAAGATGAAGACAAAAGTCTTATCTGTTAATTACCCAAACTTGTGCTAAACAGGTGCCATTCACTCCTTTATGGGCCAAGTCTTGTGTACTTTTCAGAATGAATTCTCAAAACACTGTAGTTCATTCAATAAGGCTTTATTAGATCTTTACAATATCAGAATACTGTCTTCATTAACAGTGCTGATAATAACAGTGCTGCTAAATATATTCAAAGTTTCTGCACATGTCTTCTGACTGTCCTGAATAATGTAAATGGAAACAGTCTTTATTTGACCTGACTTCCATATTTAGGTTTGTCTGTAATGTCATGTAGAATGAACTAACTAACCTTAAATGACTTTTCTAACTGTATCTGAAGTATATTTTAATAATATCAAAGCCCTGTGATGTTTTACTTGCCCTCTTAGCCTTGGTCCCCTTGGTTTCCAGGCTTGATCTTAATCTAATATTCCATTAAGGAACATTTTGTAGTGGGCAAGATTGTATCTTTCCATTGAGAAAAGAACATACAGCATTTCTGTATTTTCTGCACATTTTATGCTTATCTTTCTTTTCTAATAAACTGTTGACCAGCAAGGTTATTCTTTCTTTCTGCTTAACTGTCTTTTATGCATAAATGAAACACAATTTCTAGGCATATTTTACCCTTTAGCCTTTCTAATGTCTAATAATGACTTTAAAATGGAAGTCCCTAATCAAACATCAATAATCAGCTAACTATAAGCAACCCTATTACTGTGAATTAATGGAAAACCTTTGCATAATACATTTAATTCATCATTAGGAAAAGAATGCCGACTTAAATTAAAAATAGGACAATTGGTGTTCATCTTCCTCTCCCTCATCTGCACCCCCTCTTCTTTCCTCTTTTGGATCTGGAGCTTGTTCTTGACAACAGACCTAGATTGTTTAGATGATAGAACATTTCAGTTTTATTATAATTAAATTCCAGCAGTGATACTTCTTGAAACATTTCAATTTATTCATCTGTTTCTTTGGATAATTTAAATCTCTTACAGTTAGTAAAATGACATCTGCAAAAAGCTGTATTTTAGATTGACCATCCTTATTAATTGAAAAAAAAAATCAGTTATGCCTTTCTTACTTATACGATTATCTGAGTTCAATAACTAGTGCAAATAATAGAGGAGACAAGGGACATCCTTGCTTTCTTCCTTTGTTTAAAGTGAATCCTTATGAAATGTAAGAAACAATTTTACCATATGCTTTGGTGTCTCTATATAATCTTTTTATTTTAAATTTCAATAAATTGTTCTGGAAATACAAATGCTTCAGAATTGTAAACAAGTAGTTCCAATATACAGAATCAAAATTCTCTTGATATCTAAGATAATTATGACCAATTTTCTGTTCATTCATTCTGCTAAATCTAAGATAGTTACTACCCTTTTTATATTATCATATATTATTCTATTGACTATAAATCCTGTTTGATCTTAATTAATTAATCTACTATAGCTCTTAATCTTGTAGAAAAGATGGAAGTAAATATTTTATAGTCTATATTTAATAATGAAATCGGTCTGTATAAGAAACTAACATTTTATGCTTTCCATGCATAAATATAGGTGATATTACAGTAAATTTCCATGAAGAAGGAATTATTTTGGCACTATGAATTACCTGGAAAATGTTACTCAATAGTTCTAAAATATTTTATGGCACCACACTATATTATTCCATATTTAAGACCTCTAATCCTGGATCTTTACCATTTTCCCTTTTTTAAGCTTTTTTTAATTTGTATTATGGTAATAGTTTTATTCGGCAGATATATTTGTTGAATGCTAACTTTATTAGTAACATTTTCTTTAAATACTTATCAATTTTGCAATCATGATTATTATATTTGTCTTTATTAAGATCCTTGTGGATTTAAAAAAATATTAAGCATTTCCTCTATGCCTGAAGTAAACTTATTAGTGTGAGGATATCAGATATTATAAATTTGTGCCTTTCCCTTAGCACCTTACTTCTATTAGTTAATCTATGAAGATTTTTGAAGTCATTGCTTAACTGTGCTATTTTATTTTTCCTAAAGTTATCTCCACTTTATAAATTAAAATTGATATGTTTTCATTATTTTAATGACTTCAGAATTTTCTAAGTTCTTTGGTGTTCAGACATTGCTTTATGTATTTCATATTGAATTTCTAACAATTCCTTATTCTACTATTTCACTTTATTACTAACCCATCTCCCCATTCAGTCTTTAATATGCATTTTTAAGGAATTCCATAATTTGACTTTACTAACCTGACCGTCATCATTCAAAGATAAAAACTTCTCAAATTGTTCCTTAAGGTAACTCTTAGATTCTTTTAATTTCGTCATATATACTGGGATTCAATAAATAATTTGAAATTTCCTTGTATCTATTAATATATGTGAATTATGATCAGATAAAGGGCGTAGAATAGTTCTAAAACAATTCACCTTATTAAGTAAATCTGTGGAGGCATAAATCCTATCAATTCCAATTTGTGTCCCATGTGCATAAGAATAATGGGTGAAGAACAATTACTTATCACTTATTACTTATTATGCTTTTACAATTAAATCAACTCAATTATTATTACTAATCTGTCTATTTGGTGCTTTTGCTGATGCTAGAATTTTATCTTTCTTTCATTCATGTTTATCTTCTATACTAGACGTAGTTAAAATCATGTACTAAAATGAAGCTATCCTTCCAATGACTTTGCAGTAAGTAAGATATCTCTTTCACCTCCTGCTCTCTCTATACTTTTCTACTCTTCTGTTTTATCTCACCTATCTGTAGTACTAAAAAAAATAAATAAATACTTTAACTTCATGTTTTTGGTTCTCTGTATTTAATCTTAGCTTAAACCTACTAAATTACTCTGTAAAACTTTTGTTCTGACCTATCTAGCTAATGTACTATGTAGCTAATGTACTGTAATCCACTTGACTATTACTATATATTGTATTTTTTACTCACTGCTGATGGTTGGAGCTTTTCTCCCCGGGCCTCTACTGAAAATGGACATGTATCCAGTTAGACTAGCCCAGTCAACAAATGTAAAATAAAATAAAATAAATAAATAAAATAAAGTTAAAATGATCTTTAGCTACTCTTGCACCTATTTCAGGAATTAGTAAAAATAGCTAATGTATAGAGTTTGCAATTATATTTAATTACTACAAATGTATACATTCTTTTGGGATCATTAATGGATTCCATGACCCTAGGCATTACAGTACAGTTCCTTTACTTTTTGTTAAAAGAAGGAGATGATAATATTTTGTAACCTAAATTATTTAAATATTGTATATCTTTAATCTATCAGGTGAGTCTCTTACAAGAATATAATGTATCTTCTATTTAATTTTAGATAACTTATTGATTTCTTTTTTGTCATTATTTAATCCATTTGCATTAATAGATAATAGATTAAAACTATTTGGACTGCATATTTGAAAAGATGCATTTTAAGATATAATATGACACATTTATTCACCATATTAATGTAGTTGTATATAAGACTCTAATGCATTCCTCCAACACTATCTTAACATTTCACATTTTTGAATTCTTCATTTCTACAAACTAAACTACTAAAATCCATAAATAAAAAAAAACAGAAACAAGTCTACAACTATAACTATATATGTACATATATTACTAATCAAACTTAACCTACTATGGATATCAAAGTTCTTTGAAAACCAAATTACTATACTATCTACCAATACCAACAAATTTATCAAAAACTAGCCAAAAGCTACTGTGACTTATAAATTAATATAATATTATATATAAGTTAAAAATAAGACACCATTAATTTAGTTATACATTTTGCCATTTAAAACTATTCCCCCATTACTACACAAACTTTGAATAATCCTCTTCTGTTAGTCACAAATGTTAAATAATCTGACAAATAGTATGCTATACATGTATTTATGTAATACTAGTATAATTATCCATTACATATTCCTGAATTATTCTCTAATTTAATATTATTATAACTAAATATCTAAATAGATAAGTAGAAAATAGTGGGACAAATAGATAAAGATATCAGTAAACTTAGAGCAACAGGTAATCTTATCTTGCAAAACTATTATACATTAGGAAAAACAATGCATATACACATGTATCATGCTAAAGGATATATGTTTATTTTATAGATCTAACAAAAGCTCTGAATTACTCTTAATAGTAAAAGTGTCTATATCTTAAATTGTGTAACACTCTATCATAAAAATCAAAATATTTAAAAATCCTTTAGCTTAATATGTACATTACTAAGTTTAAAGAGAATGCCTTGCTATTTCTATAGAGTTAAGAAAACATGTGCAGTCTACATGGTAGTCAAAAGTTACAATGTGCTTAATTCAAATCACATTCTCCCTTTCTAGGTTCAAATAGCTTGAAAAATCTACTTTACTTTCTATCAAAATGGATATACAGATTCAGCAATATAACACTCAAATTTCAGCTCTGATTAAGAAATTAATCTTAGTGAATCTAGTAACATAGAATATGCATAAAGTTTCAAAGATCACATGCCTAAGTTTCAAATTTCAACTTTCAGGATCTTTCTGAATATTTGTTATGTGGTTTTCTATGTAAATATGTAAATTATATGAGATCTTGTACATTCATATATCTGTCCTATACAGATGTGTGTAATTAATATCTATATCTATATATATATATATATATATATATATATATATATATATATATTTTTTTTTTTTTAAGCAGTTTGCTATTTAAATATATTATCGGTCTTATTTGTCCACTGATATTCTACTTTATTTTATATAATTTGCATTTCTAAAATCACCCATCAAAGCCCTATTTAATCACCAGCTCTCTATTAGAGATTGCAATATGTATATATTTTTTGTAACTTACTGATACTGCTGTTTTATTAATTTTATTACTCTTACATAGTAGTTGTTTTATTCCTTGTGCATTTGCATATTATTCATAAGATGTTTACTCTATAGCACTATAGCCATGGCCTTACTTGACTGCAATCACATCCAGTAAGGTCTTGCACCAAGGAGCTAAAGAATAAAACATTTATACTATTAACCAATTTAGATCTTTATTAATTTAAGTGCTAAGGTATCACTTCATGCTTCCACCTTGTTAAAAATTGAGATTTACATGTGCAAAGTGTGTTGGTATGCAGTGTTTGCCTTCATATGTTTTTACTCCACTGGTTGGTTTGCAAAAAAAACTTTTGCAGTGTCCCTGGATTTGTCTTTGTACATACAAACCACATTGCTATATTTTCCCCTTCCTTTTTCTTCTGTCCAGAAGTCACTTATAACAAAGTAAATTTTTTATTGATTTTTTTTTTAAATAAAGGACATCAAGATTAACTTACTTTGAATCAGATAATGGATGCCACTGCAAAGAATCACTGTTGAAATAGTTGTGCATGGACAAAATCCCTTACTAAATCTATTTGCCAGCCTCCAGTTCAATTGGTGCTATGGCTTTAATATACTGGTGTGTTTGCTCATGCCTTCCAAATATCTCCACCATTACATACCAGTTTTGCAGTGTAGTAACCACCTGACATGCCCATACACCTTTAGCCATCAATATGCAGCTACTCCTGTTCATGTGAGTATGTGAATTCATTTTCAGACTTAAGGTGTGGAAGCTGCACTGAATAATTCTAGGTGTTTGTTCAGGTTTCACATGGTGCTTGCTTAGAGCTACTGTCATGTTAAGCCACTATGAATATGTTGCACTTCCACCTCTGATACCAGGGTAATGTTTTAATATTTCTATTCCCGCACTGCACACGAGCAGTATCTGGTGCAAATACAACAGAGAAGTATGCAAGGGATACACCACCTAAGCATTATTTGCCGTGCAGAATGTATAAGTATGCATACCAAATTTCTGTGTTTCCAAATATCGGTGTTACTACACTACTACTGAATAAAATGAACAGCACTCAGGCTGGGGGAAGGACAAGGGAGCCATGACATCACAGAATGGGTGGGTCTTATTATTTTAGTTAGAATCAGATGACGGCTGTGGTGATGTCACTTTAGGGGAGGAAACTGATTTAAAAAAAAAAAAAAATACCTGCACTGCCTGGCCTCGATGATGTCAGTAATTGGGCGACTCCAGCAAGCTTTATTCAAACGTGAGAGAATCATTTTGTAAGTGAAACTATCACAGTATGAGAAGGTAGGCTTCTGTTACAGAAGTAAGGGGAATTATAAAAATTGTAAATGCTTTATTGTTGTTGCTTTACAGAGGACAATGTAAATAGGGAGGAAAAGGGCCGTGAAGTTGAGGAATACATTAGAGAAACCTGTTGTACTCCTTTAAGGCACTACCTGTTTTCCATAGACATCACTGATGAGTTTTGAACTCATTTAGGACCTGGATTTTTATCAAAACAGCTCAAGAAGCAGGCAAGAAGCAAAGCAAGCAAGAATCAAACATTTTCTCACAACTGAAACATTCTTTTGTTCTGTTAATTCCTTCATAAATGACCCGTGAAAGGAATTGTTACACACGAACAAAGAAAACAGCACTTCAGCACTTTTAATTAGCATATTACTTAGAGCTGTCAATTAGTTAACCCAGTAATGCACATACTAAACAACAAATAAAATGAAAATGTTAACTTATATAGTCTTAAAGCTAATTCTATTACTTCTGATTAATGACATTCTCTTACAGGAAGTATGTGTTTAACATTTACAAATACATTTCTAAGTTTAGTTTAAATGAAATATATTAAGCCTTTCACTGCAAATATAGTAAAATGATTTGTATTCTTCATCATGTAAGAAGCTTTAGCTTAAATATAATTATATATGCATATATGTTTTGATACTTAAGATCCGATACAAACCTTTTGATTAAAGGGTAACTCTATTATTTCAGAAAATAAAAGCATGCAATCAGAGAATAAAAAATTCTTGTTTTTAAGTTTTTTAATTTTATAAGCAGTTTTCCAGGAATTTTGCTCACTCTGCCTCTTGAGAAATTTAGTGTTCCAATCCATTTCTTCTGTATTATTAAGGATTTTATTTTTGTTAACAAAAATAGTTGCATCCTCCAGTGTATCAAATATTTTAGTTCCTTCAGAAAGAAATAATTTGATCTTTGCAGGAAACACCAAAGTGGCTTTAATATTGTTCTTTTTAAGTTCTTTAATCAGAGGCAAGCAAGATTTTTTATACTCATTACCATACTGTAATAATCATTGTCAAATCTGAGTGCATGTTCACCCATTTTTCATAGGTGGGCTGGACCATGCTGTTTTTAATATTTGGTCTTTTGCTAAGTTGGACATATGCCTTAACTATAATTCATTGTGGTGGTGAGTTTTCCTTCTTTAAATGTGCTCTCAGGTATCTATGTGCCCCCTCAATTCCAGAAAAATAATGTTTCAGGTAGATTAAATGTTTCATATAGCCAGGTTGCTAAGTTTATTACACTGTCTCCCTCATACTTTTCAGGTATATAATATATTATGATGTTATTTCATCTCATTCTATTTTCTAAGTAATCAAATTTATCTATGAACCAGTTATTGATTTAAAAGAAATCCAGTCTGAGACTCATCCTCAGTAATTCTCCCTCCATGATCTCATTTAAAGCTTCTTCCATACTGCTGAATTGTACACTTTGTTGTTTCATAAAAAATTCTAAATGCTCCATCTTCTTTCTGGGCTCTTCCTTGAAACTTAATATTTTGATATCCAGTTTGGCCATTTTAAGTAATACATCCTGTATACCAGATACTAGTGACTAGATGTCTTTTTTGACAGAAGAATCCATTTTTTCAGTAGCTCATGTTGAAGTCTGTACTCTCTTAACCAAGTAGTTGAAATTCTAAAAGGGAGATCACAACTTTTGAGGAACTTGAAGCTGTAAATCTTTTCTCTGTTTATTAGTAAATAAAATTAGCTATCAAGTATCTCCACATTCTATTTGTTAATATATTTTCTGTCAGAGTAAAGTTTTCAGTCACAGAGTTTTCACTAAATTGATGCTTTCATTTAGCTATCTTAGCTACACTGCTGTAAGCACCTCTCTTCAGCAGAGTTCCTGAGGAAAAAAAAGCTCCTGAAGAGAACAGTATAATAAACAGCAATTAACATTAAATATAAGAACTAAAGCAAGGCATCTTACAATTAGTAGTTACAACTTTCAGTAATCAAAGATTTACATAGCATCAATAAAAGTTTTAATGATTCTAGGGGTGTGCTAGGGAGAATAGAGAGGTGCGGAAAATGGAATGGGGAGAAGAGATGAAAACAGCATTTGGAGAGTTGTGGATGAATGATATTAAGATAGAAAGCAGAGGCAGGAGAGCATAAAGGTGAAAGAAGGAGAGGGATATTAATTAAAGTGGTAAGGTTTGGAAGTGTAGTTTTGATTTAAATTGTAATAGAGAAAAATGGGATGGCATAGTAGATATGGGTAAGGAGGATAGGGGAAAAAGGAAGTTTCCAGTAGATAAAGGATCTATGGAGAGTTAGGTGTTTTTTGGTAGGAATTTGCAGTAGAGAGATGTAGAATAATTTCAGTTTGATAAGGGCATTAAAAGGTCAAAGCTGAAATGAAGGAAGGAGGTTTAGAGGGTAACAGGGAGATAATTACATGAGGTAAGGAAGAAAGTGGAGTTAGAAAGGGAACCATGGTCAGGTATTACTGCAGTGGTGAGGTGTGAGGTGTACTTTTCAGTTGTGTTGGAATTGCATGTATTTTGTTTCAGCAGTGAGTTGAGGTGGGAGAGAGTTCCACAGATGTCCACCCATATAGAATGTAAAGACACATATAACAAAAAAGTGTATCTTTTAAGAAAGTAAAACACACTTCTAAATGGTTAAGTAATGGGTAACATTGTATTATGGCAGTCTTTTAGATTAGAAAGGCTATATTTAAATTCTGGAAAGCATAATGCTAGTTTTTTTTGAGAATTTTTTATATAGGTAATAAACATTTGCATACTACATATTGAGGTGTAGAACAACTCTAGTTCCTTATTTAGTGCCACAGCTATAAATGTATCCAGTTCTTGTAAAGTAGCATTTATAGGTTCATAGGTTCATAGGAGGTTACTAGGCTAGTGGCCCTAGAGCTTTTATAAGCCTAGCCATGTTAATGCCAGGTTGCACCAATTGTCCTTGATTAGATGGATGTACTTTACAAATCAACACCGATCATCCCTGCCCATGAGGGACATGGGTGCAGCCCCTGGGGTGAATTTGTGGTCAGCCATCCATTTGTCCAGGCTGCACTTGAATAGGAACCAAAAAATAAAAGAAGAACCATGACAAATCTATAGCTGTTAAAACACAGTAGCAATACGAAAAAGAGACCAATGGCTTACAAACACTAAAACTATATATACAGGGCAGCGCTAACCCCTGTTGTGCAATGCACAGCTATGCGCAAATGCAAGGCTTAAATACAGGCAAAATAATTCAGCAGTTGTAAGACAAACTGCCAATGCGAAAACCCAAAACTGAGCCTCTCTCCAACAATCCCCCACTCTGATAGAACCTTAGTTAAACACTTCTCCCACAAGGATTCATAGAGGCCCTCTTAATGTAAGATTGCTGGTTTGGAACACAATGATACCAGACAGTCTAGATTCAGCAAGTCTGAATCTAGCCTATGCTATGTAAGGCAGTAGGACAGAATTGCAAAGTTAAGGGAAAAAAAAATGCAGACACAATCAGCAAAATCGAAGCAGCAATTCAAATAAATACAACTAACAAAGTGCAATACAGACTTTAAATATACCTATTTTTCAGTTTTTTGCAGTGGATGTCTTGGATTTCAGTTCAGATGCACTCAAGATCTCTGACTAAAGTCACCAAACTCTGAGGAGCTCCAGTTAACTGAGAGCAAACCCTTGCAAACACAAATATAGGTGAAATCCAACAGTTTTAAGACAAACTACCGATGGGGAAGCCCCAAACTGACCCTTTCTCCAGCAATACCCAACTGAGATAGAACCTGAGATACACACTTCTGTCACAAGGGTGCAGAGAGGCCCATTTAATGTAAGATAGCTGGTTTAGAGCACAATGATGCCAAGCAGGCTTTAAATACACTTATTTTTTCAGTTGTTTGCAGTGGATGCCTTGGATTTCAGTTCAGATGCACTCCAGATCTCTGGCTAAAGTCACCAAACTCTGAACAGCCCCAGTTGCTGTGCTAACCTCAGACAAACAGGAGACTTGAAATTTAAGGTTATAAAAACATTTCATTTGCAGGTAAGTTGTCCTCCTTTCCATGTGAACACTTACCCGACAGTCGATTATCTGAATTTTTTTTCATTATTATTATTATTATTAATTCTATCATGCAAAGAAAAAATGGAAGAGTCAGGAGAGCCCAGATTCTTGTTATGTTGTAATAGAAGCTTTCTTATTTTTTTACATTGTCGCTGCCCCCTTCCTATAGTTGGCACAAGTGAAAATGATCTCCACAGACGTTGACCCTTATAAGTATTAACACAGAAATGGTTTTAAAGTCTAGCAGATTAAGTTATGCTACTCATCTTATATGGTTATCGGTTGCAAGCCTTGACCATGACTGGATCCCAAGTTCAGGAAGTGTATGATATCCACGTAGCAGAAATAAGCACTAGTTTGTCAAAAGCCATGCACTACTTTACATTATATACAAAACTCTATGCTTTTAGCATGCTTTCGCTAGGTAAAATGTTAAAATAGCAGTCAAAAACAAAGGAGTGGAGCAGGAGAATCCCACACCCTATCTCAATAACACCATCTTGCTGAGTACCTTCTTATAAGGCTTTTTATTCAAAACATTACTACTAGTATGAAAACATTAAAAATGTAAGTAAATATATATGTATGACTTGATAACATCATCTTTGAACGGTAATAGCAAGCCTCCCTTCTCCCTCAACAAATGATAGCTGTAAAAGATGCCCATGTAATATGGTCACTTTTATAGCAGCCTATGTAAAATAATTGCATTTTCTCTGATGTAACAGATTAAGTTCTACACCTTACAATGCTGAGCTATCACTTACTTCTGCCACATTAGTGGAATGGTAGAAAGACCTTGCAGATATGCAATCAGTCAGAGCTACTATGATGAATAAAGAAGAAACACAGCAGCAGATGCTGTTGGATAGTATGTCATGGCTGTGAAGGCAGATAGCTTGTAACATATATTGGCCAGATGGGCATGATGTCCCTGCATAAAATATTGTGAACTTCTCTGAAACACCAACAGGGCTGCAAGGCTGAGTGCAGAAGAGAAGTTGATGATAATAAGGATAATTTTTCATTTTCATTATATTAGAAGCACATTGAGTGCAGACTGTATTAAACATGGCTGGCCTTTAAGTGTCTCCCAGCAGGAATATGTGCAACATGGCAGAAAGGCACTGATCAAAAGGCTGACCATTAAATCAAACAAATATTAGATAGGAATGGCAGAAGTGACCTATCGTAGTCATTGTGTAGGAGGTGACAAAACTTGTCCAGAGCCTGCCAAAGTGGAGCCTGTCTAGGCACAGCCTACCCCATTAACAAAAACTAGGTTTGGATATTCCCTAGGACAGTGGAGTATTACAGAAGGTTTGTACCTCTCTATAGTAACATAGCTACTAGCTAGTCATCTCTTGGACTAGTACCATAGCTTTTCATCTCTTGGACTATACTTGAAAAATAGTCTAAGTAGGGTGTGTGTGTGTGTGTGTGTGTGTGTGTGTGTGTGTGTGTGTGTGTGTGTGTGTGTGTGTGTGTGTGTGTGTGTGTGTGTGTGTGTGTGTGCACGTGTGCACATGTGTGTGTGTGTGTGTGTGTGTGTGTGTGTGTGTGTGTGTGTG
This sequence comes from Protopterus annectens, assembly GCF_019279795.1. Taxonomy (NCBI): domain Eukaryota; kingdom Metazoa; phylum Chordata; order Ceratodontiformes; family Protopteridae; genus Protopterus; species Protopterus annectens. Next base: position 1,003,334,119 of record NC_056727.1, on the reverse strand, counting down.
TGTGTGTGTGTGTGTGTGTGTGTGTGTGTGTGTGTGTGTGTTTGTGTGTGCATGTGTGAGTGTGTATGCAAAATAATATTATTTATCAGTGGAAGACACTGGACTGGGGATATTGCTGATAAGGTCCTGGGCAGACAGGTGGTGCGATTCAAGTCTGCATTTGGTTATTGCAAAGCTTATTCAGGTATGACAAGCTTGGCTATCACCTGAGGCATCAGTGAATATTTATTCCACACTGTTAAGGCCAACCATCTCTTGTATATTAACTGATGGCAGTGATATAATTTAAAAAGAATAGATCTTGCCCATGACATACAAATCAGTTGGATGAGATATCAATATCATGACATACAAATCAGTGAGATGAGACATCAGTATCATGACATACAAATCAGTGAGATGAGATACCAGTATAATGACATACAAACTGATGACAGTAGGTGTGCATTTGTGCGCCTGTTCATCTCAGTGGGACTTTTAAATTTGTGGTGGAATGATTTGCTTTTTTACCAGACTGATCTGTAATAAGTTCTTTTCTATTACTGTTATATAAAATAATTCAGATGTGCAAACATCCTAATGAATGGGGAACCTGGCTCATTTTCCATTGGCACAATTTCTGGAACTGGAAACATGCTATCAACATACACAGTGGATGAAGTAACATGCTTTTTATTGAAATCATCCCAGAAATAGAAGGTTTAGTTTCACGCTTGATATCCATGTCCTCATTTTTGTATTAGTCATTCTTGTCTGACTGTGTGTACAACCAGTTAATGATATGAACCGATAATCTATTAGCCTTATAGGTATGTATCTGATTCCATATTTCTGCTTGTCTTCTATGTGACCTTGAATAATTTACTTAACTAGTCGGTGATCTTGGATTTTCTGTGAAAAGGTACTCATGGCTACTGGAGTTAAAAATGCACAACGTAAAGAAAGTCACAAAATGAAAGTAATACATCTAATATAGAGCATTAAAAAAGGAACATCAGAAATATGTCACTGCCATGCCTTCTGAAGTGCCTTTGTTCTTACTTCCTCCTTCTTCAGCTGTCTGGCTATGGTATTATCCCATTTCCCCAGGCATTTCTGCTACAGATACCCTTGCTAGGTTCAAGAAAGTCTTAACTGAATCACACAGCTGCCAAGTAGATTACTTCCTCACCATTTGTGACCTATATTTGCACTATTTCCCTTGTGAACTGCTAGCCTTATTTACAGTAAGATCTTTAAAGAGGGTCATAGTTTAAGGTAATTATGAGGGTTGTGTTACAGTTTTAATCAATTTTCTCTCTGTACTGTATTGCATTTGATGTCACTTTTAACGTCCACACTGATCTGATGCTTCAGTATGTTGATATCACAGTTTTTTGCAACAACAGGTAAAAATAGTTGAGCCGTGTGTCCACCAAATCAGTAATATTTTTCTGACAGCTAGTTTTACAAAATGAAAACAAGTGAAGCAAATGCACTTCTCCTTGTACGTTCACCAGTAATTGTATGTTTACAAGAAACTTTTTATAAACCAGTGGTGATGTGTGTCTTCTGGTGGTAAACACATTTTATACATCTGAGGCTTCTGACTGTTCATAGTGTGCAGTTTGCCTGATACAATGCATTGTATTGTACTGAACTTAGTTTTGCATTTGCCATGCTTACGAATACATATTGAGGGTCTGCCTCAGCAGACACTTTTTTGCCTGCAAGTACATTATCTCTCTCTCTCTCTCTTTCTCCTTCTCTCTCTCTTTTTCTTTGTCTATGTCCCATACAAGGTAACTGCATGGAAAAATGTGTGAATGGTTTATACAATTCAAACACTGCATACCTGTCAGAAGTGTTTTCCATCATTCTTGCATTAATCTGTCCATCATATCTGAATAGTATAATCTCTCCCACTTACTGTTTGAATGCTGAAGATTGGCATGCTTCTCTGGACATTTCTATACCGATAGCAGTGGCGGATTTAGGCATGGGCGCAGGGGAGCGCGCCACCCCCTTTTAAAAATTGTATAACTTTCAACTTACGATTTCTTTATTGTGCTGTAAAAAAACTCTGTTCTGTTGAAAACAGAAACTGTATCACCAAAACAGTACATTTTTTAGTTTCAACTTCAGGTGCATTATTTTATTCACAGAGAATCCCTAGACTGTCACCAAATGCGCCCAATACACTGGAGATGCGATTGGAGGCTGCAATCCGGTGATTTTTTTTTATAAAGATTCTCCTCCAACCGCATCTTCCCTGTAGTTGAATTAGGCGCGTTGATGAGAATATCAGGGGTGAAAAGCTGTAATGTTTGACTCGTGTATAAATAATCCCTGGTTCTGGTCAAACAAATATGTTTTGCAGAGTGTGCAGATTAACTATGAAAAAAGAAAACTGTGTGAGCACCTCGCTGAGTGATTCTGCCCTAAGGTAATTATCATCATTTTTTTTTTTTACTGAAGTACTACTGATTCAATGCACCAAAGTGGTACAGTTGAGTACCGCGCTTACTGTGTCAACCTCTTAGAACAACAAATCTGGAAAAGCTATAAATAATGGTGGGGGGGGGGGCAGTTTGTTCCATAGTTCTCCAGTTCAATTAATCTTATGTCAGTCCTTTGCAACTCTTTAATTGCGCTCTGGGCACTTGACTGTAACTTGCATAATTACTGAATTCTCAGCTGAATCTATTTATGTCTAAGTGGGGGTGATATGCTGGCTCCATTAATGCAGTTGCCAGGGTCCTGTTATTCCTGAAGTGAGATCCCTTCTTCTGTATTAATCACGTCATGGGCCACAGAACTCTAAAGTCATCCTACCTGTTGCCACATCATTATTTAACATGATACATCTATCAACTGTGTTTAATGACCAATAATTAAAGGAAAATTAAAACAGAAACTATAAATAAGTTATATGCATTTTTTTCTTTATTAATTTATTGATATCACAGACATCTAAGATTGTCCTGAGCACAGCAAAACACAACTAAACACACATAGCATTAATCTATTGATGTCTTCATTGCACACTCACAATAAATGACGTGTGTGTGTGTGTGTGTGTGTGTGTGTGTGTGTGTGTGTGTGTGTGTGTGTGTGTGTGTGTGTATCTGTGTGTCTGTATGTGTGTATAGATTGAGAGAGATAGGGAGCAGAGGAGGTAGACAGACAGATTAACATGGGGGGGTGCACATGAATGCGGCGAGTTGCTACTCCAGTTGAGAAGGGGTTAATTAAGCAGTTGCACGCTCTCATTGCAGATGGCGGGTCTTAGAGTAACAATGGGGAACAGATGCGCTATAATCTAAAGTGAAAGTTGTTGCCTGGGAGACACAAGCAGAGGAATGAAGCTTGAAAGCAGGAAAAAGGAGCACCATCGCTATCATTAGAGTGAGCTTAGAGCTGTGAAAGGAGCTGAAAGACTATGCTGCAGCACCAAATTCCGTGATTGAAATCAATGGGAAGGTACATTTGTACCTGCAGTGAACTTTCCTTGATGTGGAATAATGACCGCTGTCTTATGATGGATATTTTAACTCTGTTAGAGTTGGTAGTATTCTAAACATGCAAGTTAATAATAATTAAAACAACCTAGTATCTGATTGCTATTAACCTTGTGTAGAGAAGATCCTCATTTTGGTCTGTGATGCCTCGGGTAGTATGTTGACAAAGCAAGTAGTCCAAGAATACTATATATTGTAAATTTATAGCTGGAAAGTGTGAATGAAAGAAGAAAGCTCTATTAATATGGTGATGGAACAAGAAAACTTCAGTAATAGTAATCTGATTTTGTAGACGGCAGTCAGGATACACTTGGAAACATTTTAAGATGGACATAAAAAGTGGCAAGAACACACTATAGAATATTACCCAGTGAATGATGGGATCTGAGGTTTGTGGAAAAACACATTTTACCACTCCAAGTGCTTTGCCTCAACCTCCTGGGAAAAGAGAAAGATACTTTAATACTCATGACACATAACATCACCTAACATTTTTGTGAGTGGGGACACCAGTTATCCAGCTGCATTTGACTTAGAATCACCTGTCTGAAGGTGGGACAGATGTGCTTTACAGAATGATGGCTGGTGAAAGCTGTAGCTGAGTGCATCAGTAAGAGGATTTCAGTCAAGTTCTAATGCAGTAATAAAACTATAGATGCCATGGCAGAAAAATAAACATTTTGCTACAAGAACCCCGACGCATGAAGTGTGTAATATCCAAAAGAAGTGGTTCCAAATATCTTACATGGGATAAATCAAAAAGCAGTAGAATAATTTGGGTACACTAGTATGCCAGAACCAGAAAGTTACTGGCTTTAAAGTTACGACATGACTGGCATACTTTTGACCAATGCAAGGAAACTGCACACAACTCCTGCTGATGTAGGAAATGTTGCTAGGTACTCCACACTGCCCATTAATCTGAAAAAAAAAAAAAAAACGTGGATTCCATGGATGGCCATAGTATGGGCACTGCATGTTATAAAACAGTATTATTATGGTATATTAACTGATGGCAATTTTGGTTTAATAAATTTTGTCTCCTGATGCCTCCTTGTAAAAAAAAAAACGTATTTTATCTCTTCACAAAGAACATCCGCAAAATGAAGAAAGGTGTTTCTGTGCAGAGTAATCAATCCACTGGAAATGGCAGCAAAGCAGAAAATCTGCTTCCCTGGGCTATCACCACTGGCCACCATGCTGATTACAACTATAGTGGTGGATATTCTGGGAAACCTACTGGTCACCCTATCCCTTTTCAACAATTAAGAAGCTTAGAAAAGCAGGTAATTAAGATTTCATTTACCACCCCACATTACTGGAAATCATGTAGACTTACACAAAATTCAAAACTTCACCATAAAGTAATGTAAATTAAATAATTTAAGTGAGAAACTACACATAGACAAAATGATGTGCATGTACGCGAGTGTGTGTGTGTTTAAGAGACAGACAGACAAGCAGATAGAGGCACACACACAAAAACACATTTTTTTTTGTGTGTGCATGTATTTTTTTTTTGTCCCACAGTCTCACTGTGGCCAGTGGGCTGCCATGCCCCTGTCATGATTTCATTACTACACTTCCCACAATTATATGACACCAGTTGTGGAGGATTGAGTGCCTTCATCTTCCTGTAAATGAGGAAAACTTTTCTTTTTATCCTAACTCCTCACAGTGTTTGCCTGTAGGTGCAATGCAATATCAGCTATGCTAGTTTATTGTTTGTGTGCCCTTGTATAGACCTGCTGTGGCTAGCTAGAAAGTGAGAAATCTCCATAGCAAGAAAATGTTCTACATGCTGTCTTCTTTCAGGGAATATAAAACTAAGGTCTATCCAACACGTTTCTCCTGCCACTCCTTCGTCTAGGATTGGTGAGCTGGCATCAGCTGTTCACCTCCACGTCTGCTCCTCCAGTATGCAGGCTGCAGTCTGAACCTAAGCCATTTGTCCTATAGCCAACAATTTATCCCTCTATCCCAAAAAGGCAGTATACATTATCTTCTTTTTAAACAGAATATGCAATAATCCTTGAGATATGCATTTAGAGACAAATGTCCTAAAATATGTGCTCCTGCACACCTTGATATATTGTAAAGAATTCTGACAGCAGTGTGATGGCATGAGATGTACAGCCTCTGTTGTTGAATGCTTCCACAAATCCTAAGCATCGCATTTGTTGCTAACATTTACTCCAAAAATGTGCTGCCCAGGTAGTTTTCACATACAAATGCGGTAAAACCCAGAGTAACAAAATGCTTTGAAACCAAATTCATCTGCAACTCTACCTGAATTTTTTTTTCATTGGAATATGTACATGGAAATGTCAAAATATGCTTATTGCTGAGGGAAGCCTAGATCTAGGTGTACTAATAGAATATTTCAGTGGCTGGTCATATTCATCAGTACATTTTGCACTCAGTGGGACTCTTACTTAAAAAATAACTTTGTAGGGATTTGATTTGTGTTGCGACCTATGCCTCCCTTCTTTCTGCAATTGTAAGCAATCAGTCACACACACATAGTAACCTGCTTCAGCCTAATTTATATCTATAATGTTCATGTAAATCCGTCACAAATCCTGACAAAGTAGCTTGACACGTATGCATTCAGTTTAACTTTCAGGAAAGGAGATGGTCTAATATGAATTCCACTCATCTTATAATTCTAACCTTCCAAATGGTAAGTTTTGCAGTGTCTCAAAATCTTCCAGTTTCACAAGGCGCTGTTCTTGGCTTTGTCTCCAGTCTTTGTCTTAGGTCATTAAGGCCAAGTTGTTGGATGCTTAATAAATCTTTTTGGGGCTGCTGCTGCTGACTTTTTTAAGTCTCTTCAAGAGAAAGGCAAAGCCTTGCAGAACCTTAAACATATTTTTGCATCTCTTATCCCTAAGTTTCAGAGGAATGATCCTTCTGGATCTACTTTTGTCTGCAACTGTGTCAGGTCTCCAAGGGCAGGAAGGGTGTTAGGTGAGCCTCCACTACTAAGGCTTCTCAGACTTCTGTGGTCCAGAAGCATCCTTTATCTGATAAGCCTGTTTCTGTTTGATAATTTGCCCCCCACTTCCGTTAGACCATGTTCCTTTGTCCGTTTGGTTTTCCCTTTGTCTTCTTAATTGGCTTCTCATTACTTCAGACTCTTGTGTTCTTTCTGTCATCTATCAGGGTTACTTCATGGTATGGAAGTCTCTCCATTCTTTTTAGGGATTCCTCAACCTCTTCTAGATCAGCTTCCTCATTTCCCGGAAATCCTGGGGTCCATTTTAAATCAAGGAACCATTCAACCTGTCCCCCCTTCCCAAGTGGGAAAGAGTTTTATTCCAGCATGTTCCTGGCTCCTCAAAAGGAAACACTTGCAGACCTATTTTGGACCTCTCCCTGCTCAACAACTTTCTCAAGGTCCCCCACGTTTGGATGCTTACTCTTCAAACACTGTTTCCTCTTTTACTACCCCAGACATGTCTGGTGTCTTTGGCTTTTAAACATGTAAGGATAAATGTATTTGTAAAGTGAGAGGTAGTTCTAGCCATTGGACCATTATTAGTTCTATTTTGTCATGGTCACAGTAGTAAGAGATTGGGATTGCAAGATGTCACTGCTTACTTAGTGTATATAGTATAATAAGACTTGAATTAATCATGAAGATTGTTTTATTTGATTTTGCTTTCAGCTATAAACTTGTTTAAACATGGTAATAGAGAGAAAAATAATCAAAAGTTCACATAATAGAAGAGATCACATTGCACATTGAAATTAACAACAGTAATACAAAAACAAAAAAATACCATCATAACTCTCAACTGTCCAGATTTTCACAGAATTTCCAGATTTTTGCCTCATATGTTTCATTTGTTCCTCATAAAATTTGTCAATTTCTGGAAAATCATTGAGGACTGATGTCACTAAATAATGACGAGTTTCAGACTTCAAATCCATCAGAAAATGTATACTCACAGAAAACCTTTTATTCTATCAATTGTCTACGTTTATAGGAGTAATATTTAAAAATTGTCCCTATTTTGGGCCTTTGTTCCCCCATTATTTTTGGCTTTGCCAGATTTTGTATGCTAAGAAGTTGGGAAGTATTATTATACCGGCACTTCAGTTCATTGGGTAATCAGTTCTTTTATGAACATATTCAGTTTCTCCGTATTCATTAAACTACACAGAAGCTGTAAAAACTTAGATTTTACTGGCCCAGGACACCTTTCAATTAGAATCCAGCAGGTGTGATTTTTCTTTCTCACTATTGTTATTGGTTCATTACATCTGTTCATCGATGTGATTTTTTTATTTTTAAATGTGTGGTTGTTTTGATAATGTCTTTGCTGAAGTGCTGCTGCTGCTTTTTGCAATATCTGTTACTTCAGGAATTAAGTCAAAACAAAAAAGAAAGAAAGAAATAAAAAGTATTACTGCACTGCAAGTGTTTATTTTAATTTGTTGACCTGGTTAGAGCCCTGATCTTAATGGACCTGTTTCAGTCTCAGCCTGGAGACTGTTCTTATACTCCTAATAGTTCTGTCATGCCAGATGAAATAAAATGTTAACTGTTTAAATCAACTTGCCTACCAACTGCAGTTCTCATCTTTAGCTGTATACAAATATTGAACATAGGTGGGGAAACTTATCTTGGAAAAAGTTTGATAATTGTTATAAACTACATTATAAACATAGCATAGAAGAAGTTGTTAAACTGCTGGAAAATAGCACATATAATAAAATATTTATTCAATGTTTTAACTTGGTAGCCCCAGTGAATACAATACCTCTCAGCCTCAGACAATGAAGTCTGGACAAATACAAAAATAATCAGGGACTGAGGCCCCCAAATCATGGACAGATTTTAAGTGTTGCTCTTAAAAAGTGTGAAGTTGCTAGAATTACAGGTTTTGCTTTAGTGTGTATCTGTTAAAGGATCTGAAATATGAAACTCAAACGTCATTACATAGTGATTTCAGCCCCCTGAATTGTCATAAAAGGCACAATTGTTTTGAGAATCCGATAAAAAATATGAGGCAAAAATTTGTGCATTTTGCAAATTCTGGACAATTGACAGGTACCAGGTACCTCCATATTTATACTTGTGCAAACATGCACACATACTTATCTACATTTTAAACATATATCTGTACATGTGCCTGTTTCTACTACCACAACCACAGCAAAATCATGTGCAACTGAATGCAAACTGACATCTTTCCACGCATGATTTTGCAGATTCTTAAGGTGATCTTTTCACAACCACCAAACCCGGTGTCCCACTTTCCCATTTCTATTCAAATAGTCAGTTAACCAGACTGCGCCCCCCCCCCATTTGCAAATTCCTGGATCCGCCACTGGATAGCCCAATAATGTTTGTATATGCTGCATACAGTCCAAAACTGCAAAGAAATTTTAGAAAGGCTGTTATTAGTACTAGGTCCACACTTTCTTGGCATGAGTGTTGCTAGGTGAGATCAGATAGTGCCTGGACTGTTTTTACGCTATTGGATTTAGTTGCACCTTGCAGATGTTTACATATCAGTTGATGAAAAGATACAAGCATCCATGAAACAGATTGTGGGCAACCCCTCTCTTTACTGAGACAGCAGAAGGCGAAGTAAAAGACTCCTCTACATTTACATCAATGTCACTACTATAAAGAAGGTTTCAACAAAATATATATGTCAAGAAAGCATTCCTCAATAACAACGAGAAAAACACTATGAAACTTGTTCTGCACTTCTCATATTGAATATGAAACTATAGGTTACACAACAGTGGGAGTAAGAAGAAACAGCACATAGTAGCCTTACAAAGAGATCCCATTATGTCAAAACAACAAACAATAAATTTAGAACAAACACAACCTAACAACTAGTAAAGATGCAAAACTGTTTCGTCAAAATCAATCCTTCAAACCAAACTAAACTCAGGAGAAAAAAAACAAATTAACTCAAAAGCTACATACTGCAAAAGGTATCCACACCTTCATAACAGTAACTAAATAAATCAACTGATAAATAAAAATAAATAAAATTGTCTAAAACATATAAAACTAACATTTGACCAGATAGTGCAAAAAAGTCAAAATTCACAGCTCAGTCATTCAATATCCGCAAAACCACACCCTTTTAAAGAAGAATCAATAAAAATACACTCAGTCTAAAGCTGTTAACAAACATGAAAATTAAGCAACAATATTACAACAATGATCATACACTCTAGCATTATGAGATACCGCAACACATACAGAGTTATACATTATATAGCTTTACTCAAGCAAATGCTTACACTTCCACATGGAAACATATGTACTATATACTATACTATACTATACTATACTATACTATACTACACTATACTATACTATACTATACTATACTATACTATACTATACTATACTATACTATACTATACTATACTATACTATACTATACTATACTATACTATACTATACTATACTATACTATATTCTCTACACAGTAGCTTAACAAAAATCTGAAGGCTGGTCCCCACATAGTTTAGCACCATATTATCTAAAGCATAAATAGAAGGCAGGACAACTGCTTTCACCCAGTGTGCAACTAGTCTTTTTCATATCAAAATTGCATTTAGCATCAAAGGATAAATCAGCAACGTAATTAAAAAAAAAATTTCCAAACAATAATCAGTGCAAAAATGGGGCAGTCTTATTAGTTTTACACTGCGACAGCTTGTTAAGATTTCAAATGTTGCTTGATATATTGCGACTTATAACAGCCATGCAAATAAAAAATAAAGCAAAAAAATGTTGAAAATATCTAGAAAACTCATAAGATTCATATCTGCTCTAAAAATAAACTGGCCAGATACAAACTTCAGCGGTTGATGCAATAAATATATCTGCAACAGAATCTAGAAAAAGAAAGCACTGCACAATAATGAAAAAGACTGAGTGGGACAGAGCAAAAATTTGATTGGTAAGTTAGAATGAGAATTGGTCAACCAGGTAATAGGTTCATATTTAAGTACTAGGTTAGCTGCCCTTGTAGGCTATTCTTTATCTAGTTAATTCATCGGGTCTATATTAGATAATCAAAGCTTTAGGTAATCGAATAACTAAAGCTTGACACCTAAACATCAAATGCTGTAAACCGGGAATGGCCACTTCCTCAAATTTTTTACTTGGCCAGACAAAAAAAAAGCTTTCAAACCCTAATCGAGTGGTGGGTTCCACCCCTCCCCCCCCCCGTATGGGGGGCTGTGCCCTCCACACAGACCCTAACTAAATACTCCAACTCCAAGATCGCTCTACAATGGAGAAAAGGGCAGATTTATGATAACGGCCAAGTGAATTTTTCCCTATGAAAAAATTTGCGGAAGTGGCAGTTCTTGGTGTACTGCTTTCGCTGTTTCGGTGTCGAGCTTTAGGTATTCGATTAACTAAAGCTTCAGCTATATGATACAGACCCAATTCATCAACATGTAAAGTAAATCGTGTACTTTGTGCCTGTGAGGTAAATACCTTAACTATTATACCAACCCTCCAACTCCAATGAATGAGAAATAGGATCGCTAGAAAAGGACATAAGTCATCCATTCTGGGGTTGTGCAATTTATGTATCAAGAACAGGCAGTACCTATAAAAAATATCACTGTCTAAGTTTATAGGTTTGAATCTGAAGCTTAAGAGTGTAAGCCTAAATAGCTTTTAATTATCTCAACTGTCATAAAATATTAACTGCATGTCAATATTTCTAGTTCACATATTGCCTTATCTAAATCTCTCTCTCTCTCTCTTTATATATATATATATATATATATATATATATATATATATATATGTATGTATATATATATATAGTGGGAGAGAGAGAGAGAGAGTATTCCATATATATATATATATATATATATATATATATATATATATATATATATAGTTCCCTATCACTTTGCAGTAGTTTCAAAACTCTGAAGACCATATGACTGAGACCATCCCCCATATTCTCAAAAGCTTGCACAGAGTGCAAGATCGGTGCAGGAGCTCAAGCAGGCAATATGTCTGCCGTGCGATCCAGGAACAGCCTGCAGGGGCATGCATGAGTGCTCCTGCACTAATCCTGCACAGACTAAGCCTGGTATGCAAATCACCCCATTTGCAGGTGAAATCCATGCAAATGAGGTGATTTTGCAATCCAGGAAGCTTACAACAGTCCGTGCAAGACTAGTGCTATCTGCAGAAATGTACTCATTTAGTAACTGAGTACATTTCAGCAGAATCCAAAATGGAGCCATGACAGCTCCAAATAAAGGCTGCATATCATGTAATAAGCATTCCAGTGGCCAAGTATAAGGCCATTGGCATTGCAAACATAAAAAAAATACAAAAATCAACTTTTAGGGGGGTTTTTTAGGCTGTTTAAGCATAGGGCAGCAGCGCGCAAATGGCGTCAGGGGAAAATAATAAAATAAACCCAAAATAAGCAGTCTAACTAAAATCACTATACTACCATGCAAGTCAATGGCAGGCAGAAGACAATCTGGCCAGTGAGTAGTGGTTGCTAAGGGGGGAGGCTCAGTATGAGACATGTAACTATGCATTAGCAGGCAATCCTATGTAAATGAGGGGAAAGATAGAGAATCCCAGTTTTCCCCAACATGTGAGTCAGGTCCCAACAGTGTAAGAGTAGGAATAGCTTGGTGTAAGCCTAGGAGTTAGGTGACATCATGGAGGTGTGAGTCAAGCATACTGTAAGAAGACTGGAGCACTGTGGCTCAAGTTTGCTCCTAGCTTAACACAGCCGCGCTGGGTGGGTGTGTCTAAGCTTGCTTAGCACTCTTTACAAAGCCTAAACGGGTGTGCACGTGTTTTACAGGAAGAAAAAAGAGGTTAAACCAGGAAATAGCAGCAGTGTGCACATTTGAACACTCTGCTTGCACGACGTGCAAATGGGCTTAAACAGGAAGGCAATGGGAAGATAAAACAGCAGTATGAAGGTAACCAAGGAGAACTAGCTTAGCTAGATGGTGAAATGTATCAGAATCAGCCAATTACACAGGCAGCAGACCAGCCCAGCCCAGAACACTACTATAAACTAAGCAAACACCTTCCCCTCTGGTTTTTCCCACACTCTACACCACTGGTGTAAACAAGCGGGCAACTTTTAACACTCACAACAGCAAAATAATAGGGCTGCAATAGCTATCATACAACTTGTAGAAGAGGCTGAGGGTGGTGAGGATGTGAATGCTGTCAACCAACCCACAGTGAGGAGACAGAGAAGAGTGTACAGACCCAGGGTAACCTACCAGGGGCTACATGAGCTGGAGATAGTGGAGCATTATACGGTAGACAGGGACCTCCTACAGAAAATTGTTGAGCTGTGCCGGCCATGCCTGACACACAGAACTAACTGAGGGGATCCCATCCCAGTGGATACCAAGGTATGTGTAGGCCGAAGAATACTAGCTACAGGTACCTTCCAAAGGCCAACTAGGGATGTGATGGGGATTTCACAGGCATCAGCATCCAGGGTACTCCACCAGTTCCTGGATGCCATGTCAGCACATGTGGGTGAGCATGTATATTTCCCCAACACCCTTGAGGCGTTGGCCAGCAATATGCAACTGTTCCACCAAATAGCAGAATACCCTGAGGTAGTGGGTGCAATAGACTGCATACACATGCACATCAAAGCACCACCCAGTAAGCAGGGTAGGGTCTACATCAACCGCAAGGGCTTCACCTCCATCAATTATCAACTCGTGTGAGATGGCCAGGGCATAATAATAAATGTGTGTGCTGGCTGCCCTGGAAGGTATCACGATTCCCACATCTGGAATCTGATGCAGTTGTACCAGAGATTTGCTAATGGTGACATCCCTTACTGTCACCTAGTGGGGGATGCTGGATATGCACTGGAGTCATGGCTGATGACACACATCAGAAAAGCACACACCCGAAAAGGAACTCTATAATGAGGCCAACGTAAAGAACAGAATTATAGTAGAGCATGTGTTTGGCATGCTCAAGTCATGGTTCCAGTGCCTGGACACAGCCTTGCAGTACTCACCAGCTACATGTACCCAAATTGTCCTTGTATGTGCCATGCTACACAATATGATCCTGTGGAAACAGCTGCAGCAGAAACAGCATGCAGCAGGGCCACACAGCCCACCACCATTGCCTAGGCCTGCACAGGCAAAGAGTGACTCAGAGGAGGAACAACCTGAGCCTGCCCCAGTAGGCAGAAGGTGGCATGCATAGTATGGCCTGGCCTTCGCAAAGAGGCAACATATAGCACATACACTGACACAGGAGAGACCCAGTGAATAACACCTCTCTCCGACTCTCACATACAGTAAAAGGGATGCCAAACATTACACTACCTGTGCCTAACCATGTGTAGGGAGTGTACTATGTGCATCCGACATAGGCAACCCTGCAGCACCACCCTCAATACTGGGGCACCCACAAGGTAAGTGACTAACACATGCCATTCAGGGGCAGTCACATACCCAATAACAGTTACAGCAAGCAGGACAGGTGTAGACAAACACAAAGGCTGTGCTATGGCCTCTGAATGAGGGCTATGGGTACCCCCTCAGGCCTACACAGACAGACTACAGCAGGTCAGGCAGTGAGATGTCAGTTCTGAAGGGTAGGAAGTCAGAAACTAATATGCAGGTAATTAAAAGCTATGATCTGTAGTACACTTGTATGCCTTTAGCCAGCACGATAGGTAAGACTACAGACTGAAATGGAGTACCAGGCATACCAGTACAGTCCTAGCAAATGTGTACAAGTACCAGGTGTGCCCCCACCATCTGGCGTAGAAATGTAGTTCACAGTCAGGTGTGCCGCGCCCCCAATCCTGTGTAGAAATGTAGAAATAGTCATGTGTGCCCCTCCATCCTACGTAGAAATATAGTAACAGTCAGGTGTACCCCCCCCCCACAATCCTGTGTAGAAATGTAGAAATAGTCAGGTGTGCCCCCCACAATCTTGTGTAGAAATGTTGAAATAGTCAGGTGTGCCCCCCATCCTATGCAGAAATGTAGTAACAGTCCATGCCAAATGATTGACAGATACCCTGCAGAACAACTCCAAACCAGGATACGCGCACGCCGGACAACGTGCACGGCCCCAACCAGTCAACAATTCAAAAAATGATGAGCCAGCATGTATGGTTCACTCGACCAGACCACAACTTTATTGTAAAGCAGGTTCCTGTAAGTCAGTATAGGAACCCAAAAATATACAGCATACCGGTTTCGGCCATATTATGGCCTTTATCAATGCTATAAATTGAATACAAGTCAGAAAACCCGACCCCTAGTGAGCACCCAATATATAGTACACATTTAAAGTGATATGTGTCCTTGCCAAATTCATGAGACATGAAACAATATATTGGAAAAAGACAACATTTCCACCCCCATACCCTGCAGAGACAGCATGCTACCTGTAGGTGTACAACATAAAGGTCAGCACTGCAGTACAAGCTACCTGGACTCGACCCACACATTCAATACAGACAGCCATACTGGGCATGCCCACACACTTAGAGTAATGAAGGCAATGTCAGTCAATGTCAGTCAACAACATACTGAAAGGTCATACTGGGCATGCTCACACATGGCCATGTCTGCAAACACCAGTGGACCAGACATATCTGGCAGTCGCAGATGTTAGTGCAGACAGTCCTCAGTATGCACCAAACATGCTTTGCACACACAGTGGATAGGAATATAGGCATATATATAAGGACAACACATTATAATAAGTCAAAGGTAGACATACATAGATGTGTGGAAGAGGGTGACTGTGACAAGGAGCCATCCAGGGCTATCCCAACCAGCAAACAGCCAATTGGCCACAACCACAAGAGGGCCTGATGTCACACACTGCAGATACTAGCACCGGTATCTGTCACCATTACAGATTATGTGGTGCACGTGCCACCTGTGCAACATGACTATTCAAGGAAGTAGTCAGCTAGCATCTGTATACACGTACCTGTGAAATATGACCCAGGTTGTGCCCGCATGTGGTGTGTCAACCCCTAGATGAATGGGTTATGGCCCATGCACACACTATACCCTCCCATAGCCCCACTATGACAAGCCTGCTGAGGTCATCTACTGTGAAATACACCTTTGGGAGAACTGTACCCCAGTAATTTCAGTGGTGTGTCCCATAACTGCATACTACTGTAGTATGAAAAACTAGGTAGGTAGGAGTTCTAACTCCATCCGTGGCAGCTGTGTGTATTTCTGTGTATAGAGCAATGCTTTTTAGGGTGGTCACACTCCCTACAATTGAAATGCTCTACTTTGGTAAGGCTGCTGATGTCATCCAACTAGAAATACATCTCTGGAAAGGTTGTATCCCAGTAATCTCTGTGGTGTGTCCTATAACTGCATACTGCTGTAGTGTGATAAACTACTTAAGTAGGAGTTCTAACCCCAGCCTTAGTAACTGTGTGTCTGTCTGTGTATAGAGCAATGCTTTTTAGGGTGGTCACACTCCCTACAATGGAAATGCTCTAATTTGGTAAGGCTGCTGATGTCATCCACCTAATAATACATCCCTTGAAAGACTGCCTTGCAGTAATCTCCATGGCATGTCTCATAACTGTGTATTGCTGTAGAATGATAAACTAGTTAGGTAGAAGTTCAATTCCCAAATATGGCAACTGTGTGTGCCTGGCTGTCTTTGTAGCGAGTGATGCTTTTTAGGGTAGTCACACTCCCTTCAATTCAAATGCTCATCTTTGGAAAGGCTGCTGATGTCATCCACTTAGAAATACAACTCTGGGTAGCGATAGCCCAATAATCTCCATAGCGAGTCCAGTAACTGTGACCTGCTGTAATATGATACATTAGCTAGATAGCTGTTTTAATCCCATACATGGCAGGTTTGTGTGTATGGCTGTCTGACTCTGTCTGTGTAGAGAGCAATGCTTTTTAGGGTAGTCACACTCCTTACAATTCAAATAATCATCTTTGGCAAGGCTGCTGATGCCATCCACCTAGAAATACACCTCTGGGAAAATTGCAGCCCAGCAATCTCCGTAGCACTTGCTTTAACTGTGTACTGCTGTAGTGTGGTACAGAACTCTGTTAGGGGTTCTATACTCACACATGTCAGTTGTGGATGTTTTGTGTGTGTTTCAATGTCTGTGTAGGGAGCAATGCATTTTAGGCTAGTCACACTCAGTACATTTCCAATGGCCTAGTTTGGCAGTCCTGCTGATGTTATCCTATGTGAAATACACCTTTGGGGAAGTAGTGCTCCAGTAATGTCCATGGTGCAAACTATAACTGTACAGTGCTGTTGTGTAATGAGCTAGACAGTTATGGGTTCAACTCTCAGACATGACAGGTGTGTGTGTTTGTAACTTGTATCCTGTATGGAGGTAGGTGTGAGTGTTTAAAACTTGGGCCCAATGTGGAGTGGATTATGCAAATGTCTTTTATGGTGGCCCTATACCACATTGTCCACTGTACAGGGATAACGAATGTGAAATAACCAAGAGGCTGGGTTGCAAATCCATACCCATACATGTGACATCACGACCAGGCAATCACAGTTAGCAACCCCAGTATTACACAGAGCACACTCTCAACCCATGTGGCACACACACACACACACACACACACACACACACACACACACGCATTTATTTTATTTCTTTACTTATTTATTTTACATTTGTTGACCGGGCTAGTCTAGCTGGATATATGTCCATTTTCAGTAGAGGCCCGGGGAGAAAAGCTCCATTGGTTATTACAAGTTTAAACAGAGATAGGCAATACAAGGTTATAATTTATAAACAGAAGTAGATAATACAAGTTATTACAGGTATTATGATAGGAGCAAAAACCAAAAAGTGTAATAAAAATTTTTTTTTTTTTTTTTTGTAGATTACAATAGTCATACAGTATATATGTGAAAACATATATCTACATAGATGTTATGAAAAGGGAAAGCTATCAAGGAAACAGGGAGAAGAGAAAAAAAGAATTATGGAAGAAGAAAAGAGAGAGAGGAAGAAGGACAGTTAATCTGGGTTAGTGCAGGAGCAAAGCCAGTGTTTATTGACATACATTTTCAATTGTCTTTTAAAAAGTGGGAGAGAGGTCGAAGATGAGATATCAGAGGGTAGTTTGTTCCATATTTTTACAACAGAGTTGGAAAAGAGGCAGTCACCTGCAGAGTTATTGGGTTTAGTAGTATTGATCAGTAGTTTGTTTGAAGAACGAAGATGTTTCAGGTTATTGCATGGTGAAATGAGGTTAGAGAGTATTGGTGTTTTAGTAGGTTGGTATAGGATCTTGTGAGCTATTAAGAGCTGTTGAAGTACGAGCTGGTTAGGAAGCTCAAGCCAACCTAGTTGTCTTAGATTCAGGCAGTGATGAGTTCTAAAAGGGGATCCTGTAGCAAATTGAGCAATATTATAGTAAGATGCTGCTAGTTTCTTGAGGTTGTTTTTGGAGAGATTAGTGTATATGGGGGAAGCATAGAGAAGAGTACAGATTAGGTGAGATCTGGCTATGGTGGTCCTTGCCACAGGTGTAAGGAAGGGTTTGATTCTGTATAGGGATCCTATTTTTTTATTAACTAATTTTATTGTGTTGTTGATATGAGAGTCAAAGTTGAGATTATTGTCAATAGTTATTCCTAATAATTTTGTGGCTGAGTCAGGAGAAATGAGAGTACCGTCAGTGGAAGCGAGAGTGAAGTTTAGTGGGGTGGACTTACAGGTAGGTGAAAAGAGTAACAGTTTGGTTTTCTTGGGGTTAAGGAGTAGGCGGCGGTGTGAGAACCATTGTTCTACAGTGATAAAAGCTTTTTGGGTAAGAGACTGGAGTTCAGTTTGAGAGGTAGCTGTGCAGATTATAGTAGAATCATCTGCATATTGTATGCAGGTAGTGTTTGGGATAGCTGATTGCAGATCATTAATAAAGATAGAAAATAGAAGGTGGCCTAGGATAGAGCCTTGAAGTACACCTAAAGAGATAGGAAGGAGATTAGATAGTGAATTTTTCCAGAGTACTGCCTGCTGACGGTTTTCTAGGTAAGATATAAACCAAGTTAAGGAAGGAGGGTCAAGTGAGAGAGATTTGTATGTGCAGAAGAAGTTTATGATTAACCATGTCGAAAGCTTTAGATAAGTCAATAAAGACTGAAGATGATAGATTATTATTGTTGCGGTTACAGTTGGAGTTTGTAAAGGAGAGTAAAGCAGTGGTGGTGCTGTGAGAAGGTCTGAATCCATGCTGACAGTTAGCAAGTAGGTTGTTATAGAGTATGTGGTTAAGTAGTTGTTTATGGATACCTTTTCCATGATTTTAGCTATAGGTGATAGAAGTGCTATGGAGCAAAAGTTAGAGAAGTCATTGGAGTTCCCCCCTTTGTGTAGTGGGATGATATGAGATATCTTCTAGATAGAAGGGGAAATTCCTGTTTATAGATCTATTTATCAGAATAGAAATGGGATAGGCAATGGCTTTAGCTCCTATTTGCAGGAATTCTGCAGGAAGTTTGTCTGCGGAGGGGGTGGTAGGTTTTAGTTTTTGGAGCAGTGATGAGATAAAGGAAGTAAAAACTGGTTGTAAGTGAAGGGAGGGAGGTGGATTTGAAGTAGGTAAGAGTAGCTTAGAGGTGTTGGGTGACTAGCAAGAGTTTGGATAGTATTAGTGAAGAAAGAATTAAAGTCATTAGTTATTTGTGTGGGATTCTCTGGGTTAGAGTCTTGAGAGTTAGGTGTAATAGAATAGCCTGGGGATAGAAGATTATTAATACTGGTCCAGAATTTTTTAGGTTCTTTTTTGGAGGTTTGTTGTAATTGAAGGTTATAGTTCTTTTTGTCTGTCAGGATGGCTTTTTTTGTACTGTTTCTAAGCTCTCTGAAGTTTTGGCGGTCAGTTAGATTCTTAGCGGTACGCCATTTAGCCCAGGATTTGTTTTGGAGAATGATTTTTTGCATAGTATTGTTGGTCAGCCAGGGTGCTGCTTTAGCTTTGGTTCTGATGGTATGACTTGGGGCATGGTGGTCCAGGATAGATAAGAATGTGGAATTGAAGTATTCTACTGCTTCATTAAGGGGGAGGTATTTTAGTGAGGACCAATTACATTGTTTTAATTCAGCTTGAAAATGTTCAGAGTTAAATTGCTTTTTTGAACGTAATGTTCTATAAGTGGTAGGTAAAATTAGGCTGGTTTTATGTCTAATGACATGAGTTAGTGAATGGTCGCTTTTCATTGTTGTTGGTTTTATTAGTTCTGGTAGGGCTATTAATGAGTTGTGTAAAGCCATATAGGTTTATATGGGAGGTGGGGTTTGTACTATTACAGGAATTCCAATCAATATTGAAGTCGCCTAGAACTAATGTTTCTTGAGGGAGGTTGGTGGAGAGCCAACTAAGGATACATTCTAGAGTATTAATGTTATTTCCTGGTGGAAGATATACACAAATGATATTTGTGGCTTTACTAGTGTTGACTTGAAGTTTGGAGCTGATTACTTCGGCATTATTATCTAAGGGAAGATTCAGATTTATAGTACTAATTTGTAATTGTGCTTTGTGGAGAATTGCTATTCCTCCTCCCTTTTTGGCTGTGTGGTCAAGTCTAATGATATTATACCCGGGTGGGGTAATTTAATTGTCTTTAATGGTAGGTTTTAGCCATGTTTTGGATAAATATAAGATGTCAAATTGGTGGAGTTCTAGAAGGGCATGGACTTGAGTAATTTTATTACAAATGCTTCGTATATTGAGATGAGCTATAGAGAGAGAGTTGGTAGGTGTGGTAGATGATAGAGAAGTAGTTTGGTTTTGTTTTTTGTAGCCATTGGTATTGGTGTGGTGTGGGCCAGGGTTAGGATGAATATCCCCATCCAACAGTGAGTGGAGGAGTTTAAAATATTTAGGCTGGAGAGGTTTATAGAAGCAGTCAATTAGTTTTCTAGATTTTTGGTTGCTTAACTTAAAGTGTGCTAGTCTGTGGCATTTGGCTAGTAGATACTTGGGTTTAGTAGTGAGATTTAAGAAGGTTGGAGAGAAAGTTGATGTAGGTGTAGAGGTGTGTATGGAGGGAAAAGTAAGAGTAGAGTAAAGTGGGTGTTTATAGGAGGTTAAGAGATAAGTAGTTACAAGAGGAGGTAAAAGTGATAAGCAGATAAGTAGTTGAGGTTGTGAAGGGATGAATGATGTATGCATTTTAATGATTGGGGAGGTGAGAAAGAGGATGAGAGGTAGATTGTAAGTACAGATGAAAAGTAGTAGTGTGACTTTAAGTAATAGAGGAGGAGGTAGGTTAGTTAATTAGTGGGTGGGATGTGGACTAAAAGTGGTTGGGACAGTTAATGATGAGATTTGTCTGATTGGAGTGGATAGGATGGGGTTGTGTCTACTAGTGGTATAAATGTAGGAATACTGGGGGTGGGTGGAAATTGGGGGGCAGGGTAGGGGAGCGGAGTGAGCCCAAAGGGCGAACGGAGTGGGTAGAGACAAGAGAGCAGAGTGTGGAGGAAGACAATCAGCAAAGTATCAGAAATTCAGCAGGTAAGTCTGAGAGTGGAAGAATGTAGACTCAGGTTCAGAGGCTAGTAGAAAGAACGCTGGGATGTTAGAGGAGGGGAAACTTATAAGGATGCCTGGTACAAGGAAAGAAGGTATATAGGTGAGACTGAGAAAGCTAGGAACAGAGTAATGGAAACTGGGAACAGGGTCAAGAAGGTAAGGGATTTAGAAATAGGGTAGGAATTACAGTGCAAAAAGCTATGATTAAGATGGCTCCTAGTGGCCTGACAGTATGAAGCAATGGAGAGATCCCCTGCTAGATTTGATAGTCTGAAGGGAAGTAAGGATGTACAAGACAGAGAAGGAAGGGGAGTAAGAAGAAGCTTAGATAAAATACAAGACAGAAAAGAAAGGCTGATAAGAGGGTTTGGCTGCTGGCAAACCTGCCTGAGAGGCTTGGTTATCCTAGCAAGAGTCTTAACATATGTTAAGTATTAGTTTATTTGTATCGGTGTCGATACATACTTTCACTGCCTTTACAAAAGGAAAGTGTCTCTTTGGGAGCTGTTAGGTTTTTTCGTTACTTTTCCCTATTGTTCAATGGCGTCCATCTGGGAAATAGCAGGTGTTTCGAGCAGAGACAGACTGGAACACAGTGCTAGTAATATATATATATATATATATATAGAGAGAGAGAGAGAGAGAGAGAGAGAAGGTAGTAAGACAGACAGTACAAAAAACAGAGAGCAGGTATGAATGTTCCACAAGCACAGTTACTGTTAACAACAATACTTTGTAGTAGTCTTGAACCTCTACAACTCATATAGTATCAGATACTGCTATAAATTCAGAGCAATATATAACTTAATCAGTAGACTAAATTCAGATAAAAGGAGCTGTAATAATAACAAGGGAAAAATCCTTTAGTTAACAAACAAATCGTTTTACTATATCAGTAATATTGTATAGTTTCAAGTATCCCTTATAAGTCACTATAATTTAGGGTTAATACTGTGGAGGACTTAGAAAGGATTCAGATACTGTTTTAAATTCAGGGCAATGCCTAACTTAAACAGTAAAATGGGTACAGAAATAAAGGAACTGTAGAATAACTATAGAAAAAAATCCCTTAGTTGACAGACAATGCTATTCAGTGTATCACTATTAAGTATTAGTTACAAATATCCCTTATGCATCACAGTAGTATAGGGTTAATACTATGCAGGACTTAGAGAGGGTGCAGAACATGTTAGAAAGTTCAGCGGTAAGAGAGCCGCTTGATTGCAGTCCACTATGCATGTCGTTTAGATGGCTGAGCAGTTTACAAAACAATTCCTTGCATCCAAGATTATTAAGGCTAGGAATGTACAAGGCCAAAAGATATGGAACTAGGTGCTCGTTACTCAATAAATAAATGAATTCTGCTCATGGAAAATGGTTAATTTAAACATCACAATGATTAGAAGGAAAGAAGCTTTAAAACAAACAAGAGATAGGTAGTACTGATTAAGAGGAGGTGACTATTAGTGGCTAAAGAAAGTTCAGCTTAGAATGTGGAGGGTTACAGTAGCAAGCTCCGGGGCTGTTAGATACAAACCAGGCAGGCACCTTGTATCAATGGATGGTAAGGTATGAAGGGTAATTGGTGTACTAAAAAGGGTAGCGACACTCTTTCTTGGTTAGTACACTGATCATATAAATCAGATTAAAAGCATTCATGAAGCTATAGGCTTTAATTCCAGTTTGGCACGGAATGCCGAGACAACAGCCAATATGAGTGTAGTACACTGCACATTGGCAACTGATAGTAACTATGGAGTGATTGCAGATGCCTACAGAGAGCATGGCACCCTGTCCATCTGTCCAATAGGCACATACATGCAGACAGTGCACCTTCCTCATGTACCCTACTGGACACCTGCAACACCTGTGGTGGCATCACATGTGACCCACAAAGGACATACCATGCCTGAAAACATGTCCTGTATGGACAGATGCCATTGACGCCAGGGAATGCTGTTAGCATGGTATCAATGTAGGTGCAGGGTTAACCTGCTCTCCATTACCAGTTCCTGCCACAGGTGGCCAAGACTGGCACATCTGATGATAATCTGTGCACACAACATGGGCCCAACCCCCCAGGTATAGTTCAACATGTCACTGTACATGCATGTGCGAGTTGTGCACATCCCAGACACCGTCCATGTCATAGACTAGGGAATACATACAGGGCAAGCGATGCACAGCATTGGCCACATGCAATAGCCACCCAAGTGACTGGATGGTGGATACAATACCCACCTGTGTGGGCAAATGCAGAAACTACAGGCCTGAGCCACAATGCAGACCATTGTCATGTGGCCTGATGCCAAGGTATACCCATCACCTAGCCTTGTATAGCCATCTGGCACAGTCAACCACCACATACCTGTGCAGAAATGCACCCATGCATGCCAGTACTGGCACCCTGTGTGTTCATGTGTGTGTTGTATGATGTGTATGATCACATCCACACTCGCTACAACCCCAGTGACATACTGAAACATGCTGTCTGATGTCAGATACCTCCCCATACCCTTTGCCCATATAACCTCTGTATGACCCATGTGGTGCATGTGTTACCTGCACAGTAATGTGTTGTGGCAATCTCACTAGGGATGAGCTGTATCCCTGGTCCTGCCAAGTGTGTCAATGTGTGTGCATCCCTGTGAGAGTGTGGCTGCATTGATGCTGGCACCTGTTCATGTGGACAGGCACGTGTACATCACCTACCGTATAGCTACCATATCCCTGTTGCAGATGTCACTCACCATCACATATATGTTCTGCGAACTCGAGAACAGGTAATCTATGTGGTGCATCCAACAACTGCATAGGACTATGATAACACTACATAGTCATCAGGGGATTGATACCCTGTGCTGGTAGGTGTGTGACACAAACATGCTTAGGTTTTACTCTCCCACCGACCCTGACTTGTCGATGCCTCTGCCTCTCTCACTCCCTCACTGGTGGATGTGGAGACCTATACCTGTTTTTCTTAGGCAGCAGCATGTGTATTTTAGGTAATGCTTGTAATCAATTGATGGCCTCTGCACAAATTGCTTCCCTCCCCTAGCTGTGGTAACATTCCCATATCCAATTGCATGGAAACACACTCCAATATCTAGGAACATCATGTTTGTGTTGGTCCTTTTCATTCACTGTGAGCAGGAACTCGTTCTGTTGTTTGGGAAACAGCATCTCAGATGGAGTGGTGATTTGCCTCTGACAATATACACTGTGGAAACAAAATAAAACACACAGGTGGGGGATGTGCAGGACCTGACTACAGACTGTAAGTGCTGCTATACTGCATTCAGAGTAATGTTGGTTTAACAGGGTGTGTGTGGATATGGCTGTCCTACATGTATTAATACCTGCCATGTCAGTTGTATGTTTATGAGGACTCCCCATCTGTAGGGTCATCTGAAGACTGGGCAGTGTGCGGTGCTTTTGGTGTCATGTGTTACCCACAGAACATGTATCTGTGAACTGCAGAAGGTAGTGTGAGGATTGCAGTCTGTAGATGGTGAAAGCCATGACAGTTACTGACTTCATATCCCTCATAGGACATATGTTGCAACAAACCCTGTTACAACAGTAAATGTATGATGTTATCAAAGCAATGAATCAATATTGGCCCTGTGTATGTGCGTCCAGCCACAACTCAGTCAACCTTTGTACAAATGTCATGCATTAAGAGGTGCATATGTGCTTTACACCATAATTAGTGTCATCATATCTGATAAAAGCCAGTAAGATATCAGACTGCTACACATGTTATGTACAGTAGGGGTTATATTTGATGACATAACCTGGACATACTGTGGTTGTTTGTACAGTACTGAGGTCTGTGTACTTATGGTGAATGACGACTGTGTGTAATGTTAATATGTACCTTGGCCTGTGTACAGACTGTGGTAGTTGTCATTGTCCTAGGTCCCATCCTATCTGATGTTACATGCTGCTCCACTGTATGTTACCATATTGGTTTACATGTTTGTAGGGCCATACACACACATGTCCCATACCACAGTCAGCCATCAGACCAAACTGTGTAGTGGTCCAATATATGTAGGGTTAATGCGTGAGTGGCACATCTGAGGATGGTGTCGAACAGATAGTCCATATACTGTAATATCATTCTAGCTTGCCATATGTGGCTGTGGCTGTGTTCTCGTTGGTTGTGATTATGCACTTTCACACAGGTGTATCTTACCCTGTGCTGTGACATGCCTGTACAGCCTGCTATATATGCAGGTACATGTGCATTTCCCCATAGGAGATGTAGGCCAGTGTTGAGCCAGTCTGCCTGTAGCCTGCACAGTGCATTGTTACATGCCTAGCAGCTTAGTGTACTTACTCAATGAGATATCATGTGCAGATACTTGCCAGATGCACTGCTGCCAGGCCTCCCTTAACAGTCATGCATGTTAGACAGAGCAGTGGGATGCTGTACAGATGTATGTTAATATCTAGTGGGTAGTATGTGTCCATGGCACCACTGTACCAGCAGTTATTATGTGTCAGGCCAGACAGGGGTGTGTGAATGCATAACCTATGGTGGCATATGTATACCAGTCGTTATGTGTTATACCCATCTACTTGGCTGTCAACATCTATAGTGTCAGGCATGGTACACATGTTTTGCACTAAGGGGTTTTGTGTATACCTCTGGACTGTACAGAGTGTGTCAGAATGTCCACACATATTGGCCAATATCTCTGCTGCAGTCAACAGAGGCAGTACGTGTTGGCAGCAGTACTTTACTATGATGTCCTTAGGATGTCTGTCAGGAGCCAATGGCACACATGTGAAAAGCAGATGTGACCTCCCACACACAACATGTCTGTAAAGACAATCCCAATTACAGTAGCAATTGTATATAGAATTGTAATAGTACACAAATAAAGGTTTTCCATTTCTGCAAACCTGTATGTTGTGTTTTGTCCTATGACCTCTCTCTGGGTATATGTTGCAGGCAATGATTGTCATTTGTATGGGTGGCCCATACAGTGTCCAGGTGTTCAGGTGTGAACTGTAGGCATAGTGGCTGTTCCATATTTTGTGCGCCTTCTACATATGTATCTTACGGTACATATCTATGTGTGTGTATGTGTAGTCACTTGCATATCTATATATATATGTAAATATATATATATATATATATATATATATATATATATATATATATATATATATATATATATATATCTTGTATGTATATCTGTATCTGCATATATGTGTCTGTGTATATGTATCCTGATAGCTTCCATATTTTACATTTCCTATGGGGCCAGACTGTACTGCATGATATGTTACCAATACCAGCCTGACATCATACAGGTGGGATGTAGTACTGATAACATCTTGTGCCCATGCCATGTCAGGTCCTGGTTATGGGATCTACAACATTTGGTAGTCTATTGCTGGGCAGAGGTGTTTGGCTGTGGGGGGGGTATGCCTATTCATACAAGACGTATATAGTTTGGGGCCTCTCAACCCCATCAATGGTGCATGTGGACATATTTGCTTTTGTTAATCTACCGCTGCTATCTACAGATGTACGGCCACATATACCTATATATATATATATATATATATATATATATATATATATATATATATATATATATATATATATATATATATATATATATATATATCTGCTTACATATATATGATTATGTCCGTATATACCAAAATAGATTTATATCTGCATACATATATGTTCCTTGCTGTGTATGTGTACATATAGGTGTAGACATATATATGTGTCGATGTAGGCATTTGCATGTATATATGTTTATATATATATATATATATATATATATATATATATATATATATATATATATATATATATATATATATTTACATATATAGATATGTTGTATCTATTTAGATAATATATTCACACACACACATATACATCTAGATGTTGGTATACATTCTCTGTAATGTTGCATGACTGGGCTGGATGATATGTTTCTGAAAACATCAGATTTATGTATGTCTGTCATGGCTTAGTGATAACTCACTCTGTCTATGGTGTGCAAGGTCCTGGGTTTGAGCCTTGCAGAGGCTGTTTATTTTGTTGCTGGGCAGAACATGGCCTGTTGGATACAGAGTGGTTAAGGCACTTTAAAGCAGTTGTAAGTGAGTTTGCGCGGAAGTAAGCACTGCTAACTATTGGTTACAGTTTCTGATACTCTGTTAGCTTCTGAATTGCTTAACCTGTGTAGGCAGTACTTACCCCTGTGCAAACAGGCTTAAATTTGCTTACTGCTGCTTAAAAGTGCTTACTCCCACTTACCCACATGCTAATTCCTTTAAAAGAAAAGAGAAAGGGGTTGATAGGAAAGTGGTGAACAAAATGGGTACAAAGAGGGAAAGACAGTAGGGAAAATAGCCAGGGATATGCAGGAAGGGTTTAGGGAAGGTCCTTTGCTGCCTATTTCTTCTACAGCAACAGCTGTGCATATACACTGAATTTGGAGGTAGATTTAGACACTCAAACCCCTGGGTGGGGGTGAGGACAACAATAAATTGTTGTGATGCCAATTAGACCAAATTGCTTATGTCCAGTGGACACGTGTATGAATTGGACAGCTATGTATGGGGCGATATTTTTTGTGGGAACAGATTGCCCTTTTTTTTCAGGTGAGAGTGAAATGGGGAGGGGTAGTAGGTATATTTGAGGAGGTAGGTTGGGTAGGTTTACAGACAAGACAAACAAGACACATACAGGTGTGGTATATGACACATGTGGGGGGGTAAACACCATGGACAGAGAGGGGTGTTTGGAAGTCGCAAGCCCATGATCACCCAAATGGAAAAAGTGGGACCGAGGTCTCCACCCATGGGCAGTCACCACTGCACCTTCACGGCCCCAAAGGTGGTTGTGCTGGGGGCTGGATAGGAGGGGCAGGCTGACCCTCGAATTGCACCATGTGGCCTTCAAGCTGGTGTCGCTGGTTTCGAATCTCCCTGTCAAGCTCCCTAAACACCATGGCTCAGACCTTATGGCGGGTGACAGGTACCTCTCTGCCCCCACTCCCGGGGGGCCGAGCCCCATCCCCTGAGGTGGTTCAACCCAAAGGTGGTGCAGGGCAAATGGAGCAGGAGGTCCCAGGCTGGGCCCCAGATTTGCTGGTGCCTGGTGCCATGGCCAGCTGAGGTGGGTCAGGTGTGTCCGCTGGGACCTGCCTTCCCATACGAGCTATGGTGTTGCAGTTTTAGGACAGATATCAGTTAGTAATAGTCAACAGCATTCAGGATTAGTTATAACAGCATGCATAGGTATTTCCATTAACCCAAGACACCAGATTTACAACATTTGCAGGGTGAGCAGAACACATGCATATATGGGATAACAGTTGCCATTACAACAGCATGCAGGTTTCATTGATGGCAACAGGCCACCAATATGAGAGTATATTAACATGGCACATGCATAAAACCAAATGTGAATATTTATAAACCAATAGGACATATGTACACATACCCATTCAGGTGTGCAATTAGGTTATTGTTGCACATATGGTGGGGGTGAGAGAGAGAGGTCACTTAACAACTAATATATCCCTGTAGTTTTCACAACTTTCTTAGTCACTGCAGTGATCTGTCCCTTACATGTATTATTGCACTACCCAATGGCCTTACTTTGTAGAATGGTATGTTTGTAGATTAGCATATACGTGGACTGTGTCCTACTTATAGTCTACACCTCTGACCTGTTATAGCTGTTGAGAAAATATTGTTAACACTACCTGACAAATTCTACACATACTCCCAGATTTCATGCTTATAGACAGGTATACGAGTGAACTGTGTTGTACCTACAGTCTACACCTTTTACCTGTTATAGCTGTGGAGGGGACTTTGTTAATGCTATGTGACAAATTCTACACATACTCCCAGATTTTATGCTTGTTGACAAGAATATGAGTGAACTGTGTTGTAACTACAGTCTACACCTCCTACCTGTTATAGCTGTGGAGGGAACTTTGTTAACACTACCTGACAAATTCTACACATACTCCCAGATGCCATGCTTGTAGACAAGTATATAAGTGAACTGTGTTGTACCTACAGTCTACACCTCTTACCTGTTATAGCTGTGGGGAAAATCGTTGTTAACACTACCTGACAGATTCTACACATACTCCCAGATTCCATGCTTGTAGACAAGTATATGAGTGAACTGTGTTGTAACTACAGTCTACACCTCTTACCTGTTATAGCTGTGGAGAAATATTTGTTAACACTACCTGACGAATACTACACATACTCCCAGATTCCATGCTGATGTTATGCACATACCTAACAATTCGTTACTGCACACACTCTGGTCAAGGCTTGACAGGATGCAGGTGTTAATGTAACATATTTTGGAATAGCTGTCATACACTTTGGGTGAGATGCTACAATCACAGTTTTGCTTTCATATACATTCTCTTTTTATGTTCAGGTCTCACTATCCATTATATGTCAGTATAAACTGCCTACATTTCTTGTATCATCTCACTGATTTGTCAGGGGAACAGGTTACCAGGCAGCAGATCTGGGCCATTTATCTGGACATGCTGGACAGGTCAGAACAGTTGAGGGGT
Organism: Protopterus annectens; assembly: GCF_019279795.1. Lineage (NCBI taxonomy): Eukaryota > Metazoa > Chordata > Ceratodontiformes > Protopteridae > Protopterus > Protopterus annectens. The sequence goes on along the minus strand of NC_056727.1, from coordinate 1,003,304,466 downwards.
ATGACTATGCATACAGCTTACTACCCGAACATTCTGCCACAGTCTGTACAGTTGATGGTTATGATTATGCTTACAGCGTACTATCTGAACATTCTAGCAAAGTCTGTACAGTTGTTGGGTCTAATTATGCATACAGCTTTCTATCTGAACATTCTCACAAATTCTGTACAGCTGTGAGATATGATTATGTATACAACTTACTACCACTCCTGGGATTCAAATCCCTGCTGTGTGTGGTAAAAATATTGCAGTTAACATCACAGAACACTGTGCCATGAGGGGAATGGTGTGAAGTATTCCACTGGTTTCTAAGTCTCCCTCATTTGTTCTATATGACTGACCTCTTGGGACTTCCAACATTGTTATACTGAACTTCCTACACATTTTAATTGCGTTCAACAGTGTGGGTAACACTGCTTAATACAACAGTACTATTTATAGAATGCAACACTACAACAACATATGTCGGCAGGATGTACACAAGCACTCCAGGGGTTATACTTTTAATTACTAGATATTACACCTTTATTTCCACACAACCTATATGACAGTTTTCCTGCCATTTTGTCTGGTTTATTCAGTACATCCCATACACAATGCATTTTTATACTGGTACAACACTTTCTAGAACTGTTATATTTTTTTCTTATGACAGTACATACAAGATTATTACTAACCTGCCTCGCAATGCAGCTTTTGCAGCCTAGCAGCATGGGCTTGCTGGTTCACAACCCGCTCATCTGCAGCTATCAGAGAAATGCAGTGATATTTAGCCATTACCTATCCATAGTATACACAAGCTAGGCAAGCATTATCTACGTAGTAGAATGGGTACTTAGTGCTGGGGCATCGGCCATCTTCCTTGATTCTTGGATCCACCGCTCCAAGAGATCACCCCTCCACTGCTTCAGGTCAGCATGGTGATGCCTGACCTGCTCACCAGTCCAGGGGATACCAGTGACACTGGTGAGGTCACGGGCGAGACTGTCCCAGGCCTCCACTTTATACTGAGAGCCCTGGTACTGGCCCTGAAGTAGTCTCTCCTCATGGTGTTTTGCCAGGAGCCATACCATGAATTTGGACTCCTGGGTGCCACATCGCTGTGCTCTAAATCAAGTGCCTTCCCCAACTCCAGCCATTCTGCCTACAGTAAGGAGCTGCAACCAGTTATTGGAATTATTTGTGCCTGTGAGGTTTAAATACGCCCAATTTCCTGCACTTTCCAGTGATTGGATGGTTTTGAAAAGGCTAAGCTATGGGAACACCTGCTTACCTAATGTTGGCATTGCTTAAAGGGGTATACCACTGGGCAGATTAAGTTAGCTGGCCTGCACATTGCTTACACCATGTAAGCTGAGCTGTGCAATGCTTAGCATTGCTTAATATTTAATTGGCATTATATTTTTCTTTTGACATTGTTTTATTATTTGTTACATGTTATATGTGTGTCTGGTATCTGTGATTCATGTATACGTACACTGTATGGTGCCCTGGGGACTGCAACACTTCATTACAATAACACCTCACGTCTGGCATTACTGCAGTACTCCAGTTTACATATTTATGTTATGTAGCAGGTTATACAACATCACACTGTACATAGATTCATTTCACATGTTCAGTTTGATTTTCCTGTGGTGAGGTTTGTTTGTTGAAACCTCATTCTTATGTACTGCTTTGATGGCATAGTGGTTAACTACTGTGATACAGGGTCCAGGGGTCGAGCCTTGCAGAGGCTGTTTATTTTGCTGCTGGGCAGAACACGGGCCATTGGATACAGAGAGATTAAGGCACTTTAAAGCAGTTGTAAGCATGTTTGCATGGGTTTGCATGAGCTAAGCACTGCTAACTTCTGGTTACAGTTTCTTACACTCAGTTAGCTTCTAAATTGCTTAGTCTGTGTAGGCAGTGTGTACCCCCATGAAAATGCAATTAAACACACTTACTTTTGCTTACATATGCTTACTACTGCTTATTTGTGCTTAAACCTGCTTACTAGTGCCTTATTCATTATGACACTGACACTTCACATGTGCATTCCCTGCAGTACTTCAGTTCATAAATATATGTTATTTAGTGGGTTTTTGCAACAAAAATATTGGTTATAATGTGCTTTTCCATGTAAAACAGACTGTGCTGCAGTGGGACTCAAACTGGGAATGCCTGCCCATTATGCGAATACTCTGTCCACCACACTATTGCTGTGCTGTTTTATTTGCATATATCCTCCCTGTTATCCTCTTCAACCTTTTAAGCTGCTTTAACCATAGCTAAGTGATAGGCACACCCGTGCAACTACGGTTAGCTGTACTTGGATTTTTAAATAAAAATAAAAGAGTTTCTTCATTTGATTTTTATGTACTGTTGCTGTTGTACACATGGGGAACTGCTGGTGGGGGATATGCAGACACCTATGAGCGATCTCACTCATTTCTTACCACTTCCTGCTGTTCTACATTGCATGGGTGTGTTTATTCTGAGAACTCTACTCTCAGACATGACCCCTGCACTTGTACATGCTCCATGTAAGCCTGGGAGCTTGGGCAACGTGCCTTCATTGATATGCATGTCGTGCTGCCATCCTGCTCCTAAACAGGCACTTCCATGCAGGACTAAGCTAGTCCTGCATGGAAGATTAGTGAATCCAAAGTTTTGAATCTCCAAAAACTGTGTATTGGGATCGCCGTATAGCATGGAACCCAAAATTTGCCATTTCTCTTACTGTAGTGAGATCTCAGAGTTGGTATATTTAAGTAGCAAAGGATGTGGGGGGTGCAGGGGGGCTCCCCCCCCCTGCAAAAATGCACCGTTAAGTTTTTTTTTGTTTTTTTTGTTTTTTTTTTGTTTCGGAATTTCAAAACTTTGGACATATGGTCTCGGCCATATGGTCTTTGGAGTTTTGAAACTCTGACGATCTGACAGTGATCCATATTTATATATATATATATATATATATATATATATATATATATATATATATATATATATATATATATATGGGTTCACTTCAAAATCCTGAAAGCTCAAAATCCTGAATCTCAAAATCCCGAACACAAAATCCTGAAAGCCCAAAATACTGAAAACTCATAATACTGAATCTCATAATACCAAAAAACATACAGGACACCAACACTGATGTGTGATTGTGCGGACGTTCGCGTTAGGGCACGGGTCAGGTAAGTGTGCGATTGTGATGGACGTTAGGGTTAGGAGCATGTTAAGTGAGTTAGGGCGTGGGTGAGGTAAGTGTACGATAGTGACAGAACTTGGTGTTAGGGGCGGGTTAAGTGAGATAGGGTTAGGGCGCGGGTGAGGTGAGTGTGCGATAGTGACGGACCTCAGGGTTAGGGTCTGGGTTAAGGTAAGTGAATAGATAGTAGTGTATGTGCAGTGTAGTGTAGCTGCAATACAGTCAGTGTTGGTGTCCTGTATGTTTTTCGGTATTATGAGATTCAGTATTATGAGTTTTCAGTATTTTGAGCTTTCAGGATTTTGAGTTCGGGATTTTGAGATTCAGGATTTTGAGCTTTCAGGATTTTGAAGTGAACCCATATATATATATATATATATATATATATATATATATATATATATATATATATATATATGTATAGGTTTACTATTATCAATATATCGAAAATAAAAATAAAAACGGTTCGAATAACAGAAGTGTTTTACCGAAACTACAACTAACCTAATGGCCCTATTGTAGAAAAACAGCTGTTAATGCTGAAACTGTCGACAACAACATTTTACAGCATTAACAACAATGCCACCCTTATCGTAACTCCCTAATCCCTACACGTAACATTCCATTTATGCAGGGGGGAAGCCCCCCTGCACCCCCCTGTGGGGGACTGCGTCCCCCACACACCCCCTAACTTAATATTTTAACTCCGAGATCGCACTACAGTGAGGAAAGGAACCGCACTGTACCACGATCCCTTTACATGAGCGAACGTTATATCTGCGAATGCACAGTCCATTAGCAAATTAGACATTCGCTCATGTTACCTGCAAACATATGAAGTAATCGAACATCTGCTTTTTGAATACTTCATAGCCATGCAATTGCACGGCGATATTTTAATGGTAAACCATATATATATATATATATATATATATATATATATATATATATAAATCCCTTGACAAATTTAATATATATATGTAAATATATATATATATATATATATATATATATACATATATATATATATATATATATATATATATATATATATATATATATATGTTCTCACACACACACACAGACACACACACACACACACACACACACACACACACACACACACACACACACACACACACACACACACACACACACACACACACAGGTCTATGACGGATAAACAATGAATAATGACTCAGATGTTCACATTCACAAAACTGACCACAAAACTTTGACTTTGCAAACACTGACACTCTGATATGCATGCGCCAAGCAGGAAATCTCAGTATATGCAAAAATTCTTTTTAAAAAGACTAAAATATTGCTTTTTGCAGAGGGCAAGGCCCCTGCACCCACCATCTGGGGGGCTGCACCATCCACACCCCTGCTAATTATATATACTAACTCTGAGACTACACAGTCTCAGGGGAAATGGCAAATTTTCTTACCATGGAAATAATGCAGTCTGACATAACTGTCAAATACCTGTGCAGTCGACTACATTTTCTCAATTAAACAGATGTTGTCCAAAGAGGAACATGATCAAAATCAGTTCCCCCATATATATATGTGTGTGTGTGTGTGTGTGTGTGTGTGTGTGTGTGTGTGTGTGTGTGTGTGTGTGTGTGTGTGTGTGTGTGTGTGTGTGTTAATGAATCCCATGACATTAGTCAAGCTGCAGCTTTTGTCAAAATGGTAGATGCTGGCCTTTTTGAATGATTCCTGTTTCATTGCTGCTTAAGCAGTTTTTTTGGAGATCATCAAACAACAGGATTATCACCTCCACTGATATTATGCAGTCTTGGATTTGGTATATATATATATATATATATATATATATATATATATATATATATATATATATATATATATATAAAACAACCAAAGAAATGAAAAAAAAAATTATGGGCGGGCTAGCTGCACTGCCACACCTCATGCTAACTATATATACCAACAACTGTGAGATCAAACAACAGCAAGGAAAGGATATATTCCCACTAACCACTACATCACAAACTCTCACACACACAGAAGCCAGTAGTACCCAAAACTATGAAACTTCAGCAAAAGTAATGCTCAGTGTTCTGAATGTTCAACCAAATGAACTGCAATCATTTATGCATATCATCATCTTCTTCTTTCAGCTGTTCCCATTAGGGGTCACCACAGCGGATCATCTGTTTCCATTTTTTCCTGTCCTCTGCATCTTTCTCTGTCACACCAACCACCTGCATATCCTCTCTCACCACATCCATAAACCTTATCTTAGGCCTTCCTCTTTTCCTGTTGCCTGGTAGCTTTATCCTTAGCATCTTTTTCCCAATATACTCAGCATCCCTCCTCAGCACATGTCCAAACCAACGTAATCTTGCCTCTCTGGCTTTGTCTCCAAACCTTCCAACCTGGGCTGACCCTCTAACATACTTATTCCTAATCCAGTCCACCCTCGTCACACACAGTGCAAATCTTAACATATTTAACTCTGCCACATCCAGCTCAAACTCCTGCCTTTTTGTCAATGCCACTGTCTCCAACCCATATAACATAGCTGGTCTCACTACCCTCTTGTAGACCTTCCCTTTCACTCTTACTGGTACTCGTCTGTCACAAATCACTCCTGACACTCTTCCCCACCCACTCCATCCTGCCTGTACTTTCTTCTTCACCTCTCTTCCACACTCACCATTACTCTAAACTATTGATCCTAAGTATTTAAACTCATCCACCTTTACCAACTCTACTCCCTGCATCCTCACCATTCCTCTACCCTCCCTCTCATTTACACACATATATTCTGTTTTAGCCCTGCTGACCTTCATTCCTCTCCTTTCTAGAGCATATCTCCACCTCTCCAGGGTCTCCTCAACCTGGTCCCTACTCTCACTACATATCACAATGTCATCTGCAGACATCATAGTCCACGGGGACTCCTTTCTGATAGCCACTGGGGATGCACAAGCCAGTGCATTTCTTTGTGCCGGTCCCAAGCCCAGATAAATGGAGAGGGCTGCGTCAGGAAGGGCATCCAGCATAAAACTTCGCCAAATAATTAATGCGGACAGCATTTATGCATATATATTTATATATATATAGAGAGAGAGAGAGATGTGTGTGTGTGTGTGTGTGTGTGTGTGTGTGTGTGTGTGTGTGTGTGTGTGTGTGTGTGTGTGTGTGTGTGTTTGTGCGTGTGTGTGTGTGTGTGTGTGTGTGAGAATATAAATAAAAACTACAAGAAAAACCTAAGCAAGTTCAGTATTTTGAAAATTAGGTGATTTTGTCTCAGTGAAATGAAAGTCAGCCAAATGGGTTTTAGATGATGTGACGTAGACCCATATATATACATTAACGCATATATATATATATATATATATATATATATATATATATATATATATATATATATACGTGTGTGTGTGTGTGCACGCGCATGCGCGCATATGAATCAAAACTACAAGAAAAACCTAGGCAAGCTAAAGCTTTTACTGTTTACTGTCTCTTTAAGGTGCATTTTGGTCTGGGATTTGTACATGGCAGTTGTGTTCGTATTTGCGGAGATTAATGTAGGTGTTTACTTTTTAAGGGTTTCAGTTAGGAATTTGTTAATTTTACTTTTTTGAGGGAATTTTAGGAGTAGTTTGGGGTAGGTAGGTTAGAGTGTGTTTGTGTGTTTGTGTGTGTGTGTGTGTGTGTGTGTGTGTGTGTGTGTGTGTGTGTGTGTGTGTGTGTGTGTGTGTGTGTGTGTCAATGTTCAAATTGGTGATTTTTGTACGTGTGTAGTGTGTGTGTGGTTATTAGTTAGTGTATGTATGACAATGTGCAATGGGATTGTACGGCCTTTAAATGTAGGTTTGTTTTTTTTCATGTTAATTTGACCTCAGAGTTGGTATATATAAGTAGCGGGGTATGGGGTGCACAGCCCTGCTATGGGGGGTACAGTAGGTCCTGTCCCCCTGCAAAAATGTTTGTTAGTGTTATTTTTGTTGAGTTTTATCCTTATTTTTCTGTTTATTTTGGGGAAGGTTGGATGTTTAGTTTTGTTTTATTTTTTTCATTATTTTGGGTTTTCCTTATTGTGTATTTTTGTCTTTGTGTCCATTAGGTACTCTGGTCTCGAAATACAGGAATTCAATATTTCAGTATTTTAAGATTCAGAAGTGCACCCATATATAGATAACTATAAACTTGTCGCTTATCTTGGATGGGGAGAATGCAGGTATAATGGTCATGCCACCTAAGTGGTGGTGCTCCTGCATGGGACAGCCTTGTGGTCATGCAGGTCCACCTGTATGTCAGACCTGGCTCCCTACCAGAAGTGTAGCTAGGAAGGAGTGTTAGGGAAACAACTGACAGATCAGCATTTTTATCTCCTCACATAAACATGAGGGCAGGCAGCAGAGTATGAAAGTTCAGGTGGGAAGCAGCACCAGTTAGAAAATAGAACTTATCTTTTCCTTAACATAACATTGAAAAGCAACATCTACTGCTCAGAGTTCTAACATACTGGTGGAGTCATTGCACTGTCAAACATTGACCAGACTCAGCTGCCTTGCCAAGTCCTTGTGTAAGCTTGGACAACTCTCAGAAGAGGTAGCGTGATTCACTAACATAGAATAATATAGATTCTCAGTATCCATTCCTGGCATAGCTAGACTCCCTTCAATTTAATATCTCAGTGTATTAAAATAAATACTGTTTCCCACCATATTACATCATCAGAAGATGCCACCAGATGGCACAGAAATAGGAAGTGATTGGACAGATCTGCTGATGTAATTAACATAAAATCTATATATTTTATAATCAGAATGCCCTCCTTAAATTATGAAGACATAATTACAATAAAAAGAAGTGGTAAAAAACTTTACACTTGAGTTTTAAGAAATTTGTTCAGAATCATTTATTTATTTATTTTATTTATTTTTATTTAACATTTGTTGACCGGGAATGTCCGACTAGGTTCCACAGCGCCTGTTTTCAGCGGAGGCCCGGGGAAAAACACTCCAGATGCATGTCTTTGGAATGTGGGAGGAAACCTGAGTACCCGGAGGAAACCCACGCGAACACAGGGAGAACATGCAAACTCCACACAGAAGGCACCCCAGCCGAGAATCGAACTGGAGAACCTCTTGCTGTGAGGCGACAACGTTAACCGCTGCACCACTGTGCCGCCCATCATCCAATCAGCAAGTGGAAACTGAAGGACTCAGACTCTGGAATATAGAATGAAGATCATAAGCAGGTTATATGATCATAGAATCATAGGAAGTTACTAGGCTATTGGCCCTGAGGCCCGTACAAGCCTAGCCAAGAATTTACCCCGTGTTCCAACAAGTCAGCACCCAATGCCCTTGTCCATAAGGGACACAGGTGGAATCCCAGGGGTGTATTTTCTGTTCCCCATCCAGTTATCCAGGTTGCTCTTAAAAAGGGTTAATGAGGTACTCTGCTTGACATGGAGCGGGAGTCAATTCCACAGAAGGGGAAGTCTCTGAGACACAAATATGTTCTGCCAACAAGTTCTATTGATGTCACAGACCAGGTTGAGTCACGTGTGTGGGTTACCCGAGTGGAGCTTCACTTGCGGATATGCAGCAGTCCCATCAAGGCGGGGTCTGAGATTGCTTTGTATGCCAGACAGAGGTCACCTCTGAGGAGTCTGTAGGAGTCTGAGTAGAGGGATAGAGCCTTTAGCTTATCTGTGTATGGTAGTTGTTTGAGGCCTTGGATTCTCCTGGTGAGGAACTTCTGTGGTCTCTACAGCTGCTGCATGTGCTTTTTGAGGTCCATGTCAAAAGGGGCATTGTACTCAATAATGGGTCTTATAACAGAAGAATACAGGAATGGTATGACCATCTTGTCCCTGGATGAGACCCTTACTAATGAGGTGGGCCATGTAGAAAGCTTTTCATACAATGAAGGCAATATGGTAGTCAAAAGTCAGTTTGCTTTCAACCTGGGTGCCCAAGCCCCTTACAACTGATTGCATGTTTAGGGCCTTGTTATTAATGTGATCATTTTAGGGACGTTACTCTCCCCAAAGGGGATGATGATGCATTTTTTGGCATTCAGTTTGAGATGCTGTTTCTGGCACCAGTCATTTGTTTGGGTGAGACCCTCTTGGAAGATGTCTACATTACTAGGGGAATTGATAACAGTGCCCACTTTGCAGCTGCAAACTTCATCAGGCATAGCCCACTGGTTTTTGCCTGCACTTCAGAAAAGTATACCCCAAACAACAATAGCCCCAAGACTGATCCCTGGGGTATACCGCTCTTTACAGGTCAACTGCTTGAGGTGGCTTCCCCTATTTTGACTAGGTGGATTCTATCAGTGATCCAGTTTGCTACCCATCTGGTAACATATGGATTGATGCCTAGTTGAGAGAGTTTATCTATTATACCCAAGTGGGGAATAGTATCAAAGGCTTTAGCCAGGTCAAGGTAGGTGTTGTGCACCATCTTTCCATCGTCTATGACTTTAGTGACTGTCAGTCTCAAAGAAGTTGACCAGATTTAACAGGTATGACCTTCCCTTAACGAAACCAAACTGTGTGGAATCGAGTGTTTGAAGGTTGCCAATGTCCTTGCTAATGAGGTCCATGACAATCCACTCCATGGCCTTGCAGATCAGACTAGTTAGGCTGATGGATCTATAATTTCCTGGATAGGTGGACGCTCCACCTATGTGTAAAGGGATGACAGTGGCTATCCTCTACTCAGCTGGGATGAAGCCGGTACTCAGGCTTTGGTTGAATAGGGTGCCTAATGGTGCTGCAGGTTCTTGCCTGAGTTCATGTAGGATGCAGCCTGGGATGTTATCGGGTCCCATTTAGGCTGTATTTTCTGCCATTTTTAATTTCTCCAAGTCATTTGGGTTTCTAATACCATGAGGGGAATGGACCCCATTCCTAAGTCAAAGTACAATTAAAGTTCATGAAATTAGTATTGTTTCACTCTTTGATGTCAGCCAAAAGTGTTCTTCGCAGCACCCACAATGTGTGCTGTAATAACTCCTTCTGCAAGCCGTATGATGTTACATGAATTGGCAACATATCTAAATATGATTGCAAATTCTTTTTTATATGACCGGCTGCTCCTACTACTGTTGGAACTGTCTGGGTATCTTTCTTCCACATGGCTGTCATTTCTGCCTGCAGATCAAGGTATTTTATGACTTTGTGTATCTCTGTACTCAAAACACTGTAGTCAGTAGGTTTGGCGATTTCAATGATACTTTTGTCTTCTTTTCTTGGACCACTATATCCGGTTTTCTAGCATCTATCTTTTGAACTGTTGGTATTGGGTGATCCCATGTGGCATAAACTTCAGCATTTTCTATGATTCTTTGTGGCTCATGTTTCCAGTGTTTTTCAGCAACTTTGATACCATAATGTTTGCACAATCTCCATTGTAACAGTCTCACCACATTATTATGCCTTTCAGTATACAGTCCCTCTGCCATTAGTGTTCGCAACCAGCAACAAGGTGTGTGACTGTTTCCAATTCAGTTTTACAAAACCTACATATGTCTGTTTCTCCCACATGTTCAATGGACTTTGTAAACCAGTGTGTACATAGCCATACCTCTCAACCTGGAAACATCAAAAATCTGGACCATGGCCCAGAAAAATAGATACAAATCTGTATCCTGATTAACATAAAATTTGCATACATAATTATGTAACCCCAACCATTTCCATGGAATTGTGGAATATCAACTTTCAAACACAAATTGAAGAGCAGACAAAATATGGCCCCAGAGACCCAGACCCTGTAGTAAATGGTAACCATTTTCCTTTATGTGTAGCAATGATGCTCACTGGGAAGGAAGGCGTCTCCCATCCTCTGTTTGCAAATAATTATTTGTGGCTTCCTAAATAATTTAAATGTTGAGAGTCATTATGTAATGATGAGTCATGGCTCTACAGCTGGAATATCTGATGTGCTTTTTAGTTTTTGGAGGTGAACTATAATCAATAAAAAATAGTGGCCATTTCTTTCTCACACTAAGCAGCTATTAGAGTTTTGGTGTTTAGAAAAAAAATAATTCAGTACAAGACAACTGTGTGTTATTTAGATATAATCTAAGAGCTGGCATGCTCGCTAAAGTCATGTAAATGGTAGTTTCATAAAGTAACCCACATCATTATATAATCAGAAATAAACACAACGTCTCTGTATATGCATATGTTTCTTAAATACTGTGACAGCTTATTTCATCTAAATTAATTTATTGATAACTTACAGGTCAAATCTTGAATATAACTGGCATAACAGAATGCTTGTTTTACCAATCTGCGGACTAAGTTATGAAGTGATCAGTTAATATGAAATGAAAACAGGTATACATTCAAAGGGCAGACTAAAATACATAAGCAAAAGAAAAGTACACAGTTGACTCTGAAGATTAGAGCTTATTCTGTAGAAGGAGGATATGCTGCAATACCCAAAACATCAAATAATCTGTTCAGTTGATGTATGTTAGGTGATCTGATACCCCAGCCTAAGTTTGATTAACTGAAAATCCATTATTTACAAACACATTGCTGTTATATTCTCAAAATGCATGCCATTTTAAGAAACAATATTTCTGTCAAACTCCACAGTAATTATGGCCAGACTAATAATTACCAGCTTGGAAATGAAATAAGTATTACATGGCGCTGATGCAACACAACCACACTAGATATATGTCTAAGCACACCTCACTAGACAACATCTGAGAAGAGAAAGCGAGAGGGTGAAACAATGAGGGAAAGAGAGGGAGAGTGTGCTCCAACATTATTTCTGTCCACTGACCATTTCTGAAAACTTATTCAACCCTGAGTACATTTATAGAAATAAAAAATAAATAAAATACTACATTAGGCATATGAATCAATGCTTAATTGTTAAAAAATCAAGCTTGTGCAAGCTACATATTTGAAAATTGCACTTTTTATAAGTGCATATTTTTATAAAAGAACTTAGTTACCCTTGGGTAAGCATTGCAATATATTTGGAAAAAAGCAATCCTTTATAATTTACATGTGTTATGATTGCCATAATTTATCCATCAAAGAACGTATTTAAGGCATTATTTTAAGTTAAACATTTATAGTGTTTAGCTTAACAGTATGCAAACATTTTTTGACAAATGGCATTCAGATTTATACAGTGACCCTTTTATAAACAGATTTTGTAGTGAAAAAAAAAAAAAAAAATATATATATATATATATATATATATATATATATATATCTACATATATATATAAATATATATATATATATATATATACATATATCTATATATATATATATATATCAATATACATATATCTATATCTATATATATCTATATATATCTATATATATATATATATATATATATTTCCTGCCATTTAACAGAGTATCTCTAATATGGCTTTAGACAGATTGCTTGCCAAAAGTCGGTGTCCAAATGTAAAATATTAGTAATAATCATAAATTCAATCAGATTTGCATCCAATGCATGAGCTTCTTTCAGTAAAACATACTGTAAAATATTTATTTTTTATTTAAAAAAATTCCTTCCTGAATGTTTCATTCAAAAATATCAATCAGTTTTGTGTGGACTACCTCAAAGGTGAATGCTTCTTTATATGTTTGTAAACACAAAAATGGCTTCAATTATTCTGACATTTATTAGAAAGGACAAAACTGCAAATACTTCAACTTTTCATTAGAAATCCCAACCAGTTCACTCGATCTATATGTTAACGTTTGGATAATCACTTGCAGGTGAACACAATTAACAAATCAGACCTACATCTGTTTCACATAAATTAATTTTCCTTGTATTTTCTTACAAGCTTGAGGGAGTTTACCTAAAGTAAAGCATTCTAAAGGGTTTCATGGTTCAGCTGTGTAAACACCTTTCTTCTGTGTCTTTGGAGTACAGGAGAAAAGAAGTGCAGTAATGGCTCCAGTGTTATTTGTTTACAACTTTAAGCAAAGCAAGTACACAAGTAAATAAGTCCAACATGTCAACAGTTAAAACAATAAATTTGTAGGAATGAAACCAATGAAAAACTATTTAAAACAAGCAGATGTGGTTTCTTACATTGTCTGACAGCATCTTACATTCTCTAAGCTGACAAACTACATTTTCTGTAGTAAGCATAATTAATGAATGCGGTGGTGGTGCTGCAGTAGCGTTGTTGCCTCACAGTAAGACGTTGTGCCGTTCGATTCTCAGCTAAAGCGTCTTCTGTGTGGAAACGTGCATGAATGGGCGTACCTTCGTTGAAGGTTGTGAGTCAGAGCTGGCAACTCGGTATGTAAAAATCTACTGTCAATCATTAGCGGACCAGAGTTCCGCTGTGGCGACCCCTAACCGGGAAAAGCCGAAAGACACAACAACCATAATTAATGAAGCAAAGGTTAAAAATCTGTGTAATCTCTCTAGTTTATACTGATGTACTTCTCTAATATTTGTGTAATGTTTTTTCTCCTGCTTGTGTGTTTCAATCTCTTAAGATATACAAACAAATCTACATTTTCCATTTTTATATTTGTCTTAGTGAAAACTATAACGTGGATGTATGTTGTTTAAATGCATCAAGATTTGGAATATTTTGTAAATGTGTTAATACTCTTCAGTTGTATCCCGATATGTAAACTCTTTGAAGGTTGTTGAAATGACGTTTATTGTCTTTGCCTTTCTGGTTCAGGACATGGCTGAAAAGCATCAGTCCACTTACCCACTCAAAAACGGATAGACAGATAACACGCACACACACACACACACATAACACCAGTATAGCATGAATGTTATTATTTCAAACCATTGGGTGAGGCAGTCATTAAAAAGACCCTTGGCACGATAAAATCAAGGCTATATAACATATCATGCCCCTAGAACTATATCTAAAACAGCACATTAAACAAGTGGAGCACTTACAGAGAGCATGCACAGCTGCTTTAAATGGGAAGCTGTTCCAGAAGCTGACAGGACAACAGTCACAAATATTCCCTTTCCCTTCCCCACCAGTTCATTTGCAAATGAAAACTGAGTTCTGGGTGGCTCACAAATAACATTCTCTCTGGTCTGGTTCATGAAGAAAATAAGAAATATTAACAGTTAAGTTATTTGTGATGCAGCTGATGCTCGCAAAATAACAGTTTGTAACTTCCGTTCACTCAAAACAGCCGGAAATGCTTCAAGCTTTAATTCCGACAGGCTGACTCACTGAAAACAGCCAGAAATTCTTCTGACAGGCTGGCTCATGGACTTATGTCATTGTGCACGTGATGACACCAGTCAAAGGCTGAAAATTTAAAAAACAGAGCCGAGAAAATCAAAAAAACAAAAAAATAATCCTTGTTTTCCCGCCTTCATCGACTAGTTTAGACCAGTTTACAGGCATTGCTGTATTCTGGGCTGTGGTGTAGTTCCTGTGTTGTCCATTACCTTACTTGGATAGAAGGAAGTTTCTTTGCTCACCAGTGGGAGTGGGGAGCCTTGAGCAGCCTACCGGTCCTTGGGGGAAGTGACCTCAGCACAAGAAGCTGTAGTAATTGGTTGTTTTGGACCATTTCTAGCTCTTTTGTAGTTCACTGTTTAAAATCCACCTCTGGACGTTTTTTTTCTGGCTATACTGCTCAGACAAGCTCCACGTGGGTTTACAGTGTGGTCCTAGCAGCAGGGAACTCAGAAAAGTGACTACCTTCTGGATTTAAGTATCTTTGCTTTTTTCTCACTTGGAATAGCTTCTGTAGCTTACCTTGAACTAGCCTGAACTGTTTTTTAACTGATTGCTGCATTATTTTAAAATCTGCACTTAAAGTTACATTTTAGTTGAATTTGATTGAAAGTTTGCTTGTTTGTTTGTTTAATTTAACTGTGGAGGCTGCCCACTAAAGTGGGCTAGCCTGTGTAACTAATTTATCACTGTTTCTGCATTTTCTGTGTGTTTCTACCAAAAAAACAAAAAAATCATCCTTGTTTTCCCGCCTTCATCGACTAGTTTAGACCAGTTTACAGGCATTGCTGTATTCTGGGCTGTGGTGTAGTTTCTGTGTTGTCCATTACCTTACTTGGATAGAAGGAAGTTTCTTTGCTCACCAGTGGGAGTGGGGAGCCTTGAGCAGCCTACCGGTCCTTGGGGGAAGTGACCTCAGCACAAGAAGCTGTAGTAATTGGTTGTTTTGGACCATTTCTAGCTCTTTTGTAGTTCACTGTTTAAAATCCACCTCTGGGCGTTTTTTTCTGGCTATACTGCTCAGACAAGCTCCACGTTAGTTTACAGAGTGGTCCTAGCAGCAGGGAACTCAGAAAAGTGACTACCTTCTGGATTTAAGTATCTTTGCTTTTTTTTCAATTGGAATAGCTTCTGTAACTTACCTTGAACTAGCCTGAACTGTTTTTTAACTGATTGCTGCATTATTTTAAAATCTGCACTTAAAGTTACATTTTAGTCGAATTTGATCGAAAGTTTGCTTGTTTGTTTGTTTAATTTAACTGTGGAGGCTGCCCACTAAAGTGTGCTAGCCTGTGTAACTAATTTATCACTATTTCTGCATTTTCTGTGTGTTTCTACCAAAAAAACAAAAAAAATCCTTGTTTTCCCGCCTTCCTCGACTAGTTTAGACCAGTTTACAGGCATTGCTGTATTCTGGGCTGTGGTGTAGTTCCTGTGTTGTCCATTACCTTACTTGGATAGAAGGAAGTTTCTTTGCTCACCGGTGGGAGTGGGGAGCCTTGATCAGCCTACCTGTCCTTGGGGGAAGTGACCTCAGCACAAGAAGCTGTAGTAATTGGTTGTTTTGGACCATTTCTAGCTCTTTTGTAGTTCACTGTTTAAAATCCACCTCTGGGCATTTTTTTCTGGCTATACTGCTCAGACAAGCTCCACGTGGGTTTACAGAGTGGTCCTAGCAGCAGGGAACTCAGAAAAGTGACTACCTTCTGGATTTAAGTATCTTTGCTTTTTTTCACTTGGAATAGCTTCTGTAGCTTACCTTGAACTAGCCTGAACTGTTTTTTAACTGATTGCTGCATTACTTTAAAATCTGCACTTAAAGTTACATTTTAGTTGAATTTGATTGAAAGCTTGCTTGTTTGTTTGTTTAATTTAACTGTGGAGGCTGCCCACTAAAGTGTGCTAGCCTGTGTAACTAATTTATCACTGTTTCTGCATTTTCTGTGTGTTTCTACCAAAAAAACAAAAAAAATAATCCTTGTTTTCCCGCCTTCCTCGACTAGTTTAGACCAGTTTACATGCATTGCTGTATTCTGGGCTGTGGTGTAGTTCCTGTGTTGTCCATTACCTTACTTGGATAGAAGGAAGTTTCTTTGCTCACCAGTGGGAGTGGGGAGCCTTGAGCAGCCTATCTCTCCTTGGGGGAAGTGACCTCAGCACAAGAAGCTGTAGTAATTGGTTGTTTTGGACCATTTTTAGCTCTTTTGTAGTTCACTGTTTAAAATCCGCCTCTGGGCGTTTTTTTCTGGCTATACTGCTCAGACAAGCTCCACGTGGGTTTATAGAGTGGTCCTAGCAGCAGGGAACTCAGAAAAGCGACTACCTTCTGGATTTAAGTATCTTTGCTTTTTTTTCACTTGGAATAGCTTCTGTAGCTTACCTTGAACTAGCCTGAACTGTTTTTTAACTGATTGCTGCATTATTTTAAAATCTACACTTAAAGTTACATTTTAGTCGAATTTGATCAAAAGTTTGCTTGTTTGTTTGTTTAATTTAACTGTGGAGGCTGCCCACTAAAGTGTACTAGCCTGTGTAACTAATGCATCACTGTTTCTGCATTTTCTGTGTGTTCCAACCAAAAAAACAAAAAAATAAATCTTGCTTTCCTGCCTTCCTCGACTAGTTTAGACCAGTTTACAGGCATTACTGTATTCTGGGCTGTGGTGTAGTTCCTGTGTTGTCCATTACCTTACTTGGATAGAAGGAAGTTTCTTTGCTCACCAGTGGGAGTGGGGAGCCTTGTGCAGCCTACCTGTCCTTGGGGGAAGTGACCGCAGCACAAGAAGCTGTAGTAATTGGTTGTTTTGGACCATTTCTAGCTCTTTTGTAGTTCACTGTTTAAAATCCACCTCTGGGCATTTTGTTCTGGCTATACTGCTCAGACAAGCTCCACGTGGGTTTACAGAGTGGTCCTAGCAGCAGGGAACTCAGAAAAGCGACTACCTTCTGGATTTAAGTATCTTTGCTTTTTTTTCACTTGGAATAGCTTCTGTAGCTTACCTTGAACTAGCCTGAACTGTTTTTTAACTGATTGCTGCATTATTTTAAAATCTGCACTTAAAGTTACATTTTAGTCGAATTTGATCGAAAGTTTGCTTGTTTGTTTGTTTAATTTAACTGTGGAGGCTGCCCACTAAAGTGTGCTAGCCTGTGTAACTAATTTATCACTGTTTCTGCATTTTCTGTGTGTTTCTACAAAAAAACAAAAAAATAATCCTTGTTTTCCCGCCTTCCTCGACTAGTTTAGACCAGTTTACAGGCATTGCTGTATTCTGGGCTGTGGTGTAGTTCCTGTGTTGTCCATTCCCTTACTTGGATAGAAGGAAGTTTCTTTGCTCACCACTGGGAGTGGGGAGCCTTGAGCAGCCTACCTGTCCTTGGGGGAAGTGACCTCAGCACAAGAAGCTGTAGTAATTGGTTGTTTTGGACCATTTGTAGCTCTTTTGTAGTTCACTGTTTAAAATCCGCGTTTGCACGGCTTTGCGCGGTTGTGCACATAGCGCAGCACCGGTTAAACTTTTTCTGGCTCCGCCAAGTCTGCTCTTCAAATTTTCCCTTAAGGAAGCTCTACTCTTAGTATAACCAGACTACTCACTGTATTATAAGCCTAGCACTTGTTCTCAATACTTCTCTACTAAGTAAGCACTCTCGTACTAAGTAAAGCACTACATCTACTTACCACCCCTGTGAATATCCACTTCCCTTAAAGGTATACCACTCCCTTATACTGTTCTAGCATGTCGAGTGGTAGATTACTGGCATTGTCTCCAGTTCAGCTGGTCAATCTGGGTATCTTGAGACAATGCTACAATTGTCTCATGTACACAGACAACCCTCTCCTCCTCCCAACAAACACAAATACATGTGAGAGATGCAACTATATAGCCAAACTGGAGACTGAACTCTCTCAACTCAGGGCTGACATGACCAGACAGGAGGAGATGGCAACCACACACACAACAATCCCAGTCCCACATAGACCTACCACAACTGCAAACCAAACACAAAAAAACACAAAGACATACTCGGAGGCTCTAATAAAAAACTTACCAAAACAACAGAGGCTCCCAAAGCAAACATCCAAAAATCCACCACCTCAAAACAAAACACATGCAACACATACTTCAATAAATCAGTGTGTTGACCAATCGCAGCCCTTAAGGCCAAACACCTTGCCTGATACACTAGTAATAGGTGAATCCATAGTCAGACACACTGATGTCCCACTGACCAGGCTGAACAAGGAGAAGGTGACTGTGAGCTGTCTATCGGGAGCTAGGATCCGCCACATAACACACGCACTCAGGTCACTCCAAAGCAAGTACAGATATTACTCTGTCATTGTCCATGCTGGTGTGAATGACCTGAGACGTACCTCCCTGGACTACATGAAAAGAGACATAGAGGAGCTCTCCGATTATGTAGCCCAGGCTGGTATGACCCTGACCCTGAGCAGCATCTTGCCCTCACCAAGAATGATACCACAATACAAAGACAAGATGATCAGCTTTAACAATTGGCTCAAGTACTGGTGTCATTCTAAGGGGATCCAATGTCTGTCTGCCTGGGATGATATGTTGGACAAGCCACGCTGCTTTGCAAGGTATGGCTTACACCTGTCACCACTGGGCTTCCGGATATTGGCTAAGGCTCTTGCCACCCCCATAGTGCCTTTTTTAGGCAAGGCTCAAAAGACAAACCCACCTCTTTAGAAAACAAAAATGGAAAAAAACTAAGGGTAATGCTGCTCAACGCCAGAAGTCTAAATCTCAAGATGCAGGCACTTGATGCACTCCTCAGCATGGAGAACATCGACGTCTGTGCAGTAACTGAAACCTGGTTCAAAGCTCCTGAGAGCACCCCAGCGCTACCAGGCTATACCTCGTATCATGCTTTTTGGCCCCAAAACCCGGGCCGAACCACAAAGGGAGGGGGAGAGTCCATATTCATAAAGGACACCCACACCTGCAGGTTAGTAGCAACACATGAAGCATCAGAGACCATACAGGTGCAACTAACCATAGGCAAAACTGCTATACAACTGGTAGCATGTTACAGACCACCCTCCCAATCTCAAGAACCCCACTCAGCCTTCCTGAAGACATTGGAGGATATGAATGTATCACAAAATACCATCATACTGGGAGACTTCAACTACCCAAACATAGATTGGGTACATTATTCTAGCCCTAATACCCTAGCCCAAAGGTTCCTGGAATTCATAAATTCAAATGCACTGGAACAACTAGTCACCTCTCCCACTAGGGGAGATAATATACTAGACCTGATCATCACAAACATGGGGACAAAATGCTCCACACCGGAAGTATACCCCTCACTAGTGAGATCTGACCACAAACTAATCACCCTGGATATACATATCCCACCTCCACCCCAGCACAAAAGACCACAGTGAAAAACTTCTCAAAAGCAGACTTCACTCTTCTTAAGACTGAGATGGTATCCTTTAAGCCCACTGTGCCAGTGGATACCACATCCCACAATGCCGAATCCTTCACAAATACTTTCTATGGACATCTCCAAGAATGCATGGATCATGCAATCCCAAACAAATCCAAGTCCCTCTCCACCAAATGTAAGCGTCCTGTCTGGTGGACCTCAGCCATAAACAAATTGTATAATAAAAGAAGGAAGCTACTGCACGTCAGAGCGAAATCCCATGAAGGGAAGACATCTCTGATCAACATTAGTAGAAAACTACGTTCTCTCATAAAAACATCCAAGGCAAACTTTGAGAGAAAAATCACTAAGGACACTAAAGATAACCACAAAGCCTTCTTCAGCTATGTTAGAAACCTGGGCGGAAACCCTCAGATATGCTCAGAGTTGGTTCACAACAACAAAAAATACACTGAACCCACAGATATTGCTAACATTCTGGCTGACAGGTTCAGTGCAAATTTCTCCCCTCCTTCACCCCCAAAAGAAGAAATACTTATCCCAGCTGAATATAATCTCCCTGTCATCTCAGATGTCCAAGTGAGAACCGCCCTAAACAAAGCAAAAAACACAGCATCAATGGGACCTGACGGTATCCTGAGGTGCGTGTTACGTGAACTCCAAGAGGAGCTAAACCCACACATAAAAATGCTATTTAACCTTAGCCTTACTTCGGGATATGTACCTGAACACTGGCGTACAGCAACAGTGGTCCCACTCCACAAGGGGGGTGCCTCTACAGACCCTGGAAACTACCGCCCCATAAGCTTAACTAGCCTGGTCTGCAAAGCTATGGAAAGAATTATTATGGAACTCATAAACAGAGACATAGGGGACCTACAGACACTTGACCCCACCCAGTTCAGCTTTGTAAAGGGCAGATCCTGCCTTTTAAACCTGATTGACGAAACAGTCACTAGAGCCATTGATGAGGGCAAAGCAGTCCATACAGCATACCTGGACTTGGCTAAGGCCTTCGATACAATACCCCACTCAGGCATCATAGATAAGCTAAACAGCTTAAAAGTAAACCCTTATGTCACTAGATGGGTTGCAAACTGGCTAAAGGACAGAACCCATAAAGTTAAAATCGCTGGAGCAATGTCAGACTCAAAGCCAGTCACAAGTGGTGTCCCACAGGGATCTGTCCTGGGACCCCTCTTGTTCGGCATTTATTTCTCAGATGTTAAAGCAAACATGGGAGGGCTGTGGCTGACAAAGTTCGCAGATGACTGCAAACTAGGCGCCATAGTCGATACACCAGCAGACACGCACATCCTACAAAAAGGCCTCACTGAAACGGACAACTGGTGCCATAGTCACAGCCTTAAACTAAATGCCAAAAAATGTATAGTCATCCCTTTTGGAAAAAACAAAGTACCCACAAATTATCACATAGACAGCAACCCACTGAGTACGGAAAAAGTAATCAGAGACCTAGGGACCCAAGTAGACAGCGACCTCTCATTTGACACCCACATTCTACCTTGCACACCTCATCATGAAGGGATTCACATCCAGATCCAAGGATGTCATTGTACCCCTATATTCCTCCCTCATCAGACCCATGATTGAGTACAATGCCCCATTTGGTATGTACCTCACCCGGCATTTGCAACAGCTGGAGAGACCACAAAAGTACCTCACCAAAAGGATCAAGGGTCTCCAACATATGTCTTATTCTGCCTGACTAAAGAAACTTCAGCTCTATTCAGTAGCATACCGCCTGCTCAGAGGTGATCTCTGCCTGACATACAAGGCCATGCCCAGTCAGGATCTGATGGACATGCTCCTCCTCAAAAAATCCAAATCCATCAGGACCACGAGAGCTAAAGACTTAAACCTTGGCACAAGTATGAATAGGACATGCTGGAGGGATAGATTCATAACCCAGAGGCTTCCCATGCTTTGGAACAGGATCCCAGTTCATATTAGGCAGAGCCCCTCACTGACTCTCTTCAAGAGAAATCTTGATGAGTGGATGGGAGATCGTAAGTTTACCCCAGGGGTCAAATCTGTGTCACTGCTAGACAGGGGCACAGTAAACTAATTCTATTATATAAGGAGACCTTCATTGTGTCACTACTAGACAGAGGCACAGTATTCTAGATTTATTCTGTACATTTTTGTACCATTTCATGAGGTGGCAAAAGCCACATCACCATGGCTAGGCTTACAAATGCCCCAGGACAGATAGCCTAGTACTATACTATGAAACTACTATGAAACTATGAATTAAGGGGTGCCACTCAGGAATTGTGGCACCCCATTATTTGGACCTCAAAACCGGTTAAAACTGAGAAATTCAGTATGGTTGAGAGGTATGTACATAGCCCACTATCTTGGGTTGCCAGTATTAACCTTTCATTTCTTGATGTGAATTCACCTCTCCTTAACCATTCCTGCATTATTTCTTGATCAACATGAGGCTCTTCCAGAAGTTTTCTGTACGTGCAACTATATTTATGTTTTTCCCACATTTCTTGCCTTCTCATCTGGTCCTTCACCTTATATTCTTTCTTTTGTTTTTTAGCACATTCAGTTGCTGCCTGTTTTTTACCTACTTTTCGTTTGATTTCCATTCCTGCTTGACATTGATAAGCTTCTGCTAAATTAAGCAGATATGTCATCTTAGATTTATTCTCCTCATGTTTCAAAACTTTTACTACATTTGGACCTTGTGAGGTCAGTAGATATGTGTGGAGTCCCATGATTGCATATCTATACATGTAATCAATTTCAAGGAGGTCCATCCCTCCTCCAGAATGGGGAATATATAATTTTGGTATACACTGATTTTTATAAATCATTTGGTGAGCATGAAATATCCTTCTTGTTTTAATATCCAATCTATCCAACACTTTTTGGGGCCAGTCAATCACTCCAAACTATAAGTTAGGACAGGAAGAGCAAATTGGTTTATAGCTTGGATCTTGTTCCTCGATGTCAATACTGTTTTCAGGATTAATTTAAGTCTTGTAAAGTACTCCTTACTGAGCTTTATTCACATTTGTTCATGTTTTATTGCTGATCCTTCATCAATTCTCAAATATTTATACACTTCCTATTGCTCAAGTTCTTTTATATCACATTCTTGTCCCAAACTAATGTGTTCCTGGTGCTGCAGTGTTCCTTTTTTAAAGGTTGCTTTTGCACATTTATCAAGACCAAATGACATTCCAGTATCATCTGAAAAAGTTTTGACAACCTGCAGTTGTGCTTTTAGTTCCTCATCTGATGAACTATAAAGTTTTAAATCATTGACAAAGAGAAGATGAGAAGTCATTAGACTTTGATGTTTTCTAGAAGCCAAATTGTAGCCATGACCTAAGCTACTAAGTAAACAGCTTAATGGATTAATGGCGAGGCAAAATAGCAGTGGTGACAGAGAGTCACCCTGGAAAATCCCCCTTTGAATTTTTATCCCTGGGATAATAATCTGTCCATTATCATGGCTTAATTGCAAAGTGGTCTTCCACTGTTTTATGGTTACTGCAGTGTAGGGTGTATCTTATATATTTTTAAGTACTCTTTTATCCATGAATCTGGGATACTATCAAATGCTTTTTTGTAGTCAACCCATTCCATACTTAGCTTCTTCCCCTTCTTATAGTTCTCCACTATAACTTTGTTTAACAACAAATGATCCTTTGTTCCATATGACTTTCTTTTATTGCCCTTTTGTTCTACTGCCATAATTGAGTTTTCTTCTAAATGACAATAAACTCTGTCGGCATCAATTCCCATGTATAGTTTATACGTTGTTGCAAGACAAGTTATTGGTCTATAATTTTTAGGGTAGCTTGCAGGTTCCCTCTTAAGTAAGAGCATTGTTTTTCCTGTTGTTAACCAGTGCGGTGTGTGTTCAGGGTGCGCATATAAATAGTTCTTACACATGGCTAAATCCTCGGGCAAAGAAGTTAATACTTTAAGCCAGAAGTTTGGTACTGCATCTGGGCCTGGGGTTTTCCAGTTAGAGGCTTTTCTCAACTTTGTTTCAATCTGTCTGGCTGTTATTTCATCCCATTTCATATCCTGTACATTTAAACTTCTTATTCTTTCTTTTACTTCTTCTATCCGTTTAGCATCTTTATTATGTTCCACAGGATCTTTATAGAAACTTCTCCAAAGTGTATCTATGTCTTCTTTTTTGATGGTCTTTCAGTTCCTTTTACCCTATTTCCCAATAATCTATAAAGCTTTTTTGGGTCTTCAATAAATTGCTTATTTTCTGCTTTTCCCTTATCTTTATCTTTGTATCTTCTATGTCTTTCTGCCTGTTTAGAAATTTTTAGTTTGTTATCTCCAATAGTGCGTAATAGACCCTGGTCTGTTCTAATACTTCACATTGCTTTTACTACATCTATCTTTCTTAGTATTTTTGTTGATCTATTCCCTCTTCTATAATCTTCTGTCTTAGCTGCTTTATAGTTTTCTTTATTCGATATTTCCACAATGGTATTCGCTTTCGTCCCCTCTTTTCCCTTGCTATTCTGTGTTCCTGTGGTAGAACTTTATCAGTTATTAATTTAGCAGCACAGTAATATATCCTGTTTACTTCTGTTATATTGCATATATCTCTATGGGCAGCCCTAATTATTGTGTTCATTTGTTTTATCAAGCTTCTGACTTTTGGGGTTTTATTAACCTTCTGCGGTCTATTTCTCTCATTGATCTTGATATATCTGTCTTTGTCTATTAAATCAAGCAACTCTTCTCGTAACTCTTTTTCTTCCATATTGAGGGCACATCCCTTGTTTTCCATTTCCTGTGGGCATTTTATAGAAAGTTCTATATAATTTTCCTGTGTCACATTCTCTTCAGTTTCATCCTGTGTCATCTGTTGTTCTGTCATA
Organism: Protopterus annectens; assembly: GCF_019279795.1. Taxonomy (NCBI): domain Eukaryota; kingdom Metazoa; phylum Chordata; order Ceratodontiformes; family Protopteridae; genus Protopterus; species Protopterus annectens. Next base: position 1,003,279,734 of record NC_056727.1, on the reverse strand, counting down.
TGGGAACTCACTGGCATGTCACTCCTCAACATTGACTGCATCAGAGTTTCCACAGTTTCCTGTTTCTTTCCATGCTGTCTAGCTTCAAATAAACATTTATACTGGTTTCTTGTGGAAGGCTCCAATAAATCTTGATATGGCACCTGACCAATTGCCTCCTGCTCCACTGGTTTCCCCTTAATCTGGATATCCATTGCTCTATCCTGTTGGGGTGCTTTCTGTATTCGATTTACTACACTGAATCCTTCTCTTTGAAACTGTTCCATAACCTCAGTTTCTATTTCTTTGACTTCTCCATTACTAATCTCTTTTTCCTACTTTTCTTCTTAGTCTTCTTATTTTTTTGTATTGTAAAGTCTTCCATATCCGGATTGTTCCCTATATTTTTCTTCAAATATCTTTGGTGCTGCTCTTTTTGTATTGGTTAGTTTTGCTTTCTCCTTTGCATAAATATTACATCATATTAAATCACTTTTCCTTTCCCCTTTTCATATGTCTTCTTCACGTGTCTCCTGATCTTCTTGCTTTTCCTTATTCTGGGGACTCACTCCATCATACTGTGATGTAGTCTGTTTTAGACCTTCTACATTAAATCCTTCACTTTGCAAGCATTCCATAACTTCAACTTCTATTTCTTTAACTTCTGCTTTACTAATCATCTTTTCTACATTGCATCTTTGTGCTATTAATCTTTTTAATGTGAAATTTTCCATATCTGGATGACTTTGCCTGTATTTCTTTTCGAATATCTTTGAGACCGCCTTCTCTATATTAGTTAACTTGGCTTTCTCCTTTGCATAAATATTGCACCATATCAAATCTCTCTTTCTTTCCCATGTCCATATTTCTTTTTATATTTTTCAAATATCTCTAGGTTTTGTTGTTTATATTTTCTTATTTCCTCAGATGCTTCTTTATCCAAACAGATCAAAATTTCTTGATCTATATACTGTTTTTCAAAAATCTGTTGTATTAATGAACGCAAATTTTTATTTGAAGCTTCTAACAATTTTTCCTGCAGAAGTATATTTCTTTCCTCTAATTTCTCTCTTAATCATTTTGTATATCTTGTGTCTGGAAATTCCGGGCTTTTTACATAATAGTAATAATACATAATGTCTTTCTTATTCTCAATAGTCTACTACTATTTTTGTCATTTTTGTGGACTGCTACTTCCTTCTACAACAGGGGGTCTATCCTCCCCCTAAGCTTGCCCTAGCCCCATTGTAAGAATGTTTCCATATTTTGAGGATTCTACACTGTAATTTTTCCCAGCCTGGCACCAGTGCACCTACCAGGATTGGCACTTTTTTATTCTGGGTCTTGTGCACCCAGTTATCTTTTTTATGTTTGATTTACTTCTCTCCATGATATATGCTATATAAATACAGTCTATATATCAGTGTTACCTTGGTGAAATTTTGTGAAAAACAGGGTCCACCTTGCGAAGGTACTCACCAAGACTTGAGGATGAATTAAATTTCAGCACTACTACTCTCCTTTGCTTGCTGACTTTTCATCTCTCCATCAGTACCCCTGCCTTTGAGAGGGCAGTGATGACTCCCTAGAGATAAGGGGAGGGATACAGGTGCCGGGGTTTTCCTAATTTACTGATGGGGTACATGAGGGTGAAGTTTTCACTGAACCTGTCTGCCAGCAGGTTGACTGTATTTATGGCATTTGTGTATGTGGTGTCCTTGACCACCAGTTCTGAGCAGATCTGGGTGCTACTGTTGAGATTGCTGACATATATGAAGAAAGCCTTATGATTGTCTTTAGAAGATGTGGCCAGTTTGGAGTTGAAGTTTGCATTGGAGGATTTCACTAGTGCTCTTATTTGCTTGTTCAGGCTAAGGAGATATTGCTTCCAATTAGGCATCTACTCCTTCTTGGTTCTATATAATCAAAGTGGAAAAGACTACAGCAAATTGTGGCCAATACTAATATCCAATAAAGCAAAAAAACTTAACAACAGAAGCGTTTCACTAATTTAATATAAAACAACAAACAGTACAAAGATTTTGGGTTACTCCTTCATCAGTGTATAAAATTACATTCAGCCCAAATTCTTGAAATATAAAACACATGACACAGCCAACCAATCATGAATAAAAAACAATAAAAGCAATTAATTAATTAATTAATTAATTAATTAATTAATTAATTAATTAATTAATGCAACATCATTTGTTTCCTTTGTAAAACAGGTTTTAGGCTTACTGCTCCATTCAAACCAGGGAATTTCTCTGCATTTAACTCTAGAATCCATTTTAGTTCAATGTTTTCTAATTTATTATTGATATCCCCTCCTCTTATATTCCTACTCACTATTTTAATTACCCTAAACTTAAATTTATGTGTATCACCTTCATTAATAACATATTTTGCTAAGCCATTTGTCTCTATCTGTCTCCTAATGGCAGATTTATGTTCAATAATATGTTCTTTTAAAGCTCTTGTACTTTTACCTATATAATATGCCGAACAGGCAACACAAGTTGCCAAATAAATTATATTTACTGCAGAGCAGTAAGCCAATTCCTCAAATACATAATTCCTATTACTAATAGGATGTATAAAAACAGAGTCATTAATTATATCTTTACAGCAGCTACAATTAGGACATGGGAAAGTACCTTTCCTCATTTTCTTAGGTTTATTCAATAGTAATTCCTTGTAGCACAATCTACTTTTGAGATTTTTTTCATTTCTATAAGTAAATCGGAGTTTCATCCACTATCTCTTTCATTTCTGGTGATGTTAGTAGAACATTCCAATATTTTTTTATCACCCTTTCTACATCCTGCGTCCTATTATTATACGAAAGTATGTATCTTAGTTTTGAGGTTTTATGACCATTGCTTTCTAAAGAAGTTACCACCTGTTCATCAGTCAGTCTAAAATAAGGGGCTGTTATACTATCTGTATCATTTATTACTTCATCTGCTATTTTTGTATCATGTTCAATGCGTACCCCCTCTCCATGAATTCTATATCCATCTCGTCCATCTGTAGTTTGTTAGTTTCATCATCGGTATTTAATCGACTTACTCTAGAAAATTGGCTTTTTACTATCCCTTTGAATACATGGGGGGCATGCATACTAGTTTTATGTGAATATATGTTGGCTTGGACATCCTTTTTATGGACACTTGTTTTAATAGCACCATCTTTTTTCTCTATTTTCACGTCCAAGTAATTAATGCTATTCAAGGAGTGTTCCATTGTGAAGTATAGAAAGTCTGTACAACCATTCAAAAAATTCACATAAAAAATTCACAAATAAGAAGCAATGCTAGCCCACTTAAATATATGTTACACAGCGTATTGTTTTAGAACTCACAGATTTCATCCAGGTCAATGGTATAATTATTTTAAGGCTTGTACATGTTGCAATGACAGTGAAAAAGAGACTTATGGACTTGCCTTTCTAACACATTAGCTGTTAGTTTATTGTTTAAACATTCTGTTCTTCTGCAAGCAACCAGTTTCCAGTTGTGTTCACACAATATCATTAACAAGTACTGAAATCTACAAAAGCATTTTAAAAATGGAAACATTGCAGTGTCTTTCACATATAATGTCTTCAGTCTTATTCTTACAGTTTGCATTATGGGTTCACTTTCAATGTGATATTTAAATCAAACTCATTTGGAACAAGTTATGTATTTTGAATATGTGAAATGCTATAGAAGGCTATAATTATCAAACAAAACACCAAAAGAGAACCACATAATTACTGTGTCAGTGAATTGTAGAGGTTAAAAGGCCAGATGTGTATGTTCCCTTTGGAGCAGGTTACCAATTCTTATATGATATTAGACATTTCAGCATTTGCAGAACACATCTTCTGAAAATACCAACATGATGGCAAGAAATGGTAGTAAAACATTCCTTTTATTAACATATTAACACATTTCTGTGCCCATGATAAGTCATTTATTTTGTAGCCCCACCACATTCTTTTTCAGAAAACTCCTACTGCATTGCAAAAACTTAAATCAGTACATGAGAAGAGCATAATTGTACTAGAAATAGACTATTGGGCCTTAATAGGAAATGGAGATGACCAGTTAAAGCTGTCATGTTTCTGTCTCTTAATTTCAGATGTAGCATCTTTGAATGCCCATTCATTTAGTTGTCATGTGACAAATTAGGTAACAATACTGATATGACCTAAATCGTATGGAGACTTCAAGGGGTTTAATGTTTCATTGCTGCATTAAAATGTATATTAATGGATGTACAACAGTCTCTATTAGAATGCCTGGGGGCGGGCATATATGATATGGCAGTGACATAACCTCTCAACTGTCCCTATTTTGTAGCTACATTACTATTTTCAGGCCTGGTTTTTGGATGTCTCTGTTTTTGGAGGTACATCCCTATTTGCAGACTTGAGATTGTATTTACTCATAATTTTCTGAGTTCCCCTTATCACATTTGTTTTTGAACCTGTTTAGTATACAGAAAGCCACACTACATGATAGACATACCAATGACAATAATAATTTAAAGAAAAACGTCACACGTCTTACAACTCCTTATTTTCTGAAGCAAAAATAAATTACCTTGTGATGTAGAATTTTATGATACAGTTCATTAAAGTCTGTAGGTTTTACACTGTCGCTTTTATAGTGTGCTTATGTTTTCCATCAGTTTTGTCACTCTCAGTTTTTTTAACGTGTTTCTAAGAAGTATCTCAAATACCTACTGGAATACAAAAGACTTATGTGGCATTGGTATTCAAATTTTATGCTAATGAGTGTCCAGATTTTAAACTGGATGTTTTTATTTTTCAAGGGCATTTATTCTTGTTTTCAATGTTTGCAGGTTGAGATGTATCAAGGGGAAAAGGTAACGCCTCTTCCTGCAAGTCCCAAAATGCATACTTAATTACTTTTCTAGAAGCCATGTACATTTGAAGTATCACATAGCATGACAACTTTCCATCTTCAGATTAGGAGAACTTTATGTTTTTTTTTTTCACCCCAAATAGAAATAGTAGATTAAGGTCTGAGACTTAAACAAAGTAATTTAAGAAAATATAACAAGACAAATTGCACTACTGAAACTATATGAATTTACTGTGCCAGAGTAAATATCAGACAATGTAAGAACAGCTAATCACAACCAAACAGCATGCCAAGGAAGACAACGTAGTACAGTCCAAAAGGGTGTGGAAATACCACTCAGAATCAGAAAAAAAGGATTAATGTATTGCTATACAAAAGCTGATACTGTCTAGTTCTAAGTGAGTGCAAGCAGCAGTGCAAATTTGAAAAGCAATGGTCATGAGCAAACCTGTAAATTATTTGCTTGTTTATGTATTTATTTATTGTATATTACCAACACATACCAAACAACAATGGAAAAAGATATGAAAAAAGCAATGGTCATATGCATGTTATTTATTTGTTTATGTGTTTACATTTGTTAACCAGCAAAGTCCATACAGATAGAGCCCGTTATCAGTTATGTCACTGAGAGAAAAGCTCCAGTTATGAATAGAATACAACTAAAATGAAACAAATGAATGCAAAAGGTAAGATGAAGGCTTCCAAAAATGGCTGTATAAAATATTACTAACATTTGAGAAAATGACAATACAAAATATTCATATATATATATATATATATATGTGTGTGTGTGTGTGTGTGTATGTGTGTGTGTGTGCCTGTGTATGTGTGTGTGTGTGTGTGTGTGTGTGTGTGTGTGTGTGTGTGTGTGTGTGTGTGTGTGTGTGTGTGTGTGTCTGTGTGTGTATATATGGATCTATGTTGTTACATCAAAAGTACGTTAAATTGAAACGTACTACAGCGAACTCACTTTCACGAAAGTGCATGTTAGCGAAAATGCACTTTGGCGAAATAAAATTAAAAAAAAAAAAAAAGATAAAAAACCTACAAAAATAAAACACTACTCACGTTTATGCACGCTAAAATGCACTTTCACGAAAGTGAGTTTGCTGTAGTATGTTTCGATTTAACATACTTTTGATATTGTGACTAGGACCCATATATATATCTATATACATATATAGGTTCATAGGTTCATAGGTCATACTACTCTATCTGCCCTGGGGCAATTACAAGCCTAGCCCAATTTTGTTTGGCTTACGCCACCCCTTGATTTGAGTATACTGTGCCCTTTTTAAGGTTTAGTTTACTGTGCCTCTGTCTAATAGTGACACGGAAGTAATCCCCGGGACAAACCTACGATCCCCCATCCACTCATCAAGATTCTTCTTGAAGAGATTCAGTGAGGTGCTCTGCCTAACATGAATTGGAATTCTATTCCAGAGCGAAGGGAGCCTCTGGGTTATGAATCTGTCCCTCCAGCAAGTTCTATTTATTTCTGTGCTGAGGTTCAAGTCCCTCGAGCGTGTGGCTCTAAGGGATTTAGATTTACTGAGGTGGTGCATGTCCATTAATTCTGGATTGGACATAGCTTTATATGTCAGGCATAGATCGCCTCGAAGTAGGCGGTATGCAACTGAGTAGAGCTGGAGTTTTTTTAACCGAGCAGCATATGGCATCTGCTTGAGTCCATTGATCCTCTTGGTGAGGTACTTTTAGGGTCTTTCTAATTGCTGCAGGTGTCGGGTAAGGTACATACCAAAAGGGGCATTGTATTCTATGATGGGCCTGATGAGGGATGAATAAAGGGGCACGATTACCTCTCTTGATCTAGATGTGAATCCTTTCATGATGAGGTGGGCTATGTAGAAGGTCTTTCTAACCACTTTGGCAATGTGGCTGTCAAAGGAGAGATTGCTATTAACTTGGGTCCCCAGATCCCTAATTACTTTCTCTGTACTTAATGGGTTACCGCCTATGTGGTAATTTGTGGGCACATTGTTTATGCCAAAGGGTATGACTATACACTTTTTGACATTTAGCTTTAGACCATGGCTCTGGCACCAGTTATCCATCTCTGTGAGACCTTTTTGAAGGATGTTTGTGTCAGCTGGAGAGTCGATTATGGCGCCCAGTTTGCAGTCATCTGCGAACTTGGTGAGCCATAGTCCTCCCACATTGGCCTGTACCTCGGAAAAGTATATACCGAACAAGAGCGGTCCCAGGACAGAACCTAGTGGGACGCCACTTGTGACCGGTTTCGAGTCTGACATGGCTCCAGCAACTCTCACTCTGTGGGTTCTGTCTTTGAGCCAGTTTGCGACCCATCTTGTGACATAGGGGATTTATATTTAAGCTGGATAGCTTATCTATGATGCCCGAGTGGGGTATTGTGTCAAATGACTTTGCTAGGTCCAGATAGGCTGTGTGGACTACCTTCCCTTCATCTATGGCTTTGGTGACTGTTTCAAAGAAGTCGACCAGGTTCAAAAGGCAGGATCTGCCCTTGACGAAGCCAAATTGGGTAGGATCTAGTGTCTGTAGGTCCCCAATGTCTTTGTTTATGAGCTCCATGATGATCCTCTCCATAGCCTTGCAGACTAGGCTAGTCAGGCTTATGGGGCGATAGTTTCCAGGGTCCGTAGAGGCTCCTCCTTTGTGGAGTGGGACCACTGTTGCTGTACGCCATTCTGTGGGCACATATCCTGTAGTGAGGCTGAGATTGTACAGCTGTTTTATTTGAGGGATTAGTTCTTCTTGGAGTTCATGTAGGATGCAACCCGGGACGCCATCTGGTCCCATGGAAGCAGTGTTTTTTGCTTTGGAGAGGGCAGCCTTCACCTGAGCATGAGAGATGTTTGGGAGGCAGCCCTCTGCCGGGATAGATACTTGCTCTTTTGGGGGAAAGGGGTGGAGAAGTTTGCACTGAACCTGTCTGCAAGGATATTGGCGATGTCTGTGGGTTCAGTGTATTTTTTTGTCATTTAGAATCAACTCAGAACAAGTCTGGGAGTTGCATCCCAGGTTCCTAACATAACTGAAAAAAGCCTTATGATTGTCTTTAGTGTCCTGTGCAATTTTTCTCTCAAAGCTGGCCTTGGAGGATTTTATGAGGGATCGTAATTTTTTGCTAGTACTGATCAGAGCTGCCTTTCCTATTAGGGATTTTGCTCTATCATGTAGTAGCTTCCTCCTTCTGTTGTACAGTTTATTTATGGCTGGGGTCCACCAGACTGGATGCCTGCCTTTGGATGACTGGGTCTTGGTTTTGTTTGGGATAGCATGATCCATGCATTCCTGGAGATGTTCGTAGAATGCATTTATATAGGATTCTGCAGTTCGGGTCATAGTTTCCACTGGCCCTGGGGCCTTGAAGGATTCCACTTCAGTTTTGAGAAGTGAGAAGTTCGTTTTTGAGAAGTTTTTCACTGTGGTTTTCTGGGTTGGGGGTGGGGTCGGGATGTGGATATTCAGTGAAATTAATTTATGGTCTGATCTTACCAATGAGGGATATACTTCTGGTATGGAGCATAGAGTACCCATGTTGGTAATGATCAGGTCTAGTATGTTATCCCCTCTTGTGGGAGTGGTGACTAGTTGTTCCATAGCATTTGGGTTTATAATTTCCAGGAACCTTTGGGCTAAGGTGCTGGGGCTTGAGTAGTGCTCCCAGTCTATGTTTGGGTAGTTGAAGTCACCCAATATAATGGTGTTCGGAGAGATCTTCATGTTCTCCAATGTTTTCAGGAAAGCCAAGTGGGATTCCTGACTTTGAGAGGGTGGTCTGTAGGATGCTATAAACTGAAAAGCAGTCTTGCCCACTGTTAGTTGCACATGGATGATCTCCGATACTTCGTGCAATGTCACTAACCTGGAGGTGTGGATATCCTTGATAAATATGGAAACTCCCCCTCCTTTTGTGGTTCGGTCCGGGTTTTGGGGCCGAAAAGCATGATATGAGGTATAACCTGGTAGTGCTGGAGTGCCCTCTGGAGCCTTGAACCAGGTTTCTGTCACTGCACAGATATCAATGTTCTCCATACTGAGGGGAGCTTCGAGTGCGTGCATCTTGAGGTTAAGACTTCTGGTGTTTAGCAGCATTACCCTTAGTTTCTTGTTTCTTGTGCTGTCTATGGAGGTGGGTTTGACTTTTGAGCCTTGCCTAAAAAAGGCATTATGGGGGTGGCAAGAGCCTTTGCCAATATCCGAAAGCCCAGTGGTGACAGGTGCAAGCCGTCCCTAGCGAAGCAACGTGGCTTGTCGTGCATGTCATCCCAGGCTGACAGACACTGGATCCCCTTTGAATGACACCAAAATTTTAGCCAATTGTTAAAATCGATCATTTTGTCTTTGTACTGTGGCATCATTCTAGGTGAGGGTAATATGCTGCTCAAGGTCAGGGTCATACTGGCCTGGGCTACATGATCAGAGAGCTCCTCTATGTCTCTTTTCATGTAGTCCAGGGAGGTACGTCTCAGGTCATTCACACCAGCATGTACAATGACTGAGTCATATTTGTATTTGCTTTGGAGTGACCTGAGTGCTTGCGTTATGTGGCAGATCCTAGCACCCGACAGGCAGCTCACTGTGACCTTCTCTTTGTTCAGCCTGGTGAGCGGGACATCAGTGTGTCTGACAATAGAGTCACCTATTACAAGAGTATCAGGTGTGTTATTCAGTCTTAAGGGCTGTGGCTGCTTGGCACACTGACTTTGTGGGCTATGTGTTGTGTGTGTTTTGTTTTGGGGTAGCGTTTGGTTGGATGTCTGCTTTGGAGGTCTCTGTTGCTTAGGTAGATTTTTATTTAGAGCTTCTGAGTATGTTTTTGTGTATTTATGTGTTTGGTTCGCTGATGTGGTGGGACTATGTGATACTGGAATTGTGTTGTGTGAGGTTACCTTCTCCTCCTGACTGGTTTCACCAGTTTTGAGATGATAGAGCTCAGTCTCAAGTTTGGCTATATGGTTGCATCTCTCACATATATTTGAAGCTGTTTGGAGGAGGAGAGGGTTGTCCATGTACATGAGACAGTTGTAACATTGCCTCAAAATTCCCAGATTCACCAGCTGGACTGGAGAGGAAACCATTGACTGACCTTTGGACATGCTAGAGTAATATAGGGAAACTGAATTAAGATGGACCAATAGGGGTCAAGGTAATCGTAGAGAGTATACGAGTAAGTAGTGCTTATGGTTTAATAGTGCTAACTTGTAAGATTACTTATTTGGACCAGTGAAGGGCCTTAGAATGAGAATATGGTGTTTAATTTGAGAGATAGAGCAGTTCTAAGGGGAAAAGTGAAGAGCAGACTTTGTGGAGCCAGGAATAGTTTAAACCCAATTAGGCGGCGCTGCCCGTTGTTGCACTATGCACAAAAATGCGCAAAACCGTGCAAAAGAGGGTTTTAAGAGAGGGAGATCAAGGAGTTTGGAATTGACCCAAAATGGCCAGTAAAACTACAGTTTCAAGGCAGTAGCCACTCCCACAGGGGCAGGCAGGCTGCTCAATGTTTATCACTGCCACTGATGAACAGAGAGACTTCCCTTTAGCCCAAGCAAAAAATGGCCTCCAAGAAACTTACAAACAGTTCAGAACAGCAAGCCTGTAACTGAACTTTTTAAATCTCAGAAAAGTGGGAAAAGAGCAAGATATTTTTGTTTTTTTGTTATTTTTAAAGATAGCAGAGGTTCACAAGTATCAACAAGTTATAACAGTGCAGTAAATGACCCCACACTTGAGTGCTAGGCCAGAGACAGATAAAATGCAAGTTTTAAGAAAAAAACGATTTTAAAAACAAGTGCAAACAGGAAATTCAGTAAACAGGTCTAGGTTGTGTTCTAAATACAGTTACCAATGCAGAAATCAAGTTTAACAAGCCAGAAAATGCTCAAAGTAGGCGGCTATGCAGAAAAACTTAGCAAATAATCTGAAGAAAAATACTTAAAATCTCAAAAATGGCTCCTTTATTCTCTCAGCGTTTTCTCCTCTTGGTGGGTGCTTCCCCAACAGCCAACAAGTCTGAAAAGATGCCAAAACCACGAGGCAATCTGGTTTTAAGAGAGGGAGATCAAGGAGTTTGGAATTGACCCAAAATGGCCAGTAAAACTACAGTTTCAAGGCAGTAACCACTCCCACAGGGGCAGGCAGGCTGCTCAATGTTTATCACTGCCACTGATGAACAGAGAGACTTCCCTTTAGCCCAAGCAAAAAATGGCCTCCAAGAAACTTACAAACAGTTCAGAACAGCAAGCCTGTAACTGAACGTTTTAAGTCTCAGAAAAGTGGGAAAAAAGCAAGATATTTTTGTTTTTTTGTTATTTTTAAAGATAGCAGAGGTTCACAAGTATCAACAAGTTATAACAGTGCAGTAAATGACCCCACACTTGAGTGCTAGGCCAGAGACAGATAAAATGCAAGTTTTAAGAAAAAAACGATTTTAAAAATAAGTGCAAACAGGAAATTCAGTAAACAGGTCTAGGTTGTATTCTAAATACAGTTACCAATGCAGAAATCAAGTTTAACAAGCCAGAAAATGCTCAAAGTAGGCGGCTATGCAGAAAAACTTAGCAAATAATCTGAAGAAAAATACTTAAAATCTCAAAAATGGCTCCTTTCTTCTCTCAGCGTTTTCTCCTCTTGGTGGGTGCTTCCCCAACAGCCAACAAGTCTGAAAAGATGCCAAAACCATGAGGCAATCTGGTTTTAAGAGAGGGAGATCAAGGAGTTTGGAATTGACCCAAAATGGCCAATAAAACTACAGTTTCAAGGCAGTAACCACTTCCACAGGGGCAGGCAGGCTGCTCAATGTTTATCACTGCCACTGATGAACAGAGAGACTTCCCTTTAGCCCAAGCAATAAATGGCCTCCAAGAAACTTACAAACAGTTCAGAACAGCAAGCCTGTAAATGAACTTTTTTAAATCTCAGAAAAGTGGGAAAAAAAGCAAGATTTTTTGTTTTTTTTTTGTTTTTTTTTAAAGATAGCAGAGGTTCACAAGTATCAACAAGTTATAACAGTGCAGTAAATGACCCCACAATTGAGTGCTAGGCCAGAGGCAGATAAAATGCAAGTTTTAAGAAAAAAAAAACGATTTTAAAAATAAGTGCAAACAGGATATATATATATATATATATATATATATATATATATATATATATATATATATATATATATATATATATATATATATATATATATATATATATATATATATATATATATATATATATATATATATATATATATATATATATATATATATATATATATATATATATATATATATATATATATATATATATATATATATATATATATATATATATATATATATATATATATATATATATATATATATATATATATATATATATATATATATATATATATATATATATATATATATATATATATATATATATATATATATATATATATATATATATATATATATATATATATATATATATATATATATATATATATATATATATGCTAGTGAGCAAACGACCAAAACCCAAACGGCCAGGCATACTTACGCGAAAATGTTTTTCAGTGAAGAAGCACTTTTGCATAAGTATGCCTGTTGCCGAGGCTGTACTATGGTGCGGGTAAGGGAAATTTACCTTTTCCCCACTGTAGTGCTGTCTCGGAGGGAGAATATTAAAGCAGGGGGGGTGTGGGGGGCACAGCCCCCCACATGGGGGTGCAGGGGGGTGAAGCCCCCCCCCCCCAGCTAAAATGTAGTGTTTTATTGTTTTTTTTTTGTAACACGCTTTAACAAAAGCATTTTTTTGATAAAAGCACTTTCGTTAAAGTGTGTTTGGTTATTATGGATGTGGACGTTTGCTCACTCGAGCAAACGTCCTAGATCCATATACATATATATATATATATATATATATGTATATATATATATATATATATATATATATATATATATATATATATATATATATATATATGTATATATATATATATATATATATATATATATATATATATATATATATCATATATTTATCAGCATACATTTCAAAAAAAGATCTAAAACATCCAAAATCTGGCAGTAGAAAACAAGTGACTTGAGTTAAGCATCACATATAGAATCTAAAGAATGCAATATCAAAGTATGTCCATATTTAATATAGACTGAACTACAGCAGGAAAATTGTGGTTCAGAAGCATTATTGGTTTTAGGGCTGAAGAAAACAGGTAGAAAATAGCTGTGTTGAAGGAAGTTTTAATGGTATAAAATATAGTAAGGAAGGAGGTACTTTGAATGAAAGGGCAGGTGATGCTAAGAGTGTTGGATAAACCAACAGGTAGCTGAAGAGAAAAATGTATAAAAGAAAGATTTTAAGGGTTTGATAAGACAAAGACTAGCATTTGAAATGAATGAGTGAGACTGAAGACAGGTAAGCATTGCCACTGGAGAAGGAAGGAATAGGTAATGAAGATAGCAGGCCATTAGAATAAATGTATAATAGAAGAGAGGAGGGATGAAGCAAATTATTATGGCAAATAAATGTATGACAGAGGTTTGATATTTATGTATATATGAGGATGGCAGATATGAATTACCAGAACATAGTGCTGACTCCCCTTGAAGGCATGACATTTCTGGTGGTTCATCAAAGGGCCTTCTGCAAGCTGTATGGCTTGTGCTAAAAAGGTCTTGCGCCCACAATGCAGTAATTTTTAGAGACGTTATCTGTGATGAGGGAAGACCTCATTATCGGTTTAGTTGCATGTCTCTGAATTGCAGTTACTAACATGTGATGCTGATCTGCACATTGTGTCACTCTCCCACACACAAGTACACATTCAAACACACACAGACATACGCAACCACACACACACACACACACACACACACACACACACACACACACACACACAAACATGCACAAGTGTGCACACACAGAAAACACAAGCACACTACATTCCCTTTCCTGTCACTGAGTTGTCTGTCCTTCTCCTGTCTAGTGGTTCTCTCCAAATACCCGATACCCATAATAGTTTAAGTGCCAAAGAATTTAGAGTACTCCCTGGTGACTTGTATCTACCATCCCCCCCCCCCCAGTTCTCATATTTGTTTAAGTGCCATTACAGCACAAGTGTAGTATTGCTGGTGGCTAGTGTCTCCTCCCACCCTGAACCACATAATAGTTTTAAGTGCTACTGCAACGTGGTATCCCTGGTGGCTAATGTTTCATTCCCACCCCTAATCTCCATACTTGTTGAAGTGCTATTCTGGCATAAGTGTAGTATTCAGTCATGGCTACTGTTTCCCCCACCCTGACCCCCATATTTGTTTATGTTGCATAAGTACCACTACTGCAAACTTGTTGTATCCCTGGTGGTTTGTGTTTCACTCCCACCCCCAAATCCTCATACTTGTTTAAGTGCCGTTATGGCACCACAAGTTTAGTGTACCTGTCCAACCTCAATCCCACACTGCTTTTCATACTGGTAGATGGCCATGTTTACTACCATGACATGATGGGAATGGCTGTGCTGATCTACACGTCTGAACAATTTACTGAATCTCTCAATGTGTAGATGCTTTCCTGGAGACAGTTCCAGGAGAGAGAGCACATGGCTAATTAGTATATACCCATCCCCCGGACTACCTTATTATTCAGCACAGCTACAGAGCTAGCCCTACATGGTGCTGCATGACATCATGGTAGAGCACCAAACAGGCCCATGCTAGGGCTTCTCTAAATTCAGAAAGGTAACTGCAATGTGTATACAAGGTGCACATGTCACAATGACCTTTATGAATTTCCCCATGTTATGTGCAACGCAATTCATATTCAGCTTTGTATTACAATTGTTTGTATGACCTTTGCTGTAGCCTGTGTAAGATACCATTGCTTGCTCAACTTTGCACCCAAACTGAATGTTTGCAAGCCATTTGCTGTAACAGAAATTTGTTTGCATTGTATCCTGGGCTGAGGCTGATAATTGTCCACCAGGATCACTGCTCTAGCCTGGTTAACAAATTAAAACTAAAATAAAATATGTAAAACAAAACTCCAGTTGGAAAGGAAGTACAGTTTTAGTAACTTGTTGAACAGTTGAATTTTAGGTATCATTCTGATATCAAGGGAGATGCTGTTGTAAACTTTTGCTACATGGACTAGGAAATAAGAGCCTTGATGCTGGTTTGTGGATTCTGATGTTTTTGTATTTGTTGGGATTGTAGCGAGAGATTCTGTATGGGAATATACCATTGAATGGTTGTCTAAGGAGTTGGAAAATTGATAGACAAATGAAAAATGGTGTGGTCTGTCTTCAAATGTGAGACAGTGAGCAGACAATGAAACCAACTATTTTACAATGGTGCATTCTATTAAGAAGATAGGCAAGAGATTTGGTGATTTTGTTACACCATTGTCTGAGTTTAAAAAACTGGATCTATAAAGGCTGGTCATTACTGGAGTCACAGATAAAATTAGGTAATATAAAACATAGAGCTGTAACAGAATGTGTATGATCTGTTTAAAATAAGTTTAACTCTGTACAGGGGGATTGGGTTTTATAATATATTGTGAAAGGTACAAAGTCAATCATGCAGCCCATAGGCCCTAGGAGCAGTCTATGCATCACCATCACCGTGTGACAAGAGTGCCAAGCCCTCACACAAGCTACAGCAACTTTCTGTGCACACATCTGAATAGGGTTTATTTTAGAATGGGTAAATCTGTGGGAAGAGGTTACCCTAACTCCATGTCAATATCAATTTATATATTTTGGGTGTGAGTGCTACCAGAACCTAGAAGCACAAAGGGTCTGAATATTCTGTGATGTATATCATGCCTTATTTTTTAAAGATAATCACTTTTTAACTGCATTTTTACTGCTTCCCAAAATAGTTATTTACATGTCTGGCATTTCTGTAATTGTCCCACAGATAAAAATCAGTAACAGTTTGCATAGACACACACACACACACACACACACTCACTGCTCTTATTAAGCCAGGTCTGTCACAAGACGCACAAAGCACATAAACATGCTGCTTTCCCATTTTAGAGAAACTGGAGGAATTTCATTTCATCTACTACATGTCTTTGGGAGCGCTGGAGGCAACCACAGCACCTGAGCAAACCCATACAGAGACAGCAGGATGTGGCTGCAGACTCACAGAGCAAAATGCTGTGGACTAGTCGTGCTACTCTCTGTGCTACTGTGCCAGTGAGCAGTTACTTTTGCATGCATCCTACTTCTCTCAAACAACCACAGATAGCCACCTACCAAACTAAATTAATGCAAGCACTAGTTTAGATACTTTTAACAACAGCCTGGGCAGTTAGCATGGGAACAACTGTTTTTGTATACTGGTATGCTAGAAGGGCATTAATGCCCATGCTTGAAATATTTGTATGCATGTATGTATGTATGTATGTATGTATGTATGTATGTATGTATGTAGGAATCATGTGCAAGTTCTATGGTTGTAAGGATAAGCAAATGAAATTATGACCAACTTGTTACTCTTAAATACACTGCACCCCCCCCCCCACACACACACACACACAGAATGACAATGCTGATTATGCTTGTGATAGAAAAAGAAAAAAAAATTATGGGCAGGTTGTTACTCTTATACTGCACCCACTCACCTCTCCCATACCCATACGCAGAAATAAATATACTGCACCCACCCCTCTACCCCTACCCATACACAGACATAAATATACTGCACCGACCCACCCCTTCCGCACCCATACACAGACATAAATATACTGCAACTACCAAACCCCCTACCCATACACAGATACAAATATACTGCACCCATACACCTACCCCTCCCCCACTCATACACAGACATAAACCACAATACTAGTTTTTCACTGATTTCACAAATAACAATACGTTGTGTGACACTACTACTGCCACCACACTAAGTCAGTGACTGTTGTTTAACAGTCATCAAACAACAGCAGGAGTAAGTCATTTTTATTCACCTTATTATATTAAGTAGACAAGATGGCTGTAATACCTTTTCTTGCTTTGACAACATATAACAAAATATCAGAAAGAGATAACTTGCTTTGGTTGAGGTCCCTGAGTAGCAGGGGGGCAACAGCAACTGTTGGGTTAGCTGTTGCTAAAACTGGCTATGGTTAGTATGCATTAATAATACAACCTACTTATAAAACCTCTGCTTTCCTCATCATGAAACAAAATAAAATATGAAATTCTCCTAAATGATACTATACCAGAGTATGAGCGTGTGTGTGTGTGTGTGTGTGTGTGCGTGTGTGTGTGTGTGTGTGTGTGTGTGTGTGTGTGTGTGTGTGTGTGTGTGTGCGTGTGTATGTGTGTGTAAGAAGAGTTAGGCAAGTTTGTGTGTGTGTGTGTGTGTGTGTGTGTGTGTGTGTGTGTGTGTGTGTGTGTGTGTGTGTGTGTGTGTGTATGTGTGGGGGGTGAGTGGATGGGTTTTTCTGCAAATAATCTCAAATTCTGATTAACTGGCGCACCCTAGACCTATCCCTGTCTCTAACTGCACCTCTGCACTTTATATTATTAAAAACCCTGATAATTCTTCATCATGGTTGTGTAGCTAGGATTTAGTGATGTGGGGCTCTTTTAGTGGGAAATAAGTATTTAGAGTTTTGTGATTTAATCTTAGTTGTATTCAATATTTCATGCATTTTTTTTCATATTCTCCTATATATATATATATATATATATATATATATATACATATATTACAGGGACCCTAAAAGATTCTGTCACAACTCTTCTTATTTTTGCACTGTCACTGTCTATTGTTATTGTGACAATTCTGATAACATCAGGTACTACAGTTTACCTTTGTGATTTGCTTGTCATTACTGTAATTGGCATCTTCACCAACTTTGTCAAGTCAATTATTGTTATCATTGCTTCCATTTTACATTTAAATTGAAATGCAACTTACACCGGCAGTGACTGCTAATCATATATATAAATTATTATGTTCTTGCATACTTCCCAGTGTTTTTTATTTATTATTATTAAAACTACTTTTATTGATGAAAATACAACTTAAAAAGCAACAGATAACATCAAGTATAATTTCTGTTATAACATTAAATACACGGTTGTTGAAAACAATGTTTAGAGAAAATCCACATGCACACAATTTCAAATATTTGACAAAAAAGATGGTCAATGAAAAAATACACAACTTACGTGAATCAAGAAAGGATCCAACTTTTCAGAACTCCATATTCATAGTTAGAAGAAATATAATTTCAGGTCAGTTAATTTGGTTAAGTAATGAGAACTTCAACACAAGGATCATGAAGAGTCTGTTAATATCTTCTAAGCCACCTTCCATCCTGATCTCCAGTTGAAGAACTTGTTCTTAACCTTGCTAGAGTGATGAAATGTGTTTAGATGTTTTAATATGTATGTTGATAGCCACAGACATATCATTTAATGAAGTCCATTGAGTGGCAATGTAAAATTTAAGTAACACTTTGATATGAGTAACCAATATATGTTTTCATTTTTGAGATTGTCAAATTTATCATTAAATTTGTTTGTTTTTAATTTAAATTATTATAGAGTATGTTCAGTAATCTAAATTTATTGCCAATAGAAATCCATAAGTTTCTACCATAAGGACATGCCCAGAAAATATCAAGTATGTCAGCATTTTAATTTCTATGAACACAACAGAGTAGAGGGTAATTACAGAAAAAGCATGCTTTTCTGGATGAAGAGAAGTAAACATTAAAAATGTCATGAAATGAGTATAAAATTATTTCTTAATTGTTTAAAACGTAGTTCCAAATATTGGCCCAGGTTTTATAGTTGTCTAAGACAGAATCAGTCTGATCCAAGAAAGAAGAATGAAAACTGTAGCTAGTTCACAATAGTGCTAAAAATTAATTTGCAAGCCATACACACACACACATATATATATATATATATATATATATATATATATATAAATTTTCCCTGTTAGGGGTCGCCACAGCGGAACTCCGGTCCACTAATGATTGGCAGTAGATTTTTATGTGCCGAGTTGCCGGCCCTGACGCACAACCTTCAACGAAGGTACGCCCTCTAGCTGAGAATCGAACAGGACAACGTCTTACTGTGAGGTGACAATGAAGCATTTGGAATAATAGTAGAAAATATCCATGTCAGGGGCTGAGGAGAAATCACTGATTTAAAAGAAGCCATAAAATGAATCAAGAGGAAAGTAAGTATGTTATTCTATCACCGACCTATATACTGAGGTAAGAAATAAGGAGAACAAAGTATACTGTGAAAAATTCCTGATTAGGTCTACTCAGAGTTTGTGTGTTTAAAACACAGAAGATAAGGAATGTAAAAGAAGAGACAGACAAAGATTAATGTTTGAAGGCAATAGGCATGTTGCCCTTAATGTTTATTACACTTAGTTAACCTGACTCATTTATGCCTTTTAGAGAATAAAGTTGGAAAACGTCTGTATGTCTTGCTGTGTAAAATGTTCCGTTTTTTTTTCTTGTGGGATGAAAGTTTGAAGGCAAAAATTCTATTTCATTTTAGAAAACCATATACATTTCAAGATATTTTGCACAGATATTAAAAAATTAAAACCGATTGACAAGCATTAATAAAAAAGAAAAATTACATTATTTTAATATCAGCTATTTGGAGAGTAAGGAGAATTTTAATATTTTCATCTGCTTAAGTCATGCTATAAATTATGCCAAGATTTAATAATGTTAGACAATTATAATCAAAATTGTGAAGCATAGTGGTATACAAGGTTTTTATTCTGTTACTGTAATTTTCAATGTTTTGTGAAAAAAAAAATCACAATTTTTAGATCTAATGAGTTGCTTGTTTATGTGTGCCTGTGAGTGTGTTTGCATGTGTGCACATGTCATAACATATGAAATCTTAGACAATGTGTCATTCATCCATTACTAGCGTGGACAAATAATGGTGGCAACAAATGCCATGTCTAAATAGGGAGCATGTGCACTGCACTTTTTGCCATTGCTATACACAGCTATAAGTACTCCTGCACCATAGAGTACTATTGTGTGACTTTCCATGTGAGTACTTCCAATCTCAAAGCACTAAATGTGCTCCTTTCCTGTATGGAATAAAGGATATCAGGCATGTATATGTTGTAATTGTCAATTCTGAAGTATTTCTAGACATTGTATTTCTCTGCAACCAGGTCTATAGCAAAGCTATGCCATGCTGCAAGGCTGAGTTATTATTATTATTATTATTATTATTATTATTATTATTATTATTATTATTATTTTGATAAATAATGACTACGTCATCTGTGTAAAACAAGAAGTTTAGGTTTTTTAATTCCCATGTTAATAAACAACAACAACAACAACAACAAAAAAGCAGTAGACCTAATAAAAAGCCATGATGGGCTCTTGTGTTTATAACAGTTGCAGCAGGCTGCATGTTGTTTGCAGAGCTAATGGTTATGTTAGTATGGTTACTGCTAATCTTGTTTCAAACTTCAGTAGAAAAGCTGCAGTGTTGACATTTCTACAGTTATAAAGCATGATCAACTGTTTATAACACTTGTTTTAAATTAATTATTTAATGAAGATAACACCAGATAAGTGGCCTTTTTCAATATTTGTGAGCATTTCATTTGTTAAACAGCAGATGGTTGTTAATCTGTCATATTTAGTTCAAATATTATCAATCTGACAGAATGTCATTTTTGAATATAAATGAACATTTTCTTGCAGACCATTTTTTTTTAATGTTTTCCTTATGGGTCAGTAATCACAAGCTGAAATAGGTACTTTTGGCAGTCAGTACACTGTCGTTTGCTTAAAGCACTGCATGGTTTGTGCAGTGAGTGGGTCAGTCATTTGCACAGTATTTTCCTTCCTAGTGAGTGAGTAGTGTGTAGCTTATGGTTATAGTGATTCTGCAAACCTGAAGGAGCTCTTTTACTTCCTTTTTGGAGACAGATTTGAAGTAAAAGAGTGTGATAGTAAAAGTAATTACTATAGCAGTTTATGTACCACTGGTTGAACACTATCTGCAAAGCCCTTTGGTGGGGAATGCAGGTTAACAGTGTTATCCATTATAGTGTTCTACATTAGAAGAGTGATATTATTTAAAATGCAAGCCTTGGGAATATTTTAGTAGAAGACAAGTCCTTAATGTCATTCCAGGGTAGTTCTGAATGGCCCAAATAAAATGTTACTATTTACCTATGTACAGTGCTTTGTCTGTGTTAATTGCTGTGGTTCATTTTAGGTTATAGTATGATTATTTGTGTATATTGCTAGTATCCTTTTCACATTCCTTCCAAGCAGCATCTCTTAATTTTATGTTTTGGTTGTTAGCCAGACAGCTAACGTAATTTGAGTCTCCTGCATTGTAAAGAGAAAAGTTTATCTTGCATAGTGGTTAGCTTACCATAGAATTTATCAAGGAATGATATTGGCTTGGTAGACGCAAAGATGGGTGCCCACCCTGTCTGAGTTCAGGTCCACTGAAGATCAGGTTATAACAATAAATGACATTAAAAAAAGGAAAGGATTGTATAGAACCCTATTTTTTGTGCCATGCTAAACTGGTTGTTTGAGGTTAAAGGTTGCTACTACTTTCTTGAGTTTAAATTGCAGTTGGCTGTTCCTGTTCAAGTTTTAGGCACCTAATAACAGATGTTTATGATGTTTTGTGTACTGAATAATTGTTTCTAGCAGTGCAAGAAGTGCTGTTAATGAGCTTGGAGGAGGAGGAGGAATACACACCACTGCCAGAAGAATCTTGACATTATTCCTAAAAAATGCCAGTAAGCAACCTGTTTGAACCTTCGTTATTTGGTGCATTATTTTTGTTTATTAGTTTAGATTAGAAGACAGCTAGTACTAAGGTTTGGGCATAGGATTACCACACATCCCTGTTTGTGCAGAACTGTCCCTATCTGAGCACTTGTGTCCTGAGGAGAAAAGTAAAAAATGGCAAATGTCCTGAGATTTTATGAGAAAAATCTTTCATAAATATCATTTTAGAAGATGCATAAAACAATTACTTTTGTATCTAAAACACTTAAGTATTATATGAAACTAAACAGCATAAACAACTCAAATTCTATATTAATAAGCTTTTATTTTGGCAAAAAGTGCATGTTCAGTCCTTTGCATTGGCTGTGGGTAAAATTTGTCCTGCAAAATCTCATGTTTTCACAAAAATGTCCCACTTTGGGCTCTGTATATCTGGCAACACTATTTGGTTATTACTTCCTTGCCTAGCTCTTCAATGATTGTCATAGAAACAGCCATAATGATGAGTAACTTTGGGGGGGGGGGGGGTCAAGAAATGTTCCTTCATCCACGATCCTATGAAGCCCCTGACTTTTCATGATAACTGCTTTTATGCACTGGACCACATTGGTGAGTCTAGAATTGTGGAGACTGAATGGTCAAAAATCTGGATTATTTAGTCCAGTATTGCCATTTCTCTAAATATTCATTTTTCTCTGCAGGAGGGCAATCTTGTAGCTAGCCTATATATATTTTTTGGGGGGAGTGGGTGGCTTGCCTCCACATCAGGAGTGCAGAGGAGCTTGCCCATCTGCAAAAAAAAAAAAAAAGAAAAAGAAGAAAAACAATGTTCGATATTTCTCTAATCTTGCATTTCCAGTGGGGATTTTTTTGTTTGTTTTTTGGTTTGTTGGGACTTAGCATTTCGAGTCATGACAATTTAGCAGGGAGGTATTTTGATTTGTTTTCTTTTTGTTCCAGAAATGTTTACTGTTTTTTTAATGCAATTTAACTATATACAAAAAAGGAAGGAAATAAAAGATGTGAAATCAAATTTAATCAAAATACAGTAAAATAAATTATTCTTAAACATATTAGAATACAAATATTTAAGACATTCTGACTTTAGCATTCATTTTTATTTTCTCTAGTAAAGATTTTAACTTCATCCAACTTCCAAAATTTGATTTAGTATTATTAGATATTAAAGTAATGATAGCTTTTTAGATAAAATACAGGCAAAATTAAAACAGTGCTGACATACCACAGTTCAATTCTCTAGTAACAACTTTTCTAGCTACTACCATTCCATCTCAATACATCATTAAGTGATCTTTTTTAATTTTATTAGGTACTGGTGTGTTAATAAAAAAAATTGCCCTTGCCAGAATGCAATTATCTGGCCATAAAGCTTTAAAGAAATGATCACATCATGCCAAAACATTTGCAAATTCTTGCACTTATACAATATATGCTGTTGGTCTTCTTTTATTTCTTCCTTAAATCTACAGTGACAACAGGAATTACTTTTACATATTTTCTTAATTTTATAACTTATAATGAATATTCTGTGATTGTACTTCCAAATACGTATTTTCACTGTAGCCTACTGGAAGTGGTATGCGTTCTTGAAGCCAGGATTCAAATTCATACTGTTTTTTGTTGATACTGCCACTGTTAAGCCAATCAATTGAAATGTTTTTTTTGCTTGTTTAATTTTGGTTGCGGTAACAGAAGTGAGCATAATTTGTGTGCTAGGGTCTGGCATGAGGTGGACATCACCTGACAGCAGTTCTATAAAGCTATTGTGAGTAGTATGATTTGTGATGTTGCATTATTGTAATCCATGGAGCTTAATTTTTTTTTTGTGAGAAAATATAAGATGCTATGGCATGCTTTTTGCTAAAGAACACTAGTGATGTTTTGTGTTTTGTCCACTGTGTGCCTATCACAAAGGGTAAAAATGTATTTTGGGATAGGGTCTGTCCTTTTCTGGAAGATAGGGGTATGGGATATGTAGTAGCTTTAATAACAGAAGCAGCAGTAGTAAGTTAACACACTGCTTCTGTGTTGTATATTTTCAGAAAAGGTATTCATTGTATAAAAACTCCTGTTTATACTGAATGACCTGTGTGTTTAGTGATAAATAACAATAGTGCTAGTGTAATGCTTTCCTTTGAATGATACTCTGGTGAAACATTAATGGAATTTCTGCAGGCTAAGTTGAGGGATCCAATTACACAAGTGCAAATACTAGTTAGACTCATAAGCAGGATGAGTGTTCATCAGGGTTCAGCTCTGAACTACATTAGCAAACAGGTTGGAGGGGACAGATCAACAAAGCTGTTGTATGCAGATGATGTGGCAATACAAGTAGATTGGGAATAGGAACTTCAGCAAATTATAGGAATGCAAAACTGAAGACACACAGGATGACACTGATTATAGACAAGGCAGTTTAAATAGCAACAAATGGGGGAACTGGAAGAAGCAGAAAGCTGAGACAAAAGGGAAAATACATGATCAAATGAACAGCTTCAAAAATATGGGGTTGAGTGGTTAAGGAAAAGGGAAGGGAAATCTGAATGAGGAGGTCAAAGCTAGAAACAGAGGGGCTGCTGCCAAATGGCACAGTGTCAGGGGTTAGAATGTGACAGAAGAACGGCAAAGAAGCTGAAAACCAAGGTGTACAAAGCAGTGGTGTGACCAGTACTACTGTGTGGTACAGAAAACTGGGCAATGAAGGCAGAGCAGATGAGGAATCTACAGGTGATGGAGATGAAGTGCATAAGACAGGTAGTAGCATGCACACTGTGGAACGGGTGAAAAAATTATGACATCAGAGCAGAAGCTGAAGTAGTTCCAGTTGCAGATAGGGTGAAAAAGAACTGATTACAGTGGTTTAGGAACATGTACAGGAAGAAGAAGATGAGCTCGAGAAAAAGATTTGGGAGATACAGAAAAAAGGCACAAGAAAACCATTGTGTCCAGCAAAGAAATGAAGGGATTTTGCAAGAGAAGAGTTGAGACAATCAGGTATTACTGTCAGAGATGGTAAGACAGTAGCAGTGAATTGAGAGAGGTTTTGACAGTGGATGGGGCAACCTGACCCCATGTAAAAAAATGGGAAAAAGGGGATGGACGATGATGCTTTATATCTGGTCTTGGGAGGTTAATTATGCTACTGTTGAGAGTAATAGTGGAAAGTCTCACTTTACAAGGGTTGGGATCCTATGGAAAATGGAGGAGTAGTTCCAACATTATAAATCAGGTTGGGAGGGGAGTGAACCAGACCCCCCCAGGAAAAACAGCACAAATCAATCAGGCCATACATGCAGAGTGAGTATGGGTTACCAGATGCACATTACTAAGAGAGATAAGTTGATTAAGACTAATATTAGAATAAATTCCTTCATCTTCTGAGAATAATGTAGCTATAGAACAGCATGTTGGTCCACAGACAATGCAATAAATCTGATGTTTCCTCTTCAGATATAGCCACACTGCAGTGTTTACTTTGTTGAGGTGCAACATTAGAGTGTGCTGTCTCTGTGGCCTGCCACAAATGTAAATGAAGTATTGCTGGGGAGAGGCAAACGATGATGAATCATATGCACTCTGTCTCAGGAATGTCTGCCATAAATGATTTTCCCAGTTAAGTGATTCACTAAATAACTAATTTGCATGAATTTCTGTTGCCAGCTGCCACCTACATTGTGTTAGAGCTAAGTGCCAGGGAGTTTGTGAGCAAGTAGTAGTGTGTGTATGTGTGGGTGTGTTTGTGTGCATGTGTGTGGCTCTTTAAGTGAGTGTATGCAGAAGTATGGGTGATCTAAGGTGTGTGTGTGTGTGTGTGTGTGTGTGTGTGTGTGTGTGTGTGTGTGTGTGTGTGTGTGTGTGTGTGTGTGTGTGTGTGTGTGTGTGTATGTGTGTGTGTGTGTGTGTGTGTGTGTGTGTGTGTGTGTGTGTCTGCCCTGGGTGGTAGTAATAGGGGAGTAAGCTAGTAGACAGGAACAGTTGGTGTGTTTGTGTGTGTGTGGCGTGGTGGGTGAATGGGTGAGGGTGTCTCTGAGTGCATTGAATGAAAGGGAGTTGTGCTCAATGTTCAGTGAGTGTCTGAGTGTGTCATAATGTCTGTGTGTGTGGTAATATCTGTGTGTGGGGGGAGGGAGTTGGCTGTCATACCTTTAAACTTACTGTGACAATTGAACAAAATCAGTAATATAGAAATGGGACAATAGATACCAGAAACTTTTACATATTGCCCTAAGTTACTTCAAAAGTTAATAGAGAAACAGGTTTTGCAGCATGAAAGATTTAACATGGCAGAATACTAGGCTCTCGGGACATTATTTAGAATTACCATAATCCACGTGCAAAGTGACTAGAATACAAGCTTTGAATCACAAAGCATATTATGGACACTAAAAAGTCTAAAACTCTAATGTGAGCATTATTGACTGATTATAATCTTCTGTACTTATGAGAGCATGCTCCAGTCAGAACATAGGAAGAATACTACATGATAACAGGGAATCTTTTTCAATATTAGACTAATTGACTTGAAAAGTTAATAGAGCACCAGATTTGGCATCACAATGTATTTTCTGAACAATACAAGTTTAGCATGACTGACGGTAATCACTCATGATTCATGAGGGATGGTAAAAATATGAGGCAACATCAGGGTCATTCCATTAATTCAGGGAAAGATACAAAGTATTGTAGTGTATGTGTGTGTGTGTGTGTGTGTGTGTGTGTGTGTGTGTGTGTGTGTGTGTGTGTGTGTGTGTGTGTGTGTGTGTGTGTGTTTAAATATGGGGAAGTTAATGTGTGACTGTGCCAATGTGATGCATGAGTCTCTAAAAGTGTTTAAGTGTTTACTGCAGCAAAGTGCTACTTAGTGCTTGCAGCACTGATTCAGAGACATGCAAATTAGCCAGTAATGTGGTTTTTCCTCATTATGGCTAAGTGTCTTTAAGTCACTGCTTCCCTTGATCATGTTAAAAGTCCCTTTTACCACAACTCTACCACTCAAAGCTGGACAATTTTTGACTCCTGGATTATGTGTAGGCCCTTCCCAGCAAATATTCTACATACCTTAGATACAGTTAGATATTTTGGCAAATGGTACATGTATCCACAGGTTTGAATATCTGTTTCTTCTTCTAATCATCTGCTTACATATTTCTCAGAGACTGTCTAGTCACCTCTAGCCCATATGTATACTAATAAAGTAGGCAATGCCTTCCCTGTTGCCTCATTTAAGCCTAGAATGCTTGAAGTACTAAACATCATTTCAATTTCCAACCTCCAAGTAACATTTCAAATTCACCCTTTAACCCCACATGTCACTATAACTCAGCTACTCCCACAACATCAAACTAGTCTTTCTGTCATTCCAGTGCCTCAAGCCAACCCCCGATCCCATGTATTCCAGTTTATTACAATAAGCATTAGGCAAAGACAGTCAAGTCTATTTTTTAAATTCTTCACTATGCAAGTCATTTTAAAGCCCACATGGCTTGAAGCACATTGACACCTCATCTCTTTTCCCATAAATGATCAAAATGATGCTCTGTGAGACTCATCCTTGCTGTCCCTCTTTAATCAGCCAAATATTTCCATGTGGCTCTGTATGGTTTCTTCTGTAATAAGTATAATATTTAGATTTAAACTGCATCATGACATAGATGATTGTGCAGTACTCCCAAAAAAAAACGTTTTGTACACTGAGTTTCTCACTCTCCCAAACAAAATCTATCATCTTGTTTTTAATAAAATTCAAAAAGACATGGTATCCACTGGGAAAGAACAGAACAACTAAAGTATCAGAGACAGTATAAAAAAAAGAAAAATTTTTACTTGCATTCTCTGATCGAACTCCAGTGGTATTATTTTCTGTCTTTTAAATTCAGATTTAAACCTCTTCAATTACTACTTCTATATCTTAGTCGCTAAGTTTTGCTCAAGCTTTCTCAGTCAATCTCTAGAATATTCTAAATATGCAGCTTCTCACACAAGTCCATACTCTTGTCTCCCTCTCTCTCTTCATGCTTGGTTCTAATTTACTGTCACTGCACTTGTCTTGCATTTGATAATCTTCTATACTGAAATTATACAAACCTCTCCAAACCAGAAAAAATAATACTCAAGTCTAGTTGTGATTTTGTCATCTATCTCAACTCATTGTCAGTGAATAGCTGTGTTTTCACCTTTTTTACCTATTTTATATCCATTATGTTAGACTTTATATAGACTTGCCGTTAATGGATCAAAATATAATGCAAATAAAATTTGAGACATGGGATACCCTTTGGGGATCCCCATGATAGTTTCAGAGTAAGTGAAAGACTAACATGTCTTTTTCTTAGCCAATAAATCCATGTACATAACCACAATGCGGTCTCTACATTCATCTGTAAATCCAGAATCATTCAAAACTTTGTTCAGATGATACCGTTCTACTTTATCAAAGTCTTTCTCTGCATCCAGGCTTATTACCCCAGGCTCATTATTGTTCTCCTATCTATAGCCCTGCAGTTAAATACCTACTTCTACCACCCCACATAGAAACACGTATTAGTCATTCTCAGTCAGTTCTGTCATACATGTTGATAATCTCATTGCTATAATATGCGTGACAATGTATAATCATGATTATGTGTGGATGCTGGTCTATAGAAGAAGGCAGACATGGACCTCTTTCCTCTTTTGACAAAACCACTAATACTGCCAGGCCTGCTTCCATGATTGAGGAATTATTCTCTTCTTAAGAACTTTAATAAATAATCCCAATGTCATTATTTTTCTTCTATATTTCTTTTTGCAAACCATCACTTCTCAGAGTTCTACTTTGTGTCTGTCCCTTTATTATTTTCCAGATTTCTGGAGACATTATAGAAGTCATACTTTAACTTTTGTTCTTTACCATTCTCATTGCTCCTGCCACATCACATAAATGGCAATGTATGTCTTTCTCAACCCCCCATCTAGTCTCCACCATATATAAACTCTCGTAATAATGCTCAGACACCTCAGAAATCACAACTGGATCTCTTATTAAAAAGTTACCAGCAATAGGGCATAGACTTGCAGTGATGCTTTGTGTCTTCTGTTGTTGCAGCCTCAAGGCATGTGCCTTTTAATAACCTGGGGAATTATGAAAAAATATCACAGAAAGAGACTTTTAGGAAGTCACACTTTGAATCTAATAAATCCTCTGTCTCCCATCTAATTCCACTCTATTGAAATTCAAACTGCCTTTACATAACTGTCTTCCCAAACTTTCCAGTATTTCCCTTTCAGTCTGTAATATATATTTCTTTTTTATGAATAGATTAGCAGTGGGTTTCTTTGCTTCTTTTGCCACTTCCATTTTTATCATTTAATATCCATCGAGCATCATTTGCAAAGTTCCAATTTATTTATATATCATGGTCATTAAATGTTCATAGGTTCATAGAAGGTTACTAGGCTAATGTCCCTAGAGCCCTTACAAGCCTAGCTATATTTATCCTGAGTTGCCCCAATTGTCAGGGGTTAGGTGAGTGAAGTTTGCAGAGGTCGGCATCTATGGTAGTTAATAATGACTTCTTCTGTCCAGGAGGGACATGGGTGCCACCCCAGGAGTGAATTTGCAGTCACACATCCATTGATCTAGGTTGTGTTTGAAGAAGGTCAGGGAGGGGTTCTGTTTCATATGAATTAATAGCTTGTTCCACAGAAGTGGCAGTCTCTGGGAGGTGTATCTATCTCTCCAGCATGACCTGTTCATGTCAGATGCTAGGTTACGATCCCCAGAGTACATGACCCTCTTGCAGGTTGATTTACAAATGTGTAGTATATCTATCAGGGCTAGGTCATAGACAGCCTTGTAAGCCAGTCACAGGTCTCCCCTTAGCAACTTGTGGGAGACAATACATTGACAGGCTTTCAGTCTCATAGACTTGTTTTGTGTACCATGTAATTTCTTGGTAAGAAACCTCTGTGGTCTCTCGAGTTGTTGCAGGTGTCTGGTGAGGTACATACAAAGGGAGCATTGCACTCAGCTATTGGTCTGATGAGGGATGAGTATAATGGAATCATAACATCCTTAGATCGCGATGCAAAGCCTTTACCTATAAGATGTGCCACACTGAAGGATTTCCTTAACTACTGTGGGTACGTGGTGGTCAAAGTTCAGACTGCTATCAGCTTGGTATCCTGATCACATCCCACTGAGCCTACACTTAGCAGGGAGCTGTCTATAATGTAATAGCAGGGATGTCAGCTTTACCAAAGATAATAATAATGAATTGTTTTGCATTTAGCTTTAATCTGTGGCTTTGGCACTTATCATTTATCTGTGTTAACCCTGACTGCAGTATATTAATATCATTGGGGTCTCAGTGATTGCTTCCAATTTGCAATCATCAGCAAACTTGGTCAGCCACAGGCTGTTTAAGTTTGCCTGGTCTTCTGAGAAATAAATTCCAAACACTAAGGGGCCCAGCACAGAACCCTGTGGTATGCCACTGGTGACTAGTCTTTTGCTAGAGTGAATTTACCCACTTTGATATTATGTGTCCTGTTAAGTAGACTACCACTTATGTGGTAGTTCATGGGTACAGAGGTTTTACCAAAGTGGATGACAATACACTTTTTGGCATTGATGGCTTTGACACCAGGCATCTGTCTCAGTGAGGCCCTTTTGTAGTATGTCCAACATCATTAGGAGTTTCGATTATGGCTCCAAGTTTGCAGTCATCTGCAGACTTTGTTAGCCAAAGACCTTCTCTGTTAGACTGTACTTCAGAGAAGTAGATACCAAACAGGAGAGGACCCAGGACTGAACCCTATGGTACTCCACGTGTCACTGGTCTGAAGTCAGATTTGGAGTCTGCTACTTTCACAGTGTGGGTTCTGTCCGTGAGCCAGCTGGCAACCCATCTAATGACATAGGGATTTATACCTAGTTTAGTGAGCTTATCTATAATTCCAGAGTGGGGGATGGTGTCGAAAGCCTTGGCGAGATCTAGATAAGCTGTGTGAACCACCTTACCCTCATCTATGGCTTTGGTGACTGCTTCAAAGAAGTCAGTCAAGTTTAGGAGACATGATCTGCCTTTTACAAACCCAAACTGGGTAGGGTTCAGAGTTTTGAGATTACCAATGTCTTTGTCCATGAATTGCTATCAGCTTGGTATTCTGATCACATACCACCGAGTCTACAATTAGGAGGGTGCTGCCTATAATGTAATAGCAGAGATGTCAGCTTTGCCAAAGGTAATAATAATGCAGAATTGTTAAGTCTCTCCTTTGATAATCACATTGTCACAGTGGTCAGGAAATCCTTCTATGTGGCTCACCTCATCACAAAAGGTTTCTCATCCAGAAAAAAAAGAGGTCATTGTTCCCCTCTACTCATCACTCATTAGACCCATTATAGAGTATAACGCCCCTTTTGGTATGTACCTCACAAGGCATCTACAACAACTGGAAAGGCCACAGAAATACCTCACAAAGAGGATTACTGGCCTCAAACAGATGCCCTACGCAGACCATCTCAAAAAACTCCAGCTTTACTCCATTGCATATCACCTACTCAGAGGCGATCACTGCCTAACATACAAAGCTATGTCAAACCCAGAGCTGTTGGACATGCTCCACTTAAAGAAATCCCAATCCCTCTGAGCTACATGCTCTAGGGACCTAAACCTTGTCACCACAATAAACAGAACATGCTGGAGGGATAGATTCCTGTCCCAGAGACTTCCCATATTCTGGAACAGGCTACCTATCTATGTCAAACAGAGCTCCTCATTAGCACTCTTCAAGAAAAATCTTGATGATTAGATGGGAAATAGGAAATTCACTCCAGGGATCACTTCTGTGGCTCTGCTCGACAGGGGCACAGGAAAATAATTTTCTTGGGTGGCAAAAGCCAGGGTACCTTTTTGGATAGGCTTATATAGGCCCTAGGGCTAATAGCCTAGTACCTACCTATGAACCTATGAACCTATGTTAGTGAGACAGTTGGTTACCCATCTTTTAATGTAGGGGTTAATTCACAACTGAGAGAGTTTCTCTATAATTCCTGAGTGGGGTATTGTGTCAGTTGCCTTGGTTAGGTCAAGATAAGTAGTATGCACTGTCTTACCATCATCCAGGGCCTTAGTGACTTTCTCAAAGAAGTCGACCATGTTTAACAGGCATGATCTGCCATTGACAAATCCAAACTGGGTTGGGTCCAGAGTTTGCAGATTACCTATGTCCTTGTTAATAATGCCCATAATGATTCTTTCCATGGCCTTGCAGATGAGGCTAGTCAAGCTTATGGGCCTATAATTCCCAGGGTCAGTTGATGCTCCTCATTGGGCAAAGGGATTACAGTTGCTGTCCTCCATTCTATCAGAACATAGCCAGTTCACAGGCTGTGGTTAAACAGGAATCCAAGTGGGTCTGCTAGGTCATGTTTTAAATTGTTTAAAAGGCAACCTGGGATGTTGTCTGGTCCCACTGATGCCATATTGTTGTCCTTGGAGAGTGTTGAGATGACCTGCTCTCTTGAGATAATAGGCTGAGGAATTGTGGCAGGTATAATTTGGGGGATGACTGGAAGGGACAGGGGTAAAGTTTGCTCCAAATCTGTCAGCTAACAGGTTGGCTATTACCGCTGGTTGAGTATGAGTTGTGCCATCCACAACCAGTTCTGCACATAGCTGGCATCCCCTATTAGGTTTTGGAAGAAGTTAAAGAATATCTTGTGATTATTCTTAGATAAGGAGGCTATTTTTGCTTTGTAGTTAGTTTTGGAGGATTTGACAAGATCTCCAATTTGTTTGTTTAATCTAGAGAGGGATTTATTCCTCTACTGAGCCACTTCCCTCTTGTTCTCGGACATTAGTTTCTTTCTCTTGTTGTATAACCTGTTTATACTAGAGCCCCAGCAAGGTGGCTTGTTTTTTCAGCAAGACCTTGTTTTAATCTGGTAAGGTACAGTCAATTCTATACAATTGCTTAAGTAGTTATATGGGGCATCGGTGTACACTTTTTCATAGAAGTCCATGTTATCTGCGTTCAAAGGGGCTTTGAAACTTCTTATACCATCACTTAGTAGGAGATAATTTGTCTTCATTTTTGAGCTTGATGGGTTATCTGGTCTTATAATTACATCAAACAAGACTGAGTTATGGTACGATCTTACCAGGGAGGACATCACACAGGGGGGTGCAATGCTCTCCATGTTAGTGAATACTATGGTCAAGACATTTGAACCTCTTGTAGTTGTGCTGACTAGCTGTTCCAGAGTATTTGCATCAACAAAGTCCAAGAACCTCTGAGCCAGCATGTTTTTGGTCATGTACATTTCCCAGTCGATGATAGGTTAATTGAAATCACCCAAGAGTAAGGTGTTGAGCCATATGGCAAGTGACTCCAGTAAGTCCAGGTATGCGGTGTGCTTTTCCTGTTTCATGGTGGGGACCTATAGCTAACTATAGTGTGCTAGGGGTCTTTGCCTATAGTTAATTAGACATAGAGTAGTTCAAGAGAGTCATACTGTTTGACCAGGATTGTGGTGTACTTATCCTTAATGAAGATGGATATACCTCCTCTTTTGGTTCTTTCACACTCAATTTAAGGTCTGAATGTATGGAAGGCATTGTAGCCCTGCATGGATGGGGTACTTTCTGCAGCTTTGAACCATGTCTCAGTGACTGCACAGATGTAAGCATCTACCAAAGTGAGAAGTGCTTCCAGGGAGTGCAGTTTCTTGTTTAGATATCTACCATTAAGCAGCAGGCCCTTGAGTTTACCTATAGATGATTTTGTTATGTTGAGAGGTTGGTTATTTTCACACTGCCTAAAAAATGCACAATAGGGTTGACTAATGCCTTTGCCAGTATCTGAAAGCCTAGAGGAGACAGGCACAGACCATCTCTGGCAAAGTAGTGCAGCCTGTCAGCCATAACTTCCCAGGCTGAAAGATAGTGGATCCTCTTGGACTGATGCCAGAAGCTAAGCCAACTGTCAAAGTCAATCATTTTTTGTTTGTATTGTGGCATCACCCTTTGACAATGTAGAATGCTGCTTAACTAGAGGCTGATACCTTCCTGTGACATAATCAGAGAACTCAGTCATGTCACTCTTTATATAGTCCAGTGAGGTGCATCTCAAGTTCTTCAACCCCACATGGACTATGATGGAGTCATACTGGTACTTGTGGTTGGATGACTTGAGTGCTTGAATGACTTGATGGATCCTGGCACCTGACAGGCAGCTAGCCATAACCTGCTCCTTATCCAGCCTGGTGATGAGAACAACCATGTGTCACACAACAGAGTCACATATGACCAATGCATTAGGTTTTTTAGTGTTATGCCTTATGAGCATATTTGTTGAGACACTGATGTGTGTGTCACTATGTGTTGTGGTTGTTTTTTGCATTCTTATGTGTGTAAGTGGTTTCTGTTTGGCTTATATTTTGGTAAGTTACTAGTGAGTACCTCCACATGTGTGGTTTTATGTGTAGTGTCCTTATTTAGTGTGTGTGTGTGTGTGTGTGTGTGTGTGTGTGTGTGTGTGTGTGTGTGTGTGTGTGTGTGTGTGTGTGTGTGTGCTGATAGCCAGTATGGCATTTGATTTGTCCTTATCTGAGAGACACATCTCCAATTTCATTGTGTAACTACATTTATCATATAAAGTATTTGTTTCATGAGCAAATCATTTCAGAATACATTAAACAATTGTTACATTGCCTCGGGATGTACATGAATATCAAGCTGGCCAGATAGGTGATGGGCAACTGCCCATCCATGATAGCAGGCTCTTACTGTATGTTTTATTAGGGAAGGGAATGGGTTAGTTTAACAGAACTGTGCTGGTAGCACCAAGACTATAAGAGGGTGCAATACTTTGTGTAGGCTAAGATTGCTCGGTAAGGCAAGGCTGCTCAGTGTGCAACTGAGTTGCTCCTAGAGCAGCAGAAAAGCTTGGAAGGGTTTCACTGACAGCTGTTTAGGGAAAAGCTGAACTTCTAGGCTTTTGCATCTATACAGGACACTGCTAACCACCACTGTGTGAAGAGCAGCAAAACACAAATGCAAGGCTTAAATGTGAACAAAGAAAATCAAGTTTTAAATTAACCACCAATCAGGAAAGTACACAATAAGCCTTCCACTAGCAATCCCAACTCAGAAAGGTTAGATCGACACAATTCTGTTACAAGGATGCAGAACAACACCCTCTTAATGTAAAATAGCTGGTTTGGAGCCCAAGTGTAACAAGACCACACAAACTACCTGTCGCTCATCTTGGTCAGGATAAAACAGACAAACATTCGTGGGCTCAGTTCAAACAGCTTTATTACACACAAACACATCAGGAATGAGGCTTTGTAACTTAAACTTAAATAAACTTATAAACAGATTTACTACTATACTTATACATGTTAACACTCTGGCTGTTCTCTCAAAATGGCACTGCTGCCTGCATGTGCTCACTATTTATATGCATGTGCTTACATCTGGAAATGCTTCTTAAAGGTACATACACATGCTCTGTTCTACACTACCTACAACAGCCCTACAACTAACAGATACAATGTAGCACATTGCAATTAACTACTTAAAGTAACAGCAGGCGGTACAGTTTTTTTTTTTTTTTTTTTGCTATAAAGTGCAAAAATAACACTGAATAACTTAAGAAACTGATAAAGTATGGTCAATATATGTAAGAGAAGTGCACAAATACTTACTTTTGTCTTTTCAGTAGTGGATTACACCAGGTGAAAGCAGATTCTCAACAATTAAGTAGCAAATTCCAAATGATGAGCAGCTCTGAGTATCTGTGCCAAAGCCCGTGCAAACACTAGGCCTAAATATGTGCAGAGAGAAACAAGTTTTAAGCTAACTACCAATCAGGAAAGCACACAGTAAGCCTTCCACTAACAATCCCCAACTCAGACAGGTTAGATTGGTATACTTCTGCCACAAGGGTGCATAGAAAAACCTTCTTAATGTAAAATAGCTGGTTTAGAGCCCAGGTGTAACAAGACCACACACATGACCTACAACAGCCCTACAACTAACAGATACAATGTAATACAGTGTAATTAACTACTTAAAGTAGCAGCGGACAGTACAGTTTTTTTTTAAATTGCTGACATACAGTCACAGTATATAAGAGAAGTGCAAAGAAAAATACTTGGAGCCCTTTTGTGTGCTTACCAGTTCAGATAGACCAGGTAAACACCTACTGCCAATAGATGAATAATCCTAGTCCTCCTAATGTAAAGGCACAGTAATGGAGTGTCTGTAGTGAAATACTACCAAAAACAAACTTAAAACACATAAAATGCTACCACAAACAAACTTAAAGATATGGATAGGGCAGTGTTCTTTAAACAGCTTATAAAAGTGTGATTATTCAGTAAAAATACTTTGCTTTGCACAAATGAGCCACAATCAACTTAATTGCACAGATTTTAGAAAGGCACTAAAAACAAGACAAGCTGATTAATAAGTCCTCCAGCCAATAAATCTACATGCAAAAATCTCAAGTGTTTCTCCAACCTAAACAAACCAGATTAACTCCCACTGCACTAGATGGAAACTCCACCAACTTTCCGGTGTAAACCTAGTGCTTGTTAGAGTATAAAATACATTACAGCAACAACTAGCTAGATAATTAATTTAAAGCAAGTAAATCAGTAGAACAGACAATGAGAGACAACATGTACATTTCCAATACAAGCACAAGGAAAGGGAAATGAATAATTCAAGATATCTACAGCAGTGTAGAAAGGGATTTTATTAGTCTGTTGTCCTTAGAAGAAAAGTATAGTTATTCCTGTTGTTAATGAGATTGGTGTCTGCTGGTGTCAAAAGCAAACAAGAGCATTGTTGCAGGGTCTGCAACCTTGCACACATCATGTGGGGACTTTGAACCCTGTAACCTCCTTACTTACATATACTAACACATAACATTTGCACAAGAATGGGGAAATGTGAAATAAAAGCACAGCACATATCAGTATCAAACAATTCATGTCTATGTGTTTCTAATCAACCACAATGCAAAAACATGGCAAAAAGCCATTCACTTAAACTGCACTCATCCAAGTATAGAATAGCCCAAGCCTTACTTTTTATCTGTGAACGCAGATTTAACAACTTGAGAACTGCTGGGTGTGCTTGAGGTTACAGAAACGATAGCTTTCTCGAGAGATTTGCCAGAGAACAGACTCCAATGTATTTAATTATTTTTATAAACCTTAACACATAAATCAAAAATTCATTATTGTATGTATGTATGATAGATATGATTGAAATTCAGCTTCTGTTTAACCAAATGTTTCAAATAAATCAATCCAAAAATTTATAGCAGGATTTTCTTAGTTCCGCACTTGCAGCTTACATTTTATGCAGCAATGTATTTAAATCCATAACAGATACATCCAGACATTTCCACATGGCGGCTATATATATTCATACCACTGCAGATAGCTGTAATATTCATACTTTAAAACTAGTAGGATGCTTTCAAATCTTTTTGTTGTCTTCTGTTAAGAAAAACTTTTAGCCATTTTTTTTTGTTTTTTTTTTTTTTTTTTTTTTTACGGTTTGCATACTTATATTGTTTTTTGTTTGTTTTTCATCCTGGTTTTGCTGCAGTGCTGTTTTAATGTAAATATTTTTTCTTGGATTTTTAAAAGTTCTAAATTATGGAAGAAAGCAAATTTTTTGATTCTTTCTATAAGACCAATGTGATTAACTGCACTAAAAACTCTGGAAGGAGGTGTGTGGTTGTCTTGTTATTTAAGTTAAGAGAAAACAGTTCAAGTTTTTTTTCTTGAAATGCAAGAAGTGATTGATATGTGAGCATATCTAATTTCCTATGTAAACAGTCATATGCATACCTCTCAACTGTCCATATTTTCACAGAATGTTCGGATTTTTGCATCATATTTTCAGTCTTATCCTCATTAAATTTGTGATTTTCTAGATTTTTGTGGCACTTCAGTGAGGACTTTATTCAGTAAATAATGACAAGTATTTGAGTTTCAGATTTCATATTCTTCAGAAAATGTATGGTAACATGAGACCTTTTATTCTAGAAATGTTTTTAAGTTTGTAAGAGGAATACTTAAATTTTGTCCCTATTTTTAGTGCTTTGTTCCCCCATTATTTCTGGCTTTGTCCAGATTTTTTGTGATGAGAGGTTGATAGCTATGATCATATCCCTGTCATCTTCTCCAGCTCAAGGTCACTTGAGTTGTCTTATCTTATGGAAAGTTAACTTTGAAAGTGTCTCATGTCTTACATCATGCCTGTTACTAAAGATAACAATAAAATCCTGTTGAGAAGGCCCTCCTCTTCAACTTATTACAACTCAGTTATCCTTGCCATCCACACTTTTTATATATCATTGCCCACAACGTTACAGCATTTGTAGCCTACTGATAAAACCTGAAATTAGAAATAGATTGTAGCTTTAGGTAGATAAAGTCAAAAACACATAATTTGTGAAAGGTTAACCTTATTTCAAAATTTGCCATATTATTGGCCCACTGAATACACTGCATACAGATTATGACTACCAGTACACATTTCTTTGAATTCTATTTTACACAGGAAGGACCTTACCTTAGAAATGGTATGGTGGCATTTCACAAGCTAACTTTAAATACTTTAAATGACTTAGTACATAAAGGTTATCTCAGGTATATATATATATATATATATATATATATATATATATATATATGTATATATATATATATATATATATATATATTAAATTATATGACATATATGACATGGGGAAGTATATCTAGAATACTGAGCTTTAAGTGTTTAAATTCACACCAGCAGCCTCATCCTGTGAATATGTGCACAGTACTATCATTATATATGCAGGGGTTCTGAAGAATATACCCCCAATAACTTCAGCTATGCATCAGGTCATAAGAGAGAAAAAAAGAAGATCAGACTCAAGGAGAAACTATTTTAACAAAATCCATCCATCCATCGCTGTTGAGTCACACCTGAATCCTACAGTAACCCTAAAAACTGACATTTCAAGTTACAGAGTTTGTTAATCATAGTAGGAATAGAAGCATGTTTTTTCTTCTGTATCAAACACAGACACAAGTGTACACATACCTACAAATTATATATATATATAAATATATATATATATATATATATATATATATATATATATATATATATATATATATATCAGTCCACCTACTGCATATATTTGGGATATGGGAGGATACTGGAGTGCCCCAAGAAAACCCATGCAAATCCATGGACACCATGCAGATTCTACATAGAAGGTATCCCAGCCATGAACTGAACTGGAGAACCTCTTGCTGTGAGATGACCATGCTACTCACTGCACTATTGGGCCACCCAATAACAAAATACTTGAGGGTTAAACTTGAGCCAATCTAGACTCAGAAGTATATAAAGTCAGCACTATGATCTGGTAATCCTCAAAAGTTGTAGTTAATTGGTGACTCCATTACACATAATATAAACCCATACATCATCAGAGTTTGCAATGAGTTCATGATAGTATCATGTCTGCCTGGACAAAACACATGGTAATCCCAACTATGTTAAAAAAGAAAAGTATACTTATGACATGGCCATTGCTTTCATAGGTTCATAGGTTGGTACTAGGCTATTGGCCCTAGGGCCTATACAAGCCTAGCCATAACAATTCCCTGGATATTTCTTCCCACAATATTTACTTCCCTGGACCCCTGCCTGGCAGGACGACTGACGTGATCCCCAGGGGTGAATTTCCTATCTCCCATCCAATCGTCAAGGTTCCTTTTGAAGAGGGCCAAGGAGGCACTCTGCTTGACATGTATGGGCAGTCTGTTCCAGAGTATGGGTAGTCTCTGGGTCAGGAACCTATCTCTCTAGCATGTTTTGTTCATTGTGATGACAAGGTTTAGATCCATGGAGCATGTGACTCTGAGAGATTGGGATTTCTTTAAGTGGAGCATGTCCAACAGCTCAGGGTTTGACATGACCTTGTATGTTAAGCAGAGATCGCCTCTGAGTAGATGATATGCCGCAGAGTGTAGCTGGAGTTTTTTAAGACAGTCAGCATAGGGCATCTGCTTTAGGCCTGTGATTCTTTTAGTGAGGTATCTCTGCCACCTTTCCAGCTGTTGCAGATGTCTTGTGAGGTTTATACCAAACAGGTCATTGTACTCTATAATGGGTCTAATGTGGGATGAGTACAGTAGGACAGTGACCTCCTTTTTTCTGAATGAAAAGCCCTTAGTGATGAGGTGTGCCACATAGAAGGATTTCCTGACTGTTGTGGCGATGTGTTTATCGAAGGCGAGACCACTGTCCACCTGTGTCCCTAAGTCTTTCATCACACTTTCAATGTTTAGTGTACTGCCACCTATGTAGTAATTCTTGGGTACATGTTTTTTCCCAAAGGGGGTAACTATACATTTCTTGACATCAAGCTTGAGCCCATGGCTTTGGCACCAAGCATCTGTTTCTGTAAGGCTCTTTTGTAGAATATCCACATCATTTGGGGATTCAATAATGGCTCCTAGTTTGCAGTCATCTGCGAACTTTGTTAGCCAGAGTCCCTTAGTGTTGGCCTGTACTTCAGAGAAGTAGATGCCAAACAAGAGCGGTACCAGAACTGAACCCTGAGGTATGCCACTTGTCACTTGTCTGGAACTGGATTTGCAGTCGGCTACTTTTACAGTCTGGGTTCTGTCAGTAAGCCAGTTGGCAATCCATCGAGTGATGTAGGGTTTTATGCCCAGCTTAGTAAGTTTATCTATGATTCCAGAGTGGGGGATGGTGTAGAAGGCCTTGATAAGGTCCAGATAGGCTGTGCGGACTGCCTTACCCTCGTCCACAGATCTGGAGACTGATTCAAAGAAGTCAATCAGGTCCAAGACACAGCATCATCCCTTCACAAACCCAAACTGGGTGGCGTCCAGTTTTTGAATGTTGCCAATGTCTTTGTTTATAAGTTCCACGATAATGCGTTCCATGCCCTTGCAGATCAGGCTCATCAGACTGATGGGACAGTAGTTCCTGGGATCCAAGGTGGATCCCCCTTGTGGAGTGGGATAACTGTAGCTGTGTGCCACTCAGTGGGCATGAAGCCTGAGGCGAGGCTATGATTAAACATGACACTAAGGTGAGGTGCAGTTCATTTTGTAATTCATGTAGTACACAGCCTGGGATGTCATCTGGTCTCATGGATGCTGTATTCTTAGCTTTGGAGAGTGCAGTTTCTACCTGTGTGGCCGTGATTACCGGAATTTGGCAATCTTTTGATATTGAGATGGGCCCTTTAGGGGGTGAGAGGGGGGTGAATTTGGCACTAAATTGATCTGTCAGGATATTGGCAATATCCTTGGGATCAGTATATTTAATGCCATTCTGTTGTAGCTCAGAGCATATCTGAGCATTGCCATTTAGATTCTTGACATAACTACAGAATGCCTTGTGGTTGTCTTTGGAATCTTTGACAATTTTATTTTCATAACTAGCTTTGGAGGATTTTATGAGGGATCTCAGCTTCTTAATGAGGCTGATAAGGGAGGTTTTAGCATCCTGGGATTTTCCTCTTTTCTGCAACAGTTTTTTCCTTCTGTTGTATAGTTTGTTTATGGCAGGGTACCACCAGATTGGCTTTGTTTTTTTGGAGGAGAGCATCTTGGTTCTATTTGGGATGGCACGATTCATGCATGAGTGGATGTGCTCATACAGTGCCTTAGTGTAGGATTCAGCAGTCGAACTTTCAGCTCCCGTCTGCATGGGTGTCATGAAGTTTGTCATTTCTGACTTAAGTAGCATGAAGTTGGCTTTGGAGAAGTTTTTTACGGAACTTTCCTTACTGGCGGGTGGGGGTGGGATGTGGATATCAAGGGTGATTTGTTTATGGTCAGAGCTGACCAATGAGGCGGTGACCACTGGTGTGGAGCATCTATCTCCCATGTTGGTAATGACCAGGTCTAGGATATTGGAGACCCTGGTGGGACAATGGATTAGTTGATTCAGGGAGTTGGAACTTATGAATTCCAAGAACCATTGGGAAAAGGTGTTGGTACCTGAGTAGTTTTCCGAGTTAATGACAGGGTAGTTGAAATCACCCAGTATTAGGGTGTTTGGTTGTATCCTAATATTTTCCAGTATGTTTAGAAAGGTGTAGTGAGAATCTTGGGGCATGGTGGGGGATTTGTAGCAAGCTACAATTTGGATTGCAGTCTTACCTAGTGTTAGTTGCACCCGGAGAATTTCAGACGTATTGTGTTGGGCAACTAGCCTGGTGTTGTGAATATCCTTGGTGAATATGGACACTCCTCCACCTTTAGTGTTTCGGTCCTGGTTTGGTGACCGAAAAGTGTGGCAAGAGTTGTAGCGTGGTATTGCAGGGGTGCTCTCTGCAGCCTTGAACCAGGTCTCAGTTACTGCACAGATATCAATGTTCTCCATTTTTAGGAGTGCCTCGAGAGAGTGTATTTTGAGGTTTAGACTTCTAGCATTGAGTAGCATTACCTTCAGATTTTGCATGCTTGTATCTGTTAACGGTGGTGTTGTCCTTTGAACCTTGCCTAAAAAAGGCACTAAAGGCATTGTGGTGAACAATGCGATGTTTTCCCTCTTAGATATGCAACAGCATGGTAGGGTTATTGCACCTCCTTTTATTCATGGGAAAACAAATACCTACTTAAAGAAATCCTCCTTTCACCTTTTGTGGTACCAGAAACATTATACAAAATGCTGACATTGAAGTAAGGACATTGTTTCACAAGATATTTAGTTTAGTTCACCTTGAA
The DNA here is from genome assembly GCF_019279795.1 of Protopterus annectens. NCBI lineage: Eukaryota > Metazoa > Chordata > Ceratodontiformes > Protopteridae > Protopterus > Protopterus annectens. The sequence goes on along the minus strand of NC_056727.1, from coordinate 1,003,237,287 downwards.
GTGAGATATGCAATCATATGGAGTGTTTTCTACCTGATAGGCTACCCCTGTATTTGTGGGAAGTATGATTACTGACCAGGAAATTCTCCCCGTGTCTTAAAGTTTTTGGACCTCTTTCAAATAAACCAAAAAAAATGGAAAAAACATGCTAGGTAAATAATCAGAGAAGAGTGTGCCTTTGCAAAATGTCAGAAGGCTCAACCATGAGATGGACAATTGAAAGACGTTCCTCACTTTACATGATGCTGACATCCATACCATTAATGAAATCCTATTGTATACCTCCTTTAATTGTTGCATATCCTGAGGGATATATGTAGGTGACTCAGTATCTGTAAAATAACTTTGAGAAGGTAGAAGCTAACAAAACTACATGGAACCAGAAAACACTCATGAAAGTATACTGGCAGTATTTAACAAAATAATTTAACAGAGTATTACATGAATTTACTTTGTACTTTCTCTGTCCCATGTAGAACATGAGGAGTTCCTTATTAAACTGCAGGGTGTGAAAATCAATGAAAATAAAATCATTCTGTTCAAATTTTAACTACCCAGACACTGACTGGGTATAATACTCTGTATCAAACACTTATGTTCAGATATTAGTTATTTTAATCAAAGCATTTTGAAACAAATAGCACAAATTCATAACATCAATGTCTTTGGGTAACATACTGACAAACATTGGATGTTTCTCCTCCTTACCCATGGCTACATATCATGTGATTAACAGAGATGAGGTTACCATTTTACTTAATTTAAAGCTGTTAAAAAGGGCATATTTATAATTTGCTGAGATTTTATCATCAGTAATCCAATTAAATCTGTTCTGGATAATATGAATGACTTTAATGTTGCTATTAACTTGTATATAAGTAACTGCTTAAACACACATATAAATATAGATTTTACAAAAACATTAGTTGGAATCATAACATTAGTAAAATATACAACGGAAAAAGGGGTTCTGTTAAGCTTTGAAAAATGACTCATCATATAATCAGTGTAGATTAAATTAAGCGCAGGCACTATTTACTTTTTTTTTCTAACATAACAGCTCTAATTATGAACTTAGACTGAGCTCAAAGACTGAAAGCAGTGATAAAGTATTAATTTTGTAAGGAATGAACCATGGATGGCCACATCTCTCTCCTGCCTCCACAGGAAGCCAACAATGTTTACGTTATGTTCTGCTCCTTCTGAAAGAGTAAAGCACATCAGAGAGCCATGATAACTGCAAAGTGAGATTCTAGAACAGTATTTTCTGGATGAGAGACAATAGGTAGGGGTATGCCCCCTGCACATATGTTAAGAAACAAAAAATTACTATGGCACAAGTGCATATGGGGCCACACCAGTGAGTATACTGTCTCTGTAACATTGTACAGCATGACCCCAGGGTTATGAAGAAACCCATAGAAAAACTCATGTATCACCACCACCACCACGACCTTCACATAATGTGGAAGATCCACACAGTAACAGACCTAATTCTTAAGATGAAACTGACAATTAACTGCTAGTACCGACAGCAGTGTCAAGTCTGAAAAAATATGAAAGAGAAAACATAAAAAATGAAAACAAGGGAAAAATACTCACTATACAATTTAGTGTATTTCTGTTTAATCTCTGTTTCCAATGTATGCAGTTTGTTGTGGTTCCTGCACCACAGGTCATCAAAACAATGCCTGCACTGTTTCCCCCGTCCTGGTGATACCCATGGCTGAGGTCAGTTCCAAAGCCAGGTCATAGCAGGTATCCTCTTTTCTAAATTCACCATGATAAAGGCTGAATAAGTGACCCATGAAACAGCTGTAAAGGTGATAAGGCATTATCTTGCTCTCCTCTATGCACTATATAGGTGGTCTCAGGAGACCATTAGCAGAAGCAGCCAGGCTCCTGAATTTCCTCTGAAACTGTTTTAATTTCATGAGGAATATGTTGCATGTGAATCATGCTTAAAGTATGATATTTTCAGAGCACATTCCTTCAAAGTAGCATAACATACATAGCCATGTTGTACTCCAGCATGAGTTCACAGTCACCTGTTAGAGGCAAGCTGTACTGTACTAAATATGGGAGTTAATAGACCTACATGCTGAGCAGAATGATATGCTCCTGTTTAGTGTTGGTTGCATATTATCATATTCTAGGCTACATCAAGCAGATTTGGGAATATACTGCACATTTTGGCAGCAGAGCCATATCTGCTTCCTAATGCCAGTCCTCAATGTGGTTCCCATCCCTCCTCACAAAAAAAAGTTAAGAAGTTAAAAAAAAATCTCTCTCTTCTGATAGGGCACCCCTCCCTGGAGTGCATGCCATGCTGTAATCACATCAAACCATAAAGAGAAAAAGAAAGAAAGAAAGGCTGTTGTGCATGCTGCTCCCTTCATCCCACCCTAACTAGACTTCTATTTGGTAGTATTATTAACAGGAAAGGTAGCATTATTTATCTAAAGGCAGTCAGAAGGGGTACACAGTTCTCTGAAAGTATACAGCAAGCTGCGTTTCCTGTAGCTTTTTGAGGATGTACACCCTTTCATTGAAGATTACATTACAAAATGTTAATAACACAAATATGGGTAACTGCATGCATCTCACATTTTCAGAAGGAAATGGCAACAAGGTATCCCACAATGTCAGGGCAATTTGCCCTTGTACAAGCCTGTCACCATTACATTACTAGGTTTAATGTCTCCAGGTCTTCTAGGTTTCCAGTGCCATGACAGGAATGCACTCCAATCCTTCCTCAGAGTATTATTAAAGTTCATGAAATTAATATTGTTTCCATCTTTGATGCTAACAAAAAGTAATCTTCACAGCACCCTCAATGTCCTTCTGTAATTTGTATGGAGTTGCATGTATTGGTAGCATGTCTAAGTGTGACTGTGGATTCTTTTTTATCAGACCCATTTTGCTCCTGCTAGTATTAGAACTGCCTGGGTATCTTTTTTCCATAATGCCCTTGTTTCTGCCTGCAAATCCTGATATTTTGGTGACTTTGTATCTCTCTGTACATAAGACACTGTAATCAGTGGATGTAGCAATTTCAGTGATCAATGCCACTTTTGCCTTTTTTCATGGACTATTACATGTTAATATTTTGAATCTCAAACTCTTATAAGAAGGCTCTGTTGATGGAAATTCTTAGTATAGAAATAAGTAAATGAAATGAAAATGAATTTAAATTTTGTTTTTCCATGGATAACAGTGATACTTTATGGGGCAGAAATTAGAGTACGTACCTATTCGTTTATGTGCTGCAGTAAAATTCATCCTTATTCTTCGCATAAATATGCTGATAAAGTAAAAGTTTTCCCAAAGTGGTAATTGTTGGAAAAATGTTTATACCACATTGCTGAACTAAGCATGACACAATCTCAGGATTTAAAATTGTAAGAGATGACAAATGCTGAAAACTATAGAATCTGTGTTGTCTAGTCTACATGATTTGTGAGAGGAACCAAGTGGAAATGAAAAAAATTAAAGGTACTGAAGGAATTTTGGATGCTAAACAGCATCTATATGATCTTTCAAAGAAAAAAATAATTTTAGTATAAGGTTCACGAAATTGAAGGATGGAGTATTCCATTAAGTTTCTTTCAATGCACTAGTCTGGTTTCTCAATTTCTTTCCCCCGAGCTTGATTCTTTGCAAGTCTGTTCTCTGTTGACTGTAAACTGCACTTCTCACATTTGAAAGCTTTTACAGCTTTATGAATTCTGTCATTCTGACTATTGTTGTGAAAAAGTCTATTTTCGTAAGCCTAATATTATGTATTTCACTTATCATTTTCCAGTTGACTGGTAGGGTGAATGTACCCTTTGAAAGAAACACGTTTTTCTAAAGGTAAAAAAAGAACTTATATACTAGTACTCTATTAATATTAATATTAATAACACAATTTTACCCATATTCTTGGGTGCTGCATTCGACACAGTGTAGAGAGTAGCAGGGTAAACAAGTTGCAAGTAGTGAACATTTTGCTTAGCAATAGTGATGATACAATGCTTTTGCCTGTTATTTTTTCCTATTCTCACTGACTTCAGGCATATCCCGTTATGCACTTTGCCCAGTCAATGTCCCAAAAGGGTTAAAGCTGTCCACTCCCTACCCTGATCTATTACAATGTAGGCTGGAAGGCTCCATTAAAATGATCTGTTATGTATTCTCAGTATGTCTGCATACCACCACTGGCATGCAGTGATCTAAATATAAGTCAAAGGACATATTCTCCTACATGCTCTTTTCCACTCACATGGTTTATTGAAGTCACAGCATACCTCTCAAGTGTACATCATTATAAGGAATGTTCCTCATTTTGAGCCTTACAAAGTCCATGATCCTCGCTGTTCCACATTGAAAGGGTCTGTCACACATTCAGTGTTAAGATTTTTGCAACTAATATCTATGATAAATAATACTGAATATTAGTTCATCAAAAGAACATTTTATAAGCACAAATTTACACATGTTAACCATCCTGTGAGCTTTCTAGCTGAAGTTGGTATTAAGGTGTCAGCAAATGTTCCACATTTTGTCCACTTGCCCACATTATGAGAGGCAGTCTTCCACATTTTAGAGATGGAAACTTGAGAGCTATGGACCACAGTCTGAAGGCTTATACTCAACCACAGAGTGTCATCTCTGTGGATCTATACTATACCTTGTCAGACACACTTTGTAAAGTAGAAGAGCATGTTTAAGGTTACTCATCCCACTCTCTGGCCTGGCCATCCACCATCTGGGTTTATTTGCCAATATTGATTCGTAGTAATTTAAATAGATACCTACTCCCAGACCGTAGGAAACTAATAATATTCATTCTTTTTGAGAATTACCAGAATTCACTGCCAACATTTAACAGGATTGCTAAGCACAAAGGACCAGGGTCTGAGAGTACGGTATAGCCATTCTTCTATAAGCAACTTGTAGCTCAGAAAAATACTATTTTATTGATCACATAAATCTCAGAGTAAAACTCAATGGATTTTCTGAACAATACAGTAGCATAGGTGATGCTTAGCTTTTTGATTGTTCATCAGAGACTAAGGCTATGAACGTATACATCTAATGATAAGTGCAGCATTTAAAGTTCTGACAAAATAACAGTGTGTTTACTGTTTTATAGTACTGTGAAATGCATGGCATAGAAAAGAAGAAACAGCTAATTGAGATTACTTTCTTACACATTCTTGCTTCAAAGGCTCAGCATGTAATAATAACAGAAATAATAATAAAAGAAGAATACAGCTAGAAGCACAATTGGAATTGCAGGTAGACTAAACTCTGTTGTTAGAGAAGACGTCTTGATATTGTTTTGCTTTAGAATACAGCTCAGATAAAGAAAAATGCAGTGAGGTAAAAACCTGCATAGAGAGCAAACCTTTGCTATCAGGTATAAACTTTTCAGTGTACCAGACCAAATGATGTAAAGAGAATGCTTTATCTTTTAATGGGACTCAAAAATGAAATAAAGGAACATTATATATTTTTTAAGTTGCTGGTCTGATTACAAGATTTTGACTGGTACGATAACGCCATGAAAAATACTATTCTCTTGACTTAATAAGACTGGTGTTCCAGATTCTGCCTTAAACTGCACTCTTCTGGGTGACATCAAACTCCGCCAAGGGCAGTTATGTCCATTGCATGACCATGATTAGCCAACTGTCTTTACATTAAGATATCCTCTTTTTCTTTTGTTTCAGCTTTTTTTAAGAGATACTTTTGCTTTGGAATCTGCTGCTTCCACGAAAGTTTTTTTCTTGCCGTCTTTTATTTAGAAGTGTACACAGTTTGCATTCTTTACATTTTATGTTGCAAGCCATACGTTATAGATCCTACATCAGTTTGCTGCCCATTTCCTGACTGCCTTCATTTTCTCTGTTTTCATAAAGTTGCTATCTCCAGAACTGCAGACATCATTTTTCTTTTGTTTTAAAGCAGACTTCAGTTCCCAGGCATCCCAAGATTTCCAGCAGTCATCATTTATAATGCATCAACCTTTTATAAATTCTTCCAGGAACAAATGTTTCAATCTTTAGGGAAGGGCAGTATGTACCCCACAGTTATGAGTTGTGTTACTATATGCACATGCCAACCTTGATTTTGTAGCATAGATGCTCTTTCACTGTGTTGTGGGATGATTAAAGCAAATTACTAAAATGTAAATTAAAGACATTCACCTCTGTCTAGCTTCTTGGCTTGTGTGCAAGTCAGTCTTGGTGTCTTTCTGTAAGTCCTGCGGACAAAACCTTACCCCGTGGTCCTTTATCATCTGCATTCCTACAGATGCTGCATTTCACATTTCCTGGTTTGTTTTCTGTATCTTTACACTCAGACTTGACTGCTAATAAACTGATCATCGCAGAAGCATAATGCATTTTAACCCTGACTACACTTCAAATGACCCAACTTTTATTAGTGGCCCACAGACTGGAAGTACAACAAAGAAGCAATTTCCCCTTACAACAAACCAGTGCCAAAAATTTAAGTCAGCAGAGGTTTTTATTACTTTCCGAAAAATTAACCAACTAAAAACAAATATGTATTACTGTTCTTTACATCCCTCCTGTTGACATTACAGCCATACTAGAAGATATCCTGCATTGGACATTCATAGCAATACCACAAGAAAAAATATTACTAGATGATGTGAATGTCAGTTAGTTGAAGAGAAACTCTACCTCCTTTACATCAAGCATGAATTTGTTTGGTTTTCACACAACTAATTATTAGCCCCACACATTACAGTAAGACATCAAATTACAAAAAGAGGAAAGAGAATACCTTGATAAAGCAATACTGAACCAAACAAGGATGAGGTCACACTAAGTTCACTGCAGAAGCACCAAATCAACACCTGGGATGAATGAAAATAATGTTCTGATAATGTCGAATACACTGGAGTTATACACAAAAGTTAAGCACTTCCATCTATAATTAATCAGGACTTAATCTGATCTTCCACTGAGAAGAACCAAACCATATTTACAACCACATTCAAAAGTTGTATGATACTTCCTGCCCTTTCAAAACAAACCTAATTAATAAATTACTGCCACACATAATAAAAACAATAACATTAATAAAAACAGACATCAGTCACAATTCAATGAATCACAAAATGTAAGGCATCAAAGTCTGTAACAAAACACTATAAAAGACATGGAAAACCATGTTTAATAATTTATAACTTGGCTGCATGTAACTTAAGTACACTGCTTAAAGAGACAGTATGATTAAGACCAGGAAATGCACATGCATTCAATCTGATCTGCCACAAAAGTTTTTTATATTCCAACCTATATTCCTAACATCCTTCTCTAGGATTAAATGGAACATGTTCTAGAACAAAGAAATAAAATATTGTATGGCTTATACAATTTAACTTGTGCTTATATAGTGCATTATTATTATTTGAGCTGGCAATGTCATAATAATGTTCATATATTCTCCTCTTTAAAGCTCATTCAGTTTTGCTCACATAGTATCCTTGGCAATACTCACAAAATGCAATATAAACCACTCCCATGGAATTGCAAAAACAAATATAATTCAATTTAAACTTACAATTGCAAAATTTAAGCTTCAACACTTGTCCTTCATGAATATATTTATATTTATGGCAAGACCCACATATCTTCATGCCCTCTACTTAGTTTATTTATCATATAATGGTCACTTTTAAAACTCCCTTTTTCCAATCTCTCCTTAATATTGGGGGCTTTGGAAACAAACTCAGGCTGGCGTCCTAGAAACTTATTAGTAATATTGTAATACCTGATAACTTTCCAGTTAAAGATTATTATTCATTTAATGCAATTACTCTCACCTCCATATTTGATTACCATAGTTTGTTTATAATTGTCATTCAAATCTCCTCTTTGTGTTTTATCACCACAGTAAATTCCCTTGCCCAACAAGGGGGAAATCTCTCACTTCTCTTCTTTAAAATTTCATCCTTAATTTCATGCAACATCTTAGAAGAACAACCCCTGTTAATGACCATTTTGATCAAAATATCAATTTCTTTAACAAAGCAGTCTTCTTCTGATACTATTCTTGATAACCATGCCATCTGTCATTTAACTAATCCTTTATTTTGCCATAAGGGATGGTTACTGAAAAGTAAAAAAAAATTGTTTGAAAAAGTTGGTTTCCTACATAGCCTAAAAATAAATTGCAAAAAAAAAAAAATAATAAAATCATGTAATTGCAATAAATTACCTTTCTAAATTATAAAAATGACATCCAAAAATGCAAAACTGTAACTACATACTACATATAATCAGAATTATACATAAAGATCTATTCCTAATACCATAAAACTATATTGGCATATAAGGGAGCAAAAGCTGCTCCCATTGCCACTTCCATCAATTGCTTAAAATACTCCCCTTTGAAATAAATACATTTGTGTAAAGAACCAGATCCATAAAATCACCCATAATATTCATTTTTTCCATTATGCAAAAAAAAAAATCACAAAAATAGCAAGCTTCTCTAAACCATCTAATTCCTATATTGTGTGAGATTCAGAAAAATAAATCCACTGCATCTACTGTAACTAACAACCAATGTTCATTCAAATATTCTTGTTTGATATTTCCTAAAAAATCCCCCAAATCCTTCAAAATGTATGGATACCAGTTAAGAAACATTTTAAACTTTCTATTAACAAATAAAGCCAATGAGAGTGTTTTATAGGTTCATAGGTTCATAGGTTCATAGGTTGGTACTAGGCTATCAGCCCTAGGGCCTATACAAGCCTAGCCATAACAATTCCCTGGCTATTTCTTCCCACATTATTTACTTTCCTGGACCCCTGTCTAGCAGGGCGACTGACGTGATCCCTGGGGTGAATTTCCTTTCTCCCATCCAATCATCAAGGTTCCTCTTGAAGAGGTCCAAAGAGGCACTCTGCTTGACATGTGTGGGCAATCTATTCCAGAGTCTGGGGAGTCTCTGGGTCAGGAACCTATCCCTCCAGCATGTTTTGTTTATTGTGATGACAAGGTTTAGATCCCTGGAGCGTGTAGCTCTGAGGGATTGGGATTTCTTTAAGTGTAGCATGTCCAACAGCTCTGGGTTTGACACGGCCTTGTATGTTAAGCAGAGATCGCCTCTGAGTAGATGATATGCGACAGAGTATAGCTGGAGTTTTTTAAGGCGGTCAGCGTAGGGCATCTGCTTTAGGCCTGTGATTCTTTTAGTGAGGTATTTCTGAGGCCTTTCCAGTTGTTGCAGATGTCTTGAGAGGTACATACCAAATGGGGCGTTGTATTCTATAATGGGTCTAATGAGGGATGAGTACAGTGGGACAATGACCTCCTTTTTTCTGGATGAAAAGCCCTTCGTGATGAGGTGTGCCACATAGTAGGATTTCCTGATGGTTGTGGTGATGTGGTTATCGAAGTTGAGACCACTGTCCACCTGTGTCCCTAAGTCTCTTATCACACTTTCTGTGTTTAGTGTACTGCCACCTATATGGTAATTCATGGATACATGTTTTTTCCCAAAGGGGATAACAATACATTTCTTCGCCTTGAGCTTGAGCCCATAGCTCTGGCACCAAGCATCTGTTTCTGTAAGGCCCTTTTGTAGAGTATCCACATTATTTGGGAATTCAATAATGGCTCCTAGTTTGCAGTCATCTGCAAACTTTGTTAGCCAGAGTCCTTTAGTGTTGACCTGTACTTCAGAGAAGTAGATGCCAAACAAGAGCGGCCCCAGGACTGAACCCTGAGGTACTCCACTTGTCACTTGTCTGGAGCTGGATTTGGAGTCGACTACTTTTACAGTGTGGGTTCTATCAGTAAGCCATTTAGCAACCCATTGGGTGACATAGGGATTAATGCCCAACTTAGTAAGTTTATCTATGATTCCAGAGTGGGGGATGGTGTCAAAAGCCTTGGCAAGGTCTAGATAGGCTGTGTGGACCACCTTACCCTTGTCCATGGCTCTGGAGACTGATTCAAAGAAGTCAATCAGGTTCAGGAGACAAGTCACCCACACAACATGACTTTTAGAACCTGCAGCAGCTACTACTGGGTGAAGGGGAGGATTTTAAAAACTTTTTATGTATTTTCAGAAGGCCAAATATAGTAGGTACCACAGGATATTCAGCTTTTAAAAACTTGTATAACTTATACTCAGTATCTTCCTGGTCAAGTAGATCCTGTAAAACTACATATTTTTTACAATACAATATTAACTTAATTCTTTAACCCTACAGTATTGGAATTCATAGTTAAGTATGTAAAACATTCTAATTGAATAACCGATGGCATTCATAAGACTTGTACCTCCCCTTTCAACAGGTTTCATAATCCTAATTTCCCTGTTTCTAATTAGTTTATTCATTAAACTATGCTTCTCCCTTGACATACTGTAATATAAAAGGTTCCGTTATCTTTGAAACAAATTCCTCACATCTCTTTCACAGAATATTTCAAACAACAGTAAGCTCGGATGTAAAGGGGGGATTAAATGTATTACTTCAAACAAATCCATATGATGGTCTGCCCATGTTCAAAGTATCATTGAACAATATCCTAAAGTTCAGTTTTCTAACATACATCTTTAAATCTAATAAAACATCAGCTATATCCATCCTACAATTTGGACTAAACCTAAAACCTCCACTAAAAAGTTCCAGATATGTATTATCAATGCCTAAATTACCATAATTAAAATTTTAAAACCTTTATAATCATTCACAATTGATAATGCACTGTTCCCAGAACAAAGTGATTTGAAGTGAATTTCATAATTTATACTCATATTGTCAAGATGAGCAAGATCACTAATTTCATGGTAAGGGGTGTGCTGTATATTGGTGATTTCTATTGACACCCCCTCCCATTGTTTTTGTTTCTGTGTACCTTGTGACTTGGTGGGATGAGATCTGTTTTCCATTCCTAGATTTGGGGCATTTCCCTTCTATTCTTGTGGGCTATGCTTTCTGAATGATGTAGAGATAGAAATTACTCTTGGTCTAAAAGATTAGAACTGTTATCACTGAAGATTGTCCCATGACTGTGGACATTGTTGGTACCTAAGTTACTGGTTAGGTGAGAACTACAATATAAAAACCACCCACTGTTAGGATTGGTAATATTTACCTTAGATTTGGACTTAGGTAAGTGATACGTCAAACCTTTAAAATATTTAGTGTCATCCCTCACTAACTTATTACTTTTCCTAGTTTTGATCTTATCTAACAAATTATCAGCATTTTTGAATACGCTGTGCTATTCATGAGTCTTTACATCAAACAATAAGCCACCTTTAAGTGAAGCATCTTGTTGCTGGTCTTCAACTAATAAGTTCAACATCTGTTTCTCATTATCTCACGCAATCATTTTCACAATGCTACAACCACAATCATCAAATATGTTTATAAGTTCTTTATACAGTTCAGTGTCCTCAGAAATCCCATTTGGGAACTTCCACACTCTCAGACTTTTTGGTACTCTTTTACAAGAAATATATTCCTTTATGTAAGCATTATTAAGTTGTAACAATTTATATTCCCTCAGCCTTTTTCAAACGAAATTAATTGAGAGTCACTTGTAGCACTAATGGATGGTCCATCAAGTACTTTATGATCAAAGCTCATATTCTGAAGCCATAACACAAAGGCAAAAGTATGTTCTCATTCCTGGAGTAATGTGCCATTCATGTTTTGAACTGTAGTAATTCTTTCAGTTCTTGCAATTGGTACATGCATATGTGCATTTTTGTCCTACATGACAGAAGATACCATGGCCATAAGGGGAATATTACCTTTAGTGCAGTGATTCAGGAAAAACGTAGCCACAGATGAAACAGAATTGTGTATGGTAGAGGGAGTACATCCCAAATTAAACTTATCAGTAGGCAGAGTTACCAATGGAGTGAGAAGCTGAAGTAATTGTGTCAACTGGCATGTAACAGATTCAAGTGTGGCAGAATCGATATAATTAGCTGTTAGTAATTCCCTGGAAAGGGATGTATGTTGCTCATCTGGCATCATACCCAAATACAACTCATGCAAGGACCTAGTACATTCTCCCCAGTAAAACCAAACGCCAAAGATATGGGACAGAATACTTCTCTAAATCAGCTTGAATGCTTATGCATTCCCTCATCTTAATGATGCTGTCTCTTTAAACAGTGTATTTAAGTTACATGCAACCAAGTTATAAATTATTAAACATGGTTTCCTATATCCTTTATAGTCTTTTGTTACAGACTCTGATGCTTTAGAGCCTGTAATTCATTTAATTGTGATCCATGTCTCTTTTTATTAATGTTATTTTTTTTATTATGTGTTTGGCATTAATTTATTAATTAAGTTTGGTTTGATAGGGCAGGAAGTGTCATATCACTTTTGAATATGATTATAAATATGTTTTTCTTCTTCTCAATGGAAGTTCTGATGTAGTTCTTCTTTATGGATGAAAATGCTTAACGTCTGTGTATAACTCCAGTGTATTCCCTGTATGACTGGATACTAGTATTGAACCCTAGCAAATCCAGCACATCAGGTACATCATCTCCCAAGCTATACAACCAAACACTTCATAAATCCACTTAAACGGCATGCTTATAAAACAACATGAAACCTTCCCAAGTTTAACTCAGAAATGTTCATTACAAAGCTATCATCTATTAACTGGAACTTCCTAAAAATTCTTTTCTTAGATGATGCTGTAATTGAATTCAATACAACTTTCCTAAATAGCCTTGCACCTCCTAGACGGAAGAGACTAAAAACAAATAATGCAATTTGGATATCCAAAAAGAGTGAAATGCTAATGAAGGGCAGAGAAGAAAGTATGAAAAGAACGGCAAGAATATAAACCTCCACATTATCTTGAAATTTTCAGAATGCTTTGCAATCATACCAAAAAGAAAGTAAATGAAGAGAAAAAACTATGCTATAATAATTTTCAGAATAATACTAAACACAACCTTAAAAAAGTCTGGACAGCCATTAAAGAAATTTTGCATCCTGGCCATAAATTCAACCCTAACCCCTCTCCCAATAACTCTTCACTTGAAACAGCAATACTGTTCAAATCTTAGTTCATAGATAGTATAACACCTCTAAACAAAGATTCCTCAACATCTAATCCGTTCCCTCCCCAACAACTGCAAATCAGCACATCCACTTTTACCTTCACACCTGTCCCACATCCTATATAAAACTACTCTTAAACTTAAACCATGACCTTCCAAGTGAATACTTTACAATAGCATTCAATAGCACTGCCTAGCCTGTCTCAAACCTTATAAATATGTCAGTCCAGGAATCCCATGTTCCATCTCACTGAAAAAAGTAACATATTATCTCTCTGCACAAAGAACAAATTCAACAGACATTACTAACTTTAGAACTATAACAATCTTATCCCCCCTCTCCAAAATACTTGAAATGTATTGCTAAGCTATCTCTTGCAGGAAGAACTCCAGTCACCCACACAACATGACTTCCATCCTTCCTATAGTACTAACACTGCACTTCTAACATATATAGATAATGTCAATGAAACTTGAGATATGGGTAAACTAGTCTTCTCCTTATTTCTAGACTTGTCTAAAGCCTTCAATATAATTTGACACAGCAAACGTCTACTTTAAATGTCCTGATTAGGTGTCTGTCAGCCCACATTCATATGGTTCAAAAACTACCTACCCAGTAGGTATCAGTCAGTCAAATGGCACTCCGCCCTCTCTCCATACCTCCTAGTCACCACTGGTGTACCACAAGGTTCCATACTTTGTCCCCTCCTCTTTAACATTCTCACCAACACACTCCACACATCCACACAACAGGCATCCCTAATGCTGTACACAGATGACTCCACACTCATTTGCACATCTGACAACATGGCACAGCTCTAAAAAAATTACTCAAGAAGCTTTAAGAGCAACTTAAACATAGCTTCATTACTCACAACTCATGTTACCCACACCCCCAAAAAATACTACTTTCCCCCAAAATCCCTCTCTCATGAAAATTATTAAGGGCGATAGTGGAATAGTGGGTGATAATCTTAAATTTGACCTGCATATACAAATTTGCATAAGAAAAACTCATCAAAAACTAGGGGTGCTGTATAGAGCCAAAAACGTTATCACTAACACAACTAAAGCTACACTTACCACTGCTTATCTCCTCCCCATACTTCTTTATGGGACTCTCATCCTTACAAACATTCAGGCATCACAAAAATCAAAAACTGAGCAATGCTATAGCAAAGTTGCTAAATTTGCAGCAAATACCTTTTCAGAACCTGCCACTTTACAGCACTAAAAGCCTAAATTGGATAGAACTACCCCATCAACTAACATATACACAGCTTCTTACCACCTATAAAATTATCCAGAATCCATCTGCTTGTCTAGCAGTAAATAACATTATACACAACTATGTGCCTATTTGGTCATTATGATCTAATGACCAAAAACTCCTGCTTGTCCACAAACATATCAAATTTGCTGGGCATTGCTTGTATCGTAAGACATATATTCTTTCAAGAGGACCAGCCTCTTGGATATCTCCTTACTCTCCCTTTTTCACTCAGCCACAGCAGCAGATGTAAAAATCATTAATTTAATTCATATGGTGAGCGCTTTCATGCACAACTGAGCACTTCTTCAGACCAATAAAACACAACAGTAATTAAAACTCCTTATATATCCATACAATACAAGTAAAATATATCACATGACTAACAAGTGTTAACATAGTTTAAATAAATTACTTTCGACTTTCAACTGTGGAATACTTTCTTGCTGTTTCCACAGTGGAATACTTTTTTGCTGTTTTCAGATTGTTTGTATCATGTTGCTAAGGCCTTCAACTCCTTATCCATATCCATCAGGCCAATACCCCCCATCCCTCAAAACCATTCTAAGAGACTATCTTGCCAAAAGCTGGCTCTGTTCTTGCTCAACACCAGGATAAAGTATATCCCTAAATGTGAACAAATACCTATTCATACCTCATATCTCCTTACTCTCCCTTTTTTACTCACTTCCTTGCTTCTATAAAATTATCTTCCCTGTCTTTCTCTCTAAAGTTATCATAAGCTTGCTTTTCTCTCACTTCATATTATAATTCCTGTTTGTAGTATACTAACACACATTTAAGTTCTCCATAAATGAGCTAAAATTTCTCTGTGATTAATCATTGTCATCTAACTTGTATCTTCCCTTAACCAATGTTTTCATATTATGTTTAATTTGGTATAGTTATTTAAACTGTGTTTGTTTTTTGTATTATTTTTAATGAGTGTAAACTTATTGTTCTTAAAATGTTTTGCAATACTTTGGAGCTTTTCTCCTGGGGTTTCTGCTGAAAATGGGCTCCTACCCAGTCGGACTTTCCTAGTAAATAAATGCCCATAAATTAATAAATAAATAAATGTATAACTATATTTTGGGATGGAAGAATAGTCACAGACTATAACAGTGCACTTTAAACTGGAATTTTTCAGACTCAATTAGTGGAAAATGTTCATGAACCAAGGTAAAGTTCACCCCTCTGTCAAAATATATCAAATAACAGTTAAGTAAGTACTGACAAGACACCACATAATAGAGATAGGAAACTGCTTGGGAGAATTGTTCAACTTTATTTATGTGCTTATTTCCAAAGCTTGATTAGAAACATAAATCAAAATATATTTACGAATGAATAAATAATTTAAACAAGTTGTGAAAAGTAGTATTACTAATGCAGACTACTGGTTGACAAATAAACAAATACCAAACATAGTATTATACACAGTTCACCCAACATATCTACTGCTTTCTTCAGTACAGCAAGTTCATTCAAAGGACTAAGCAATGTCTGTCATATAAAAAGCAGAAGGGGTCCCCAGTTTAGCTTATTAGCCTACACAGTTTCTGACCATCCAAACAATCTTCTGCCTTATTCAGAGCTGTGAGTTCTTCCAAAAATATAGCAAGTTAAAAGAATCCTTAAGTTAGCTGATTGGATCACCCGATCTCCAACTGTCTAAACATTTAACTCATATAAATCCATCCATCCAAATGCCAAAATTACTCCAGCAACTCCAGATCCACCAAAAAAGTTGTCTCAGCTACAAAACTTCACAGTCTTGAAATAAGATTTATCTCCATTCTACACAAAAGACTGACTCCAAACAATGTCACTGACTATTAATCCACAGAACATTGAAATACCAGAACACTTCAGGAGCAAGGAACTGTAACAGTGTCACATAAGTGGACAATTAAAACTGAGTCAATACTGACTCCGTAATTACCACAACTAGAACAAACTAGAACAAATTTAGTTTTGTGTGTGTGCGTGTGTGCGTGTGTGCGTGTGTGTGTGTGTGTGTGTGTGTGTGTGTGTGTGTGTGTGTGTGTGTGTGTGTGTGTGTGTGTGTGTGTGTGTGTCTGTGTGTGCGCGCATCTCCTGTAATGGATTATTGTCCAGCTGAGGCCTGGTTTCTACTTTAGGTCAACTGCTTGCTGGGTTACACTCTGCTTCCAAGATGACCCTGACTGTGGAGGATAAAGCGGTTTTCAGGGAATGAATGAAAGAATGAATGAATACTAAGTTTAAATTTTAGATTATGAAAAGTGTGAATCTATCACAAAGTATGAGAAGTAATGTACTATAGCTGATATTAGGTTGTAATAATGAAGGACACTATAATTGCTTTACAAAGTATATGATGGCTGGACATGTACAAGATGCTGCAGAAGAAAAAGAGTGTCGCCATTCTGTAGAAAGGGGTGGATCATGCTGTCGGTTTGCTGTTTGCAGATTATTCTTTTTTGCAAAAATATATTTTACGTTTTAATGTTAAATTACAAAATTGTAGTAGTTTTTGTCCATGAGTTGTTGTGTAGAAAAGAAAGGAATTACTACATCACAGCTCAAATTGCATATGTGTAGTTTTAAGTGCCCTTTAAAAAAGTTGTAACAACCAAGACTAAATTTTTGATTTCCCATTGAGAATAAAGCAATTGCACCATGTGCTTCATCTTCATCCTGTTTTAGTGTGGTTTAAGCCATGCTTCTGTGGCAGGCTACTGGCTCTCAGAGGAAGCTGTCTGTCAGCTGACCTCATATGACTGGAATGACTTCACCTAAGGGTAGTAGAAGTTGAGGAGTTACAAGTTAGTGCAAGGTGGTTCAGAGTGTAGCTTGTGGGTTGTATGTTTTTCATTTTGGAGAATAAAACCTCAGTGCTTAAAGTTTGGGAAAGAAAGTAAATTCTAGCGGCCAGTGCTGGTTGCCAGTAGAAGGTATTTTCATAGGTAAATACTAGGTAATTAGTGAGCAGATTAATACACAACTAGCCTGTAACTAAGCAAGAGATTCAAACCCTGCACCTTCTGTCTGTGAGGTAAACATCTTAACTATTATGCCAACCAACAATCCAAGACCTTTCAGAATTGGCAAGATTAGACCCTGCATGGGAATCCCTAATGGATTTCAAGTCCATTACCTTAGCTACTCGGTCACTACTGTCTTTCTATAGTTTTTAAGAATTTCATACTGTATCATAAATATATATAGATCTGCAAAATTATGGTATATCTTTAACACTTAGGTGTGCTGCAGAAAACAAAAAAAAAATCCAGCATTGCAGTCTTTCAGCACATTTCAGTCATTTTAAGAATAATATCTGCTTGTTGAAATGTGCTTGAGTTTCACAGCCTATGATTTCACACTGTATGAGTCAGTGCAATATACTTAACTAGAACAATCATCATTGGTAACCTTTAAAAGAGGCATCTGCATCTTGTAATGTCATCTGTTCCACAATGAGCAAAATAAACTGGATTACAGAACAAGCAGAGAAAATGGGTTGTTGAATGCCCACTCATGCTTGTGTTTACAGGAAAGCAGAACAAATTACATTAATTAGCTCCTTGCCCATGGTGCCTACAAAATATAGATGCATACCAAGACACCAAAATGTACTTGTATATCCCAGAAAGGCATGCATCTCTTCTTCAAATATAAGGTACATTATTATCTAGTTTATATTTATTGGTATGGATGTAAAAAATCCACACTTTGTGATACGTATATAGTTACTGCTAAAGTTTTGGCTGACTGCAAGTGTTGTTAAAGAATTAATTTGACTGAACAACAAGGTTGAGTTCAGTGAAACAAGAACTGAGCAATGAATCATGACATTTTAGAGGGTTCTGCTCAGTTGTGCCATCAGTCTTACGTTGGTATGATAAAGCCATCTGAGACCAGAAACCAGTGCCTAGTTATTGAATGACCCATTTCAGATTGTGACAGATATGAGTTTGGGAGAAGGCATCCAATTTAATTGCATAATTTCTGGAATATCTGAAACTGATATGGTCAAGAAGGATCAGACCTTACAACCTCTTATCATAAGAAATTTGAATAAAGACAAAATAATGGATGGACAACGACCATAAATCAGGGTCAGATTTTAAATATTGCTCTTAGACAGTTGTTAAAATAACATGTTTTGCACTGATATGCATTTCTTGAAAGATATGAAACATAAAGTCAAATATCTGTCATCATGTGGTGACTTCAGTCCACAATAATTTGCCAAAAACCTACAAATTCTATGAGGAATGTACCAAAAGAATGATGTAAAAATATAGACATTATGTGAAATTGTGGCTGGTTAAGGGGTATGGAAAGGGAATCCATCAGTGGATAGTTATATGTAGGATTCATTAATGATATTGCAGGCACTGCTTGTTTATGGTTTACGGAATGATAATGGACCAGCAGCCTCAGCCAAGTAATATAATGTTTGCTTCAGTAACTAAAATGATTTTGTAAATAAGCCATTATGGAATGCTTAGAAATAGAGTACTGGGTCTTTTTCCACTACTAAATAAAATGACATCATTAGCATACTTCAGATATGGCAGCTTTTTATTTCTTTGTCTATTTGCTTGGTAAATGAGCAACTGCACTGATATAAAAGACTCTATACATATGTCAACTGGGCATGTAGACTGGTCTAAAGACCCTTTTCAGGCATAACCCAGACCAGATGGCGAAAAAAAACTTGAAACAATGATGCAATAAAAATGGAGATGAGATTTATCAATAAACATTTGTCAGACACACTAGACAAGAATATAAACAGTGACACATTGTAGGATGAGATATGCTGCCAGATAGAGTTACAAATAGAAAGGTACAGTAATATGCTTAAAATGGTTGCTATAAGTAAAAGCAATAAATAGTAGAATCTATGGAGTCAGAACTTAAAATACATGGCCTTGCCAGGGCCTTGTGGATTAAAAGTGTTGACATTGTGAAGTTGTCTTGGTGTGCTTCCTAAGTCATGTTTTAAGTCTTTGAGTGTGGTAGTTGCCTTATCCCCTGCATTATTTTGTTCCAATGTTCTGATTTCTTAAGTCTTTGAGGGTGGTAGTTGGCCTTATCCCCTGCATTATTTTGTACCAATATTCTGATTTCTTAAGTCTTTGAGGGTGACTGTTGGCATTATCCCCTGCATTATTTTGTTCCAGTGTTCTGATTTTTTAAGTCTTTGAGGGTGGTAGTTAGCCTTATCCCCTGCATTATTCTGTTCCAAATTTCTGATTTCTTAAGTCTTTGAGGGTGGTGGTTGGCCTTGCCCCCTGCATTAGTCTGTTCCAATGTTCAGGAGCCAGTTTGGGAAAGGATTATTCAGCTCTTGCTAGCTTGTAATGTTTTCTCAATATCAGGTTTTCATCTCTGTTCCCAAGAGTGTATGCTGTGCTTTTGTGGGGCAGGAACTGTTGAAGTGGAGGGCAATAGCATGAATTCAGTAGTTCATACCTAAGAATATTAAGAGTGAAAGAGGATTTAGTTTCCACTGGCAGTTAGTTTAATTTGCTAAGTATAATGCAGCAAAGCCCCTGTAAAGGGCTTAGATAAATGAAATGCAGAATTGTATTTTCAGTCTTTTGGAGGATATGTATATTATTTTGACAGGAATGTGAGGTGATTACAGGGAAGACGTATTTCAATTTGTGTGTTAGGACTTTGACTGTGATGGCTCGCCTAGCCTGATTCTTTCTGTCAAGACCCAGGATATAGTTCTGGAGGAGATCTGATCATGACTAGGAAAACTTTGCTTTTTTAAAAGTGTTTTGGATTCTCTCATAGTTTCAAGATGAAGGAAGGAGAGATGAATGGCTGATATCTGCTACCTAAGATTGTACATGCTGAAGTTCATGAAGTAAAATAGATTAAATATAGACTCAATTAGTGTAAAGCATATGGCTAAAACACCTGAAAGAAATATAGAAAAGGAGGATAAACTTGTGCAGTTTATAGAGGACCCATAGCAGTCACTTTATAATAAAAATAACAGATTCTGGAATTATGTAGTCTGGATAGATGCAGGGTGAAACTGATCACTGGACACCCATTTTATAACTGACAGGAACCTGAAAATATGACAGGAGTTAGCACAACTGTAGGCTTTGGATAATCAAAATGAAGACCAAATGGTGAGGCAGCAGGATGTGGACAATGAAACAAAGATGCAGAACAAGAAGAGTGAAAGAATTATTTCCAGGGCATTTAAACTACTTCTGTAGATGTCATATGTATAGCTGGATAATCTCCTAAGCATGATGACACCTATTACATGGCAGTGCATATACTTAAGAGATTTGCCCTTCTGATCTTTGTAGTTCTAAGTAGAAACTTACATGCACATATCTGTGTAATTAGAAACTGGCATATTTCCTTTCATTTAAAACTACTCAGATTTTGGAAATGATCTGGAATGGGATTTAGTATGTCAGGCTATTGACCTCTTGGTCTACTTTCTTTATTCGACTGGCTAAATCCTTGAACAGACTTGCAACAGTACTTACACACGCACTAACACTGTTGCAAATTAGTTTAAGAGAATGTTATGATGTGATAAGCAGCTCCAGTAATATCAGTTGTTTATATTGGGGTCTGGAGACTGAAACTGAAATTGTGGAATATCAATGGAATTTAGGGAATTTACCACTTTTGAAATATGGATAGAGGTGTTTTATTTTATGATGCGATAGATGCATCTATCTTGAGTTTAATACTAAAAATGCACTAATGAAATGTATATACTGAATGCATTGTGATCATAATGAAAAGGCCTGTCCTTGGATTTAAGAGATGGGTAGAACTGTTGTACAGGAAAAGAAGGATTAAGGGGGTTCTATACAGAAAACTAATGATAAAAGAGATGGCGCTGAGAAGACATTGAAGGGTCATGAATAGAGTGTGGACAGTTATACTGCAGTGAGGCATGAAGTGGGGGGAGGGCAACCAGAATGGTGTACAAATGGTAAATTTAGTGAGGCCTGGTAAAACAGGAGTTTATTAAACACAAAATGGAATAAGATCTTGGAAAACAATGGAATATGCTGTGTAGATTAAAATAATAGGTATATAATATTGTCATCTGAGAGTGAGCCAGGAGAAAACCATGATAAGTATTATATGGAGAGTAGGGTTGGGCATAAAAGGAGAAAGACAAAGAGGAGGAACACAAGATTCATGTCTCTTCCTTACATGATGTATATGTGAAGTTCACATTCCAATAAAAGTCACATTGTCAGACTGTAAAACAGGGACATGGAATTATAGTGTAAATACCACTTTTACAAAGATTTCAGAAGCACTAATCACTGCAGTGTATGTGACATATTTATTTATTTATTTTATACTGATACTTTTCATTATATTTTATGAGAAAACTAGAAAATAACCTACTATATGTTAATCAATTCAAGGAGAAACGGAAATACTATCTACCCTTTAAGAGCTCGTATGTTATTCCATAATGTTCTCATGAAGATGCATAATGGCAAACATCATGGTTATGCAGACAAAGAAAAACAAAAAAAGTTTAGTATATAATGAAAGCCTAAGGGGAAGGTCATAAAACTTGCATAGACAATAATATGTCTTGCCCATTTGCTGTCTAAATTTTTCAAATTTCAAATTACTATGTCAAATACTATGCTTTAAAATTTCATCCTTTTGCTGCTAGACTGTGATAAGGCGTCGTGTTCATTTTGCAACATTTCCATGTCTGGATACAACAGCATGATTTTGACCATTTAAGAGTACACAGTGATGCAAGTCATGGACACAGAGAAGACAGAAGGTATTTTCAAGGGAGTATAAAACTCCCATCCTCACACAAACCATACGAGTGCCACGTTGCACGGTTTCATTTTAGTATTAAAACAAGACATTTTATGAAACTGTTTTTGATACTAATATTGAGTTCAACATTTACTTGTGTATTACACCCAGGAAAACCACAAGTAATAATAAATCTGCAAACAACGGACACAGTCATTAATGAATAAATGTTCAGCATATATGCTACACAAAAATGGACTCGAAATTAAATATCAACCAAATAAAAATAAATCTTTATTAAGTTCTGCTTTTGTTACCATTACACTTCTTTTTCACAGAGCTGACAGAACAGTTCTGTGATCTTAATTTTGATTACAAATGGTTCCCTGTTGATAGTAGAAACTATTTATATAAGAGCACCAACATTCACTCTTCATTTACATATAAGTAGCAAGTTATTACAAATGCATTGTTACTAAATATTTAGAATACAGAAAAAATTAATGAAAGTAATTATGATTCACTTACGAGAACAGCATTTTGGAGAGCATTTCATTTCTAATCAGTAGACTAAATGAACACCTTGATTTAATCTTGCACCTCTACTTTATATCACCAACTCCAAGGTCACAAGGATTTGAAGTAACATACTAAACCCTGAGCAAATTGCCCATTTATTCTACTGGATTAGACTTAAAGGTTTTGTATAGCTGTCCTATACATTCTATAGACGTATGAAAGTATTGGGCAGCAATTCTTAGCTAATATACAAACCTTAGAAATGCTTTAACAATGGGAAACCACAACTGATGGAAATCTACAACAATTAAAGAGGTAAGCTAACTTTAAATATGCATCACGTGATGAAATGAAGTACTTAAGAGTATGGATTAAAATGATTCTGGTGTGGCAGCTAAGGATATGTGGGAAGAGACTAAAGAAAAGATAATACAAAACTGCAAAAAAAAAAAAAAACAAATAATTATTTATATAGGGTCATAGCTGATCAATACATCAAAGCTAAGATTTATGTAAATGTATAATATTAGAAGTTCTCATCTTTATAGCATGCAATATACTGCTGCAAATGATTTTTGCCATGCTAATACATTCAACACTAGAGAGGGTAACTAATTTTTACTAATTACTTTTCTGGCTGTACCAAGAATCGACCAAAGGATAAGCACTTGGGTTTTTGGAATTATCTCAGGAATTGGACCATTAAATAAAACTAAAGATTTAAAATATTACATCTATCCAATCTTGATGATTGGATGGGAAATAGGAAATTCACCCTGGGGATCACCTCTGTGGCTCTGCTCGACAGGGCCACAGGAAAATAATTTTCTTGGATAGCGAAAGCTAGGGTACCTTTTTGACTAGGCTTATATAGGCCAACATATAGGCCAATAGCCTAGTACCGACCTATGAACCTATCTGACCACTGGGCTTGAATTAAGTTATTCATTTCTTTCCAGAAATGGAAAAACTTCAGATTCATATACCAAATGCGTCCAATCAGCTATTATTTCAGAATCACATCTCCAGTATTTAATTTTATTTTATACATAATTGTGATTTTGTTAGGAGTGACAAAATAAGCTCTGTGCAAGAATTTCCAAGCCTTTGTCTGCCTGCCTAATAACAATGTGGTTGTTCTTCTGCAGGCTGACAATGGCTGTTTTTTCTTCTCTTGTCATATTAGTAAATTCTGACTTGAATGTTCCACTATTATATAGTTCTAGGAGATCATGTTCACAGGCACGCTCAAAAATATCTAATACAGGTGGTAAAGATGGTACATACACGGATGGCTTCCTAAAGACATTCTTATATAGAGTATTATTGGTTTGCACAATATCATTACCATATATTAATTTAAGTGCTAAGTTCCTAGTAAACATCTTAATGTCCAGAATTAAGTCAGTTACATCTGAAAAACCTGATGGTATGAAGTTCAGCCCTTTATTAAGGACAGATAATTCAAATTGTTCACTCCAGGATGCAAGTAGCATACCCGATCATGATGAGCCAGTTGTACGAAAGAAGTCGCCGGCAGCATGTGTAATGACGGATATCATAGAGGAGGACATCTCAGTGGAAATGGAAGGATTTCCTTCTTTATCACTACCTTTCAAACAATACGACAGGAGGACATGGGTCCAATCCAATACACCATTGAAACGGAAAGGAACCGAAGAAATTTATCAACAACAACGGAAGGCCCTGAGGTCCATTGTCAGGACCTAGTCATGAATCTATCCAGGTATGAACTTGATTCGTTTGAATTATCTGTCCTTAATAAAGGGCTGAACTGAACAAAGGCGGAGCCATAGTGGTCATGGACAGAGATATCTATAACAATAAGATTGGAAATATGTTGGCAGAGGTCGACACATATTGTCTGTTAACAATGAGTTCTCTAAACACTTTGATAAAGAAAGTGCATGGCTTGTTATATGACATGTTGCTAACAAAGGTGATTGATATGGATCTTTATAGGTATTTTCTTATAGAGACTCCTACTGTACCCACCTTCAGAGGTTTGCCCAAAATACACAAAGGGCTTCAAAATCTTTCATTGAGACCTATAGTGTCCAGTAAAGGTTAGTTGACCGAATCAATTTAGATCTATCTTGATAAACAATTTAAACCAATAGTCACTGGCACTGAGTACATATTACGTGACACCCAACATTTTTTGGAGAATTTGGCTATGGCGAATACTAAAAGGAGCATAATGAAGGAAGATATTTTAGTAACACTAGACGTTAAGTCATTGTTTACGAGTATTCCCAATATCATTGGCGTGGATTTTGTTAGATTGTTTCTGTTAAGAAATGGCATTAACAACAATGATGTTATTAAATGGATGATGTTACTTGAAATTGTCCTAGAGAACAATGTGATGTGTCATG
Organism: Protopterus annectens; assembly: GCF_019279795.1. NCBI lineage: Eukaryota > Metazoa > Chordata > Ceratodontiformes > Protopteridae > Protopterus > Protopterus annectens. The sequence continues at coordinate 1,003,212,237 of NC_056727.1, read as the reverse complement.
ATGATAAATATTTTCTACAAAAGAAAGGGGTGGCGATGGGGACACCATGCGCCAACTCCTACGCCAATTTGGTGCTAGCCTATTGGGAGGATATATATGTATTTACTAATAGATGTTATCAGGAATATGTATTATTCTATGCCCGTTTTGTTGACGATGTCTTTTTGTTATGGGGAGGTACTGAGCTACAACTAAAAGAGTTCATTAAATATTTGAACGGGACCACACAGTTTCTTGAATTTGAATGTGGGAGTTCAGATACCAGCATAGAATTCTTAGATGTCAAAATATCAAAAGGGCCAGAAGGGCTACATACAGAATTGTTTAGAAAAGCATGTTGGAGGAATGGTTTTTTACACCGGACCAGTATGCACCCAAAACATGTACATTCAAATATTGCATCTAATCAAATAATTAGAGCATCAAAGCTCACCACAGATGATGCAACCTTTCTGAAATATGAAGATAAAATAATAGATGAGTTTGTACATAGAGGATATAAAAGAGAGAATATACAAATTACTCCACAAATGAATGTGAAGCTGAGGACTGAGAAAGGCAAGCCCTATTTCCACCGGGGACCTATTTCAGATCCCTCAACATCAAGTCAGATCTGTTCACAGGTGCAGAGGTTAGTTATTCCCTATACTAATAGGAACAATCAGATACACAGAATTATTAATAAAAATTGGAAGTTTTTGCAGATGGATGATAGAGTGAATTCCTTAGTGGAAGATAGACCTAGAATAGTGTATAAGAATATGAAATCTCTTAAAAGACTTTTATGCTATGAAAGAAGCAATCAACATGATATGATTTCACAAAGGAAAGGGACATTTCCCTGTTGGTCATGTAACCAATGTAAATATATAGCTCAAGATACAATATTTACACATCCACACTCTGGCCGCATGTATAGGTTTTCGTTTTATGCGGATTGCAAAACAAGAGATTTAGTATACCTAGCGCAATGTGTATTATGCGAGAAATACTACGTAGGTAAAACTAATCGAACACTACGGGAGCGGATAAGAGAACACATTTATGCGATCAATAAAGAGAACATGACCAATGCCCTAGCTAGACATGTGCTGGATAATGGCTCACAACATCATTTTAATTTTAGAGTCCTGGAGATAGTAAAAAGAACTAGTAGGTTAGGTAATATCAAGAACCGCACAGAGGAAATTGAGGGCAAATGGATCTTGAGATTGCAGGCACATCAACATGGGTTGAATGATAGAATTAGTTTAAAACCATTTTTAGCTACCAGGCCTTTTAAGCACTAGGAATACTTGTATTTTTTTCTATATATTTTGTATTTTTCACATATTGTATATATCCACATTGTTTTGAAATATATATATGTATACGTTCATAAAACATATATATATGTTTTTTTATATATGTTTTTATGTTTTTAACATATATTATGTGCTTTTAATGTTAGATATACTAACCAAGGCTTTGCCATTCACTAGCAATGCTTTGATTGTTTTGTTGATTGTTGCCAAGACGCTTAATTAATTAAGGGCGTTTACACTAAGATGTATAAAACTGTTGAATTTCTGTTAGTTAGTGTTAAAGTCTGAAGAAGCGTCATTGAACGTGAAAGCGCTCACTGTTGTCCTGGGATCTTCGTGCAATAAAGGATTTTACTTCAAATTTTCTTGTGAAGTTTATGGAGTTTTTGACATCAGCATTGGTGCACTCCTGATTTTGTTTTTCACATTGTTAATTAGTTTATGTATAAATAGATTACTTCTGTCAACTAAAATGGACATTTAAAAGTGAAATGGCTCTGTATAATGAACGCTTTGTAGGATCCTTATCTTGTTTTAAAATAGGTGATATAAGGTAATATTTCCATGATGGGGGGGTTCAGCAGTTATTTTGATTTTTTCTATAGAAATTATCTAATATGTTAACTGCATCATCCAGTAATATTTTACATAGTGCTGGTATAGGACCATCTAAGCCAGGACCCTTATTATTTTTTTAACTTTTTTATTTGATCTTTTATTTCTGTTAAAGTGAATGGTCTATCATTTTTATTTGTTTGCTTGTTATTATATTATTTATATTTTCCTTAAGAAAAGTTTTAACTATATCATCATTATCTAGGTTATTTGTATTATTATTTATATTTTCATAAACTGTTTTAAGGCTCTCAAGAATACCTTTAATATCTGTTATTCTTTCTGTTTTATTATTTATATGTGTTATAATTTCTTTGACATGATTCAGTTTATTCATTTTCTTTGATCTAAGAGCAAGTTTATGCAAGCTTAAAGGATTTACTGAATATGCTTGAAGTTTAAGTTTTTCCAGGTTTAATGAAACTTTAGGTTTTAGAATTTCAACATATTTTGTATTTAAGTTTTCAAGTTCAGACTGACTGATAATGTTATTTGGTTTTAAACTTAACTTTAGTGTGTCTATTTTGGCCTGTAGTGTATTCAATTATTTGTCCATTCACTTGATTTAATAATATACCAGCTTGTAACTCTTCCATATAAGTAATCCTTTAGTGAATCCTGCAGGACAATGTCAGATACTTCACCATTTATGTTTATTTCTAGGACATTTTTCATCTCTTTGACATACCAATTCTTGAATCCATTTATTTTAATAGTTTACCTTAGTAATCTTTTGTGATGCATTAAATTGTCAGTTTTTAAAATAATATTAAAGATTATAGCATTATGGTCTGATAATGGATATGAAACTATTGAAACTTTACTGATGTATAATAACAGATTGAGACAAACATTTTATCAATATTTGTGTGTGTTCCATATCCATATGAATAATGGGTAAATTGAAGTGAGATTATTTTCCTTAGTCGTATATCTTTTAAATTCATTAGATTTACAAAATTTGTTAAGGGTTTGGCTGAATATGTGATTCTCAGCTTTCTATCTGCAGTGGAATCTTTGACTAATAACATACAATGAAAATCACCAGTCATTGTGACTTCACCTTTCATGCAATAGGCTATAGTGTCTAAATGTTTTTTTTTTCATCTTTAGCTCCATCTCCTGGAATCCAGTATGGGTTATCCAATGTATATAGTTTTCTGTTCCACTCAGTTTATAACAATGCTTAACATACCATTTTTATCAACATAGGTATCTTTTACTTTAGGCATTACTGGTGAGTTCTTCTGAAAGCCAGAACCTGCTAAAACCACATAATTCTTTAATGAATGTTTATTTACATCTTCATTAAGTAAGTAAGTATGTTTCCTGTAGAAATATTATTTGAGCTTTATGAAATTGCAAGTATTTGAACAGACCCCCTCCCCCTTTACTGGATTATTCAATCCATTAATATTAATAGATATGTATTTAAAAATCAGACATTTATATAAAAGAGGAAAAAACACAGATATAATGAAATCACATTTACTTACTGAACTTATTATATACTTTATATATAACAATATGAAATCTTCAACTATGGACAAAACTTTTGAAACAGATAAAAAAATACCTAATGATATAAACCTAAAACATTTTACAGTGGAATAATGTATTCCTAGTTTGTTGAAAAAGATGAACAAACTATCTCTCAAACTGTCCATTAGACTAACACAACTTAGCTCATGTTTCATATTAATGCATCTCATATTTTTAGTATGCAATATCTTTAAAAAGCCCATCAGTGAGTTATTGTGAATATGAAAAGTGAAACAGGTGCTCAGAATCTTTTATTATAATTTGACCAAACTGGATATCTCTACAGTCATCATTCCCTATACCTCAGATTATCTGCCTGGTCTACAATAGGGAGAAAGTCAGTTGTTATTTTCATCTTTATTAATTTATAGTTCAGATGATTTTATATATTTTTTCTATTTTATTTACTATATGTAATGTTGTTCTTAGGATCATAAGGTCATAAATTAGTACCAGGCTAATTGTCCAAGCCCAATCAATTACACCATTTGAGAAGCAAACCCTGTGCCTTGCACCTGTAAGGCAAACACCTTAACCACTATGCCAACTGCCTGCTTTGAACAGATATTTATATTCTTTAACTACATACATATTTACATATTTTGATCTGTTTCTGTTCCTGTTGGTATACTATTTCTTGTACTATTACTATATTGCTAGGTTTTATAATTTACCTATAATCCTAGTGTAAAGTATCATATAATAGAACATTTATATTTACCCTTAAATGTTTGATACTCTTTAAAATAGTACTACTGTTAGACTAAGTCCTATTGTTCTTGAATGTTATGTCTAATAGTATCTGAACAAACAACTGAAAAATTTTCCCTTTTAGGATTCAGACTTTCCATAACAAATTGTTCTGAGATATTAAGTTTTGTTATAATTTAAAAGAGACAATAACAGAGAAACACAATCCTAATTTTTTTATCAGAAGTGTCATTCTATAGGCTAGTATACAAACTGTCCTTTTGGTATACAGCAGGCATTTATAACTATTTAAAAACTGGCAGTGGTTTAGAATAAAATTCATTGTTTTTTGTTTATTATCTAGCTCGTATTCATTGACATCTTAGCATGTGATTCAAAATGTTATGATTATTTACTTTTAGACAGGAAGAAGTAACCTGGATAGTTCTTAGAATTTTCAGAACTCCAGCAGCATCACAAACATGTTCATGATTCTAATTAAGCTGCTTCAAGCTGGTCCTCATGACAAGGGCTTGCAAATGAACAGTTTATCAGCTGCAATTCACACAAAAAGTGTCATGAGTGAATCCAAGACACCTCTGCATTATACATCAATCCCTCAAACTATACATCATTCCCTCAAACCTTTCTAAACCACTAAAAAAAAAGCATAAAACATTTCAAAGTATGTTAACCAATAAAAAGCTATTGTATTTAAAGAAATTAAATCTGGCAACAAACTAAGTTGTCCCGGGACATCTTCATGGGGGGTTAGGTTAATATTAAGGGGAGTTTGGGCTGGGGAGGTGAAAGGGTTAAGTGGAGGCAGGGATGGTTGGGAGGAAGTGAGATAATGATGGGGAGGGGCTTAAGAGGTTTAGTCTAGTGTAGTTGGGTTAAGCAGTCACATTTTGGCGTGAACTTGCTACTCACCCACCTTCCCTCTTTTCATTGGTGGGGTGTAAGGTTATTTTATCAGTGGGGTAGGTGGAGAAGAGGGATAGGCTTGCTCTCTTCTGTTCCCCCTCTGATGTCTGGATGTTCATTTCAAGGATCTGGGGAAAGGAAATGAGTAGTTGGAGGAAGCTTGCTGAATAGATAAGCAAGCTGAAGTAAGGATGGTGTTTATTTGGAGGATGGTAATTCAATGGATGGCATATGAAGTGAGTTGGGATGCTGTTTCACAAGTAAAGTAAGTCAACAGAGGTATGGACCCTGCTTGTTGGGCAGAGTGAGTAGGTACGCTGCACTGATTAACATTACAATGAATGGTGTATGAAGTGAGATGGGATGCTGCTTCATAAGTAAAGTGAGTAGAGGTATGGACGTTGCTTACTGGGGCAGGGTGAGTAGGTACGCTGCCCTGATTAACATTACAAGGACGTTATGCTGTATTTAGTATCAATTATATCATTAATAGTTGTAATTAATAAAGATGGTGATCAAAGCTATGTTATGGAAATCTAATAAGGGTCGTCAAATGTCATTTGGTGTGATGTGTGTTATTGAAGGGGACCAGGACAAATAACATTTATTTATTCAGTAAGCAATATTTCTGTAAGATGTTTAATATAAAGCAGACTGTCATTTTTTAAAGGAGACTTAGCATATAAACTTGCATTAAAAGAATGACAGTTATGTGTGATCCAGATTTAACTTGTAAAATTATGAATGTTACTGTAATTATTTGATATCATTCCAGTTGTAGCTTTTATATATGTAAAAAGCTATATTCTGTACACTTTGCAACATATCATGTATTTCCTGGTTGCTATTGCATATCAAGTATATAGTAGAAGCACACTTCTAGACCATTTTAAAAACCCAGAATGTAACTTAACATTACCCTTTAATGTCATTTGTTGCATCTTGCATTGTATTTAATAGTACATTACTCAACTATGCCAGGATATTAGAAAGTGGGCCACCTGGCATACGTTTAATCATTAAAATGATAAACTTTTAATAAAATGAATAGTTTAATCTTTTAAGCTGTAAATAAAAATAAGTGGCTTTAATTTCATATATATAGCTCAAAAGAATCAAACTGTAACATTTTAAAAAGGGAACTAGCAATCATTTAAAGTAGGGAAAATAAATAAATGATTTACCTTGCAAAAAGTAATGCACGGCACATGTTCATAAGTATTCAAGCACTTCTTTAAATTAATAAGAATTCATAGCCATGAAATACATTGATTGTCATTTGTCCTTCAGTTTTTTTACTGTTTTTGTCTTTTATTAATCAACTATCTCTTGTGACATTTCTCTTCAAAGAAGTTGATAAAGGAAAATTAATTGGAATTGCCTAGACATATTAAGGCCTTGCTGAGTCTTATTATGGTGGCTGCCAAAAGAGCAATTACTAGAAAATGGAAATCAAAGTCTAAACCAACTATACTAGAAGTAGTGACTATAGTAACAGAGATAACAACTAGAACTTGGATCTTTAGAAAAGGGTAAGAGCAAATTATATAAAAAAAAAATAATTGTGGGAACAATACATACATGGGAGGAATGAGTTTTAAAAGAAGGCAGGATTTAAATGAGCTATGTAATGTTTGACAGAGAATTATTGCATAGATTATAAAATTATGTTCTATGGTTTGTGTTATATAATGCTTGCAACTAAGATTATGTCAGTATGGCTTGTTTTCATTTATATAAATATATGATTGCCTATGTCTTAAGTGATAATTTAATAAAGATGTTTCTTGTTTAAAAAACGAATTTGCACATGCACATATTTAAAACGTAATGTTATTTTAATAAACATAGTGTACAGCAGCCTCTTTGCCGCCTTTCACATGTTTGTATAGGAGCTATCTGAATAATTATGCACAGGAAGCTGTGGTCTGAGGGTTAGGGGGAGCCTTGAATTTTGAGAAACTGCCACTTAAAAGGATGTAGTTTGCCTTAGAATAGTTCCTAACTGTTACTGGTTTAGCTGTGTTTTCTGGGTTGATGTTTACTTCAAAGGACACAGCTTTGTGATCCAACCTCGCTGTTGAGGATGTGACAAGGGGGTTGCAACACTTTCCTTTCCCATATTGGTAAGTACCAGCCCCAGTATGCTTGATCCTCTTTTTGGAGCATGCACTAACTGTTCCAGGGTTTTGTGTTAATAAAGTCCTGGAAACATTGTGCCTGTGAGTTTGAGGCAATGTACATTTCCCAGTCTATAAAGGAATAGGTAAAGTCACCCATGAATAGGGTACTTGGTTGTATGGTGAGTGCCTCTAGTAGGTTTAGGTATGAGTTGTGAAACTCTAGGGACATAGATGGTGACCTGTAGCTAACCATGATATGGTGAGGGGCCTTATATATGGTGATTTGCACATGGTAGAGCTACATGGTATCATCCTGTTTAACCAACCTGGATGTATATTCATTGCTAACTTAGATCACGAGACCTCCACCTTTGGTCCCAGTCTGTGCTGTTGTTAGTCTAAATGTGTGGAAGGCTCTGCAGCCTTGCAATGATGGAGTAATTTCTATGGATTTAAAACAAATCTTGGTCATGACATAGATATCTACATTCTCCAGAGTGAAGGAGGGCTCACCAGTGTGGAGTTTTTTGTTTAAGCTCCAAGTATTGAGGAGTAACACCTTAAGGTTGCCTATAGACTTTATGACTATGTATACACTTTTGTCTTTTTGGCATTACCTATAAAAGGTTCTAAGGGGAGGATAAGGTTTGAGCCAATATCCTGAAGAAATATGGTCTTTTGACCATGTCATCCTATGCTGACAGATATTGGATTGCCCTAGAATCACATCAGAAACTAAGCCAATTATTAAAATCAATCATTTTATGTTCACACTGTGACATCATCCTTGGTGTGGGTAGAATGCTTCTCAGTGCAAGGCTTATACCTATCTGTGAGACATTTTCTGAGAGATTCATTGTGTCCGTTTCCATATAGTCCAGTGAGGTAAGTCTCAGGTCATTTACACCCACATAGATTACCACAGGACATAACAGCAACATAGAATGGTTAATAAATTGAGAACATCCAGTGAATACATTCTCAATTCAATACTGTAGCCTAGTACAATGCCTGCTATGTAAATGAAAATGCAAAATACATAAGATACAAATTCCTGTTTTATAAGAACAACATGTTTTTAGAAGCCAAGTGTGATTTCCTCTCCTTCCATTGTTGCTTTTGGGTAACACAGTTCTGCTCTGATGAAGTTATATTGTACATGCTCTTTCTTATTCTGCTACAATCCACTCCTTACAACAAATCATCTTTCTTGCATCGACCATAATTATCCTACCTAGCATCCCGTGCTATAGGTCAGATAGCCAGAGTGTTGACTTGAATGTATCTTATTGAAAATGTTACACTAATTGATAACTTCTATGACAACGGAACTTGGGAATTATGTGTTTTTCTTTTGAAAAGTAGTAACCATTTCTAAACTCTGTATCTCTGATTTGATCTGTTAATATTGAAAAGAATAACTGAGTCTTTCTCTGTCTTGCTGCCGAGTTCAACACTGGTTAATTTACATGCTTAAATTGTATGATTTATATAGCATCTTATTAATTTGAATGATTCATACAGCATCTTATAATATGAATACAAGTGATTATTTATTTATTTATTTATGTATGTATGTATGTACGTGAAATATACTGAGTCCAGATTTTATTCTTTTTTTTTCTAACACCTGTTCTTAAAGCAATTGCTTCAGGCATGTTTTAAATATTTTGAAGTAACCCAGATAAGCCAGAAATAGTAATAGAATCCTACCTAAGAAAAAAAGCAAACCTTTTTAAATAATCCATTTTTGTGCTACCCTTCTTTGAGTGCTTTATATTGCTTATGGAGCCCTGAATATGTTAGCACTAATGTGAGGATTCTCTGGTGCAGATACTTCCTTTGCTCTTCTTCAGAATCTCACTATGAGGCTTGCTTTAATGAGCATTCTGCATAGCATCCCGTATGTTACTTTGCCAAGGCAGAGGTGCAACAGGAGTGAGTGTGAACACACAGAGACTACCAACAAGCTTTGTGAATATGTAAATGATGGCTCCCTCTTCACTAATCAGAAAGTCCTGTCATGTAAACCAGCATCTGCACAATATCTTCTATGTCTGTGAAATCATCATTTTCAGGCAAAAATATTACAAAAGTGTCTACAACAAAGCATATTGCTTGAATTGTTTAATTCATTATGATATGTGTAAAGATCATTATGCTTTTTTTTTCTTTGTTTGCAGAGACAGAGTTATATTGTTTTATTTTTATAAACACGGTATATTACATACACTTGGTAAGATCTTTCTGAAATATGTTTGTGAAGGATGCTCCAGTTCTGCTTCACTTATAGATGCAATTTATGCAAATCAGAGAAAAAAACTGAAATATTTTTCCACTTCGGTTTATTTAATGCTAATACATAGCTTACCTCAGTCAAAGAAAGAAAAAAAAAACAGTATGATGAAGGCTTAAAATTCCAGCCGTGGCTAAGACAGACCTCTTCTTTTGCTGGACACAGCAGGGAAGCCAGAACTGCAGCACAACAAACCTTGTCGATCCATCTTTAATGATGCACTAGCCTAGATTATATTATTACAGTGTATAGCAAAATCCTGAAAAGAATGAAAATCTATTATGCATGACATGCTGAAACATGACAACTCACAGGCTGTCAACAGGATTGCGCTGCTCTAAAACACACTGCAGTTCAATTTCAAATACTAGAGTCAGCAGAAGTGTTTTATTCCATTACATCATAAACACAGAAGGCTGTATTCATTACATCATAAACACAGAAGGCTGTATTCATTACATCATAATCACAGAAAGCTGTATCCATTACATCATAATCACAGAAGGCTGTAATATAGTCTGATTCACTTACAACTTGCTGTCTCTATGAGAAGGAACAGACTGAGTCATCTTATATGTAGTCCTAGAAAGCAGTATAAAAGAAAAGGACCCCACCAATAATAAAAATGTCCTCAGAGCTGGATCTGGATTCGGTAAGAATGACATCAAGAATAGAGATACAGCATCCAGTATAATAGAAAATATTTTAATCTTTTTATTCTGTTTTATTAATGCTTATTACACTTCCAGTATACATTATAGACTTACATTTGTATTCTATACCACAGTTAGTCAAGCATTTCTAGCTAAACTTTTCAAAGGTTTTTCTATTCCCCTGCTTGAATAATAAATATCTTCCCTACTACAATGTGGCATAATCAGGGAATCTTAGTAACCACTGGCAGGAAAGTCTTCTTCTTCTTTTTCTTTCAGCTCCTCCCATTAGGGCTCGCCACAGCGGATCATCTGTTTCTATTTCTTCCCGTTCTCTGCATCTTTCTCTGTCACACCAACCACCTGCATGTCCTCTCTCACCACATCCATAAACCTTATCTTAGGCCTTCTTCTTTTCCTCTTACCTAACTGCTCCATCCGTAGCATCCTTCTGCCAATAATATACCCAGCATCCCTCCTTACCACATGTCCAAACCAACACAATCTCATCTCTCTGGCTTTGTTTCCAAACCGTCAAACCTGAGCTGGCACTCTAATATACTCATTTGTAATCCTGTCCATCCTCTACACAACAAATGCAAATCTTAACACTTTTAGCTCTGCCACCTCCAGCTCTGACTGTCAGGAAAGTGTGTCAGTAAACCATAGTACTTTGTTAGCCTTCTGGTGTATTCCTGGCCACCCTTCCTTCTTTCACACATATACCACTCCACAATTCCCCTTACGTCATAATATCTGCATCTTTAATCTGTACACTAGGCATACATTCAAATCTCAGAGCACCATCTGACCAATCTTATGCAATGCTGCATTTTCCATGGAAAGGAAACTGTAAAGATGGAAATATGAAAAAGGTTCTTGGGGTTCTGATATCACAGAAAATGAATCCAGTTGTTCAATGTGAAACAGGTTTTGACAGGTGAGTAAATGCAAACTGCATGCTTAGCTGCACTGCACAAGTAATCCACACATGCCTCAGGTAGACTGTTGTATGCAGATTAAGAATCTACACCTGACAACCAGTGCTAGGATGATCACAGAATTCACAGAAGAATAGCTAAGATTATAATGCAGGTGCATCTGCTGTAAGTGGAGATCATGATGGCCTTGTATGACTAAATTCTAAAGTAAAAAAAGAGACCTAGATTGGTAGAAAGTCAAAACCTTTGATGATTGTCAGATACCACAGTGAAATAGTAACAGGAATAATTACAAAAGAAATAGAAGCCAACTGGCGTGAAATGGCTATAGGAAAACCTACATCACAAACAGCTTCTGCCCTATCAGAGAATTAGTATATAGCATCAATGTTCCATTTGCAGAGTGTATAATGAATACACATATAGCATTCAAGATCTCTCCTATCTTATGCATAAACTTTCTGTGCAACGGTAATTTTAGTGCAGTAATAATTGGTTTGCATTAGCCTACATTTTGAAAACATCACTTGTACAGCATTAGTATATTATAATACAGTAGCTTACCATGTAAAGCCTTCAGTGCCAGTTTTGTAGGTATGCTAGAAAGTCTTCAATGAAACCTAAGTGCATTCTTCTTCATTCCAAAGAAAAGGATTTATTGCTTCTAACAGGTACATCATCAGGTGAGGTGGGTTCCCCTTTCATGTACTGGATAAGTGAGCAGGGTGGGATAAAAATTAAATCTGAATATTTTAAAGAATGTATATCACCTCTTATAACAAGTACAGATGCAGGTTCTACATGACTGAGTTCCATGGATGTCAGGGTTTTTTTGTATCAAGCTTTGTCAGCATCCATGAATTCTATGCGTCTTTTTCAGGTTTATTGCCTGGTATAGTGTCTGTGGTGGGTGGCACGCTGGTTTCCTCCCACTGCCCAAAGATGTGGCAGATAGACCGTTAAATCTAAATGGTATCCAGGTGTGTGTATAATATGTCTGTGTGATATGGAAGAAAGGCATAGCAATGTACTTCCATTGCATACTTGCCTGGAAGACTCTGTGGATTGTGGTAACTGTGCATGAGCTCAGTACAGGAGTCACATCCAACTTGTAAGTATAGGTTAATAGTATCTGTGAATCTAGGTTTTATATGATACTAGTGCTGCCTCATAGACAAACAAAGTCCTGCATGAACACAGGCCCTGAGCAACTCTCAGCTACTGGTGGAACAACTTAGTATTGTTATCCAAAGTTTGCTTCTGAGCTGGCAAATTTTGCAGATTCTTGAAAGGCAGAGGGAAATAATGTGCTTGCAGCTACTAAGCTTGGTAAAACTCATTTTAACCCTAAGCCTATCCTGACCTTGTTGTACTGTGAGGCTTTGCATGCCCCTGTGATCCTTAGAGCTATTTTGTCTGAAGCTTTCTACTTTTGGCAAGGAAACTCATGAAAAAAATAGCATAAAGGTAGGATCTCATAGAAGAACATTACAAAACTTGATGCAGTAATGGTCCATTCAAAGAGTCCAAGAATCTTGCTGAAACATGGATGATGAGCCAAGCCTCACAGACAGGTCAGGAAGTGGTAGTCACTGCTGAGCAACTGGTAGATGGGTAACAGCCCAAGTAGCCCAGTAAAGTACAGCTCAGACAAACTGCATTGAACTCCTATATGGACTCACCATGAATGGTGAAGGGTGACATTAAAGTGCAACATTAACTGAGTAGCAAATATGAGAAGAATGTGTTAGTTAGTATTCACTAGGTCCTGGGGGTGGTGCTTGGTCTTGTCATGTGTAATTTCAACTCACTGCTGGAAAAGGAGCTACAGCTTGTGCAGAATATTGAAAAGTACCTACCAGATATACCCGTGCAGGCAAAGTACCTACTAGATATACCAGTGTAGGCAAAGTACCTACTAGATATACCCATGCAGGTATCACTGCTTTTGAATAAGATATGTTGATGTTCTTTCTACTATGTTGGATTTTCCCTCTCACAGAAGGCCCTGTGAGCAAGCCCAGTAAGGGTATGTTCATTAGTTCATAGGTATATAGTAGGCTAACAACCACTAGGGGTTTTATAAGCCTAGCCATGCAATCCAACCCAGCTAAATTCCTATGTATCATGGGAGTTTATTAGAGGAAGTATATTAGTTTGGGCATAACTGTCTGCCTCTGTCTGTCTGAGGCATGGGGGCCAGAGCCAGAGTGAATTTCCAATTTCCCATCCATTGGTTAAGGGTACACTTAAATAAGGTTGGAGATATACTCTGCATCACATGGATGGCAACCCTGTTCTTGAGCATGGGGATCTTCTGAGACACATATCTATGTTGCCAACATGTCTAATTTATGTCACAAGTAAAATTTAAATCCTTGGATCTAGTGGTTCTGATGCTGTTCATTTTGTGGATGTGCAAAAGTTCCAGCAGAGCTGGATCTGAGGATGCCTTGTATGTCAGGCATAGATCAACTCTGAGTAACCTGTAGGAGTATAGCGATACACCTTTAAGGTAATCTGTATATTCCAATTTGTTTATATACTGGATTCTTCTGGTAAGGAACCTTTGTGGGAAATCCAACTCTTTTATATGTCTAGTCAGGTACATGCCGATTGAGGCATTATACTCGATGAGTCTGATAAGAGTGAAATAAAGTGACACTATGACTTCCTTACACTTGAATGCTATACCTTTACTTATAAGTTGGGTGACATAGAGTGATATTCTTACTACCTTGGCCATATGTTGGTCAAATACCAGATTATCTACATGTGTTCCTAGATCCCTGACTACTGGGTCACCTCTTATGGTTATATTCTCAATGGAGTAATTGGCCTGTGTGGCAGTTTTGCAAAATGGCACTATAATATATTTCTTGGCAATGAATTTTAATCTGTGACTTTGACATCACTTATTTGTGTGTTTTAGACCCTTATGTAAGATGTTTGTATCATGGGGTGAATCTATGATACCTCCCAATCTGCAGTCATCTGCAAACTTGGTCAGCCAAAGTCTATTCACATTAGCCTTTACCTATGAGAAGTAGATGCCAAATAAGAGAGGTCCCAACACACAGCCCTGAAGTATCCCTCTGGTGACTGGTCTCTTAGTGGAGATGGTCTCACCAATCCTGACTTCCTGGGTTCTGTCTGTGAGCCAGTTGGCAATCCAGTGAGTTATGTAGGGGTTTATGCCCAGTTCAGTGAGTTTGTCAACTATACCCGAGTGGGATATTGTATTGAATGCCTTAGCCAGGGCCAGGTAGGCAGTATGCAAGTTTTTTCCCTCATTCATTGCCTTGGTGACCTTCTCAAAGAAGTCTACCCAGTTTACTATGCATGACATTCCCTTGATAAAGCCAGACTGGGTTGGGTCCAGTGTCTGAAGGTTGTCTGTCTTTGTTGATCATTTCCATGATCATTTGTTCCATGGGTTTGTATATTAGTCTAGTCAGACTAATAGTTCTGCAGTTTCTGAGGATTGTTTATGATCCACCCTTGTGAAGTGGGACAACTTTTGTAGACCTCCATTCTTGTGATATAAAACCTGTTATGAGGCTACAGTTTTGGCCTTAGCGAACCCCACCAGGACCTGCTATGTGTTAATAGTTGTTGTGGGTATGCTATAGGTATTTCATGGGGGTTGGCAGGGGGAAGTGGGATGAAGTTTGAGCTGAATTTGTCAGTCAGCAAATTCACTACATCACTCTGCTCAGTGCAGGTGGTTCCCCTAACCATCAGTTCACTCCACCGATGTGTCCTGCGTTAGAGGTTTCAAACATAGCTCTAGTTTTCATTAGCCTATGAGGCTACCTTGACCTCCTAATTGACCTTGTTGGATATAGTTAGTCATCTTAGTTTCCTGTTTCATTTAATTATAGAGCTCCTACCATTACAGGAGTTGCTTTTCCTGAGTTTAGTCATGATTTTTTCCCCTTTTGTTATATATCCTACTGAGGTTAGGATTCCACCACCATTTTGTTTATTTATTTCAAGTAGGTACAGCAGCGTCTATACAGCCATTTACATGGTTGGAGAGGGCCTATATGAACAATTTTGTACAGGTTACTGTTAACTCAGTGTTGGAAGGCCACTGAGTTTTGACAAATTGTCACTTAATAGGACGTAGTTTGCTTTGGAATACTTCCTAACTGTTACAGGGTTTGTTGGAGTTACTGAGTTGATTTATATTTCAAAGGAGACAGTTTTCTGGTCTGATCTTACCAGTGAATATGTGACACATGGGGGGTGTGGGGCTGCAGCATTCTCCCATACTGGTGAGTACCAAGTCCATTATGTTTGATCCTCTGGTGGGTGTGCGAACTATCTGGTCAAGGGTATTTGTGTTAATAAATGTAAACAAATCATTATGACTTTGAGTATGAGGCAGTGTATATTTCCCAGTCTAAGGGGCAGTAGATAAAATCTCCCATGAATAGGGTATTTGCTTTAATGATGAGTGTTTCCAGTAGGTCTAGATATGAGCTATGGGATTCTAAGGACATTGTGGGTGACCTATAGCTTGCTAGGATATGGTATGAGACATTGGCTATGACGGTTTGCACATGGATAAATTCCAAGACATTGTCCTGTTTAACCAACATAGAGCTATGCTCGTTGCTAATACGAATTGAGACTCCTCCACCTTTTGTCCCTGTCTGTGCAGCTGATGGTTTAAATGTGTGGAAGGTACTGAAGCCTTGCACTGCCAGAGTACTTTTTTGGATTTAGACCATGTCTCAGTAATAGCACAGATATCTGTATTCTCTAGTGTCTGGTGTGGAGTTTCTTCTTTAAGCTTCAAGCATTAAGCAGTAACTTTCTTAGGGTTTTATTTGCTATGTCTATAGGTTTATCAGTTTGGAATTGCCTAAAAATGGCTCTAAGGGGTGGATAAAGTTTTATTCAGCATCCTAAAGCCTTGGAGAGACATGTGCAGACCATGCTTTGCAAAGCAATGTTATTTGGTAACCATGTCCTCCCATGCTGAAAAATATAGAATCCCCATGGAAAGAAACCATAAACTAAGACAATTATTGAAGTCAGTCATCTTTTCTTTATACTGTGACATCACCCTTGGTGAAGGTAGAATTCTGCTCAATGCAAGGCACATACCTGCCTGAGACACCAAATATTCAGAGATCAACAATGTCTTTCTTCATATAGTCCAGGTACTACATCAGGCTGTTAACGCCCACATGGACTATGACAGAATCATGCTGGTACCTGTGGTGTAGTGAATTAAGTGTGGGTTTAACTTAGTGGATCCCAGCTTCAGATAAACAACTGACCATATCTTCTCCTTATTCAGTCTGTGAGTGGGGCATCTGTGTGCTGTACAATGGAGTCCCCTATTACAACAGTCCTGGGTAATGGGTTTTCTTGCCTTATGGATTTTGGTCTTGGGGCTACATTGTCTGTAGGCATATGTATGGTGTTTGGTGTTGCTTTTAGTGAGTGCTTTAGAGATTGCTGAGGAGAGGTGTTGCAATTTATAAGGAGGTCTTTGAGGTTTGGGAAGATTACCTTTTAATGCTTCAGCATAAGTTGGTCTATGTATGTGCATGTGTGCATATGTGTGTGTGTGTGTGTGTGTGTGTGTGTGTGTGTGTGTGTGTGTGTGTGTGTGTGTGTGTGTGTTGGACAATATGGGTGGTGGAGGTAGAATATATGTGTTCTTCGCAACCTTGTTTGAGTGCAAGATTTTTGCCGCCAATGAAATTGTGCATTGTCTCGGGATGTCCATAACTGCCAAGCTGGCTTTGGAGACATTTGGAAATTGAATATCGGTGTTATCCAGACATGTGTTGGGGTGGGCTACTTTAAGTTGTGGACTGGATTATACAAAGGTCACCCTGGGTGGTCCCTGGGGTTTGACACCACACTAGGTTAAATTGTGCAAAGGATTCAATAGTTGTTGTTGTTTGTCTTTTCGGCTTTTCCCGGTTAGGGGTCGCCACAGCGGAACTCCAGTCAGCTAATGATTGGCGGTAGATGTTTATGGTGCCGAGTTGCCAGCCCAACACCCAACCTTCAGCGAAGGCACACCCATTCACGCATCTCTTTCGGAGGCTACTCGACTGCGGGGAGGACATGCAGACTCCACACAGAAGGCACTCCAGCCGAGAATCGAACAGGAGAACCTCTTGCTGTGAGGCAACAATGCTACCGCTGTACCATATTGCTGTTTAATGTGCAAACTAGCTGCTCTAAGCTTGTCTACACACAATAGCTTTGTTTTATCCACACTAAGTTACAAGTTTGAGTTCTTTGTAGATAAAACTTACATTCTGGGCATTTGTATCTACAGAGGGCACTGATAGCCTCTTGATGTAATAACACCAAGAAGGATTGCTTGTGAGTGTAATGCTACAACTAAACAACTTACGCAAACTACCTTGACAAGGTAGCTTCAAGTATTAGGGAGCTTTAGAATGAGTTAAAGGCAAAATCAACAAATAAAGCAAAAATAAAGCAGTAGTACTCTAAAAAGTAAACTGAAGCACAAGACAATAAAAAATCTGTTATGTAACAAGGATGGAACAGGATTTAACTCAGGGACCCCTCAGATTTTGGTGAGGGTGCCAAGCAAGTGGGAGCTCCAGGAAAATGAGTAAAACATAAATAGCTTACAAAACAGACAATATCAATGAAACAGGGGAGGGAGGGACTTTGGAAATCAGACTACTAAATGGGGCAGAAGCCACAGACACAGCCTTTTAAAACCACAAGTGAAATGTGAGAGAGTTGGACAAAAAGTTCAAACTGGAGCTGTAGTCCTATGGTTAGAATTTTAGAAACTTTTAGTTAATGTCTCAGTGTGGTAGGAAGCAGACTCAAAAACAGGGGTAAAAAGCAGTAGCAAGATAAACAGAAAGACACTGGAATGCAACTTTAAGCAGGTATATACAGCTATAAAAAGTACCAAAACACAAAACCTAGAGCAGAATTCATAATGCTCCCACTGTTGCAATCATACTACAGGATGGGGCAGTAGACTATACAGAAATTTGTCAGTAACCTTATAATAAATGACTAAATGAGGTTCAAATCTGGTAGTAGATCACAGTCCTGTCACAACTGTGAAAGAAGTTACAAGACTGATTGAGGCCCCAGACTGGGAGACAAATGCAAAAGCTACATTTTACATGCAGTTCTACTTATGGAAATGGAAGTGCACTATAATGTATAAACAGTGCTGAAATATTGCAATAGTACAAAATCCTCACACAACTGCAAATGAAGCTAAAGGACTAAGGTAACAGAACAAACAAACAAAAAAAAAATGCAAACAGATTTTTTTTTGGCTAAAACATGGACAAAAAGCAGAGAGGTACAAAAAAGTATCATCACACAAGTCACTATAAGTGCAAATTAAAATAAGCAGCATTTTTCTTCCCTTTTGAAGAAAAGCTTGTGTCTCACACCTGTGAGTTTTGAACAGAAGAGGTATGAGTATATTCATAACCCCCATCTGAGTGCAATACAGTAGTGTTTGTGTCAGTAAATGAGAAATTTCTTCTCAGTGTGACAGCAGGCTACACAAAGAAAGCTGTAATTGTGCATCTGCTTTAATCAGTTCTTCAAAGTATTTTGCCATCTTGTAGACTGTGAATGTTATGCCTGGCAGGGTACCACCTACTCATTTTAGTTAAGAGTCTTTGATAGTTATATGAGGAATACCTTGACAGGCATAATTGAGAGAAATATCGTACTAATCTGAACCTGAGTGGTGAGCTATTGTGGAACATCTGTACTAGTAATAAGTAAAAACACATTCACAATTTTCCCTTTCAGTTTTCTAATGTAATTATCTGGTACCTTATTACTGTTTCTTATCTTCTTTTTAAAGATGAGATTATAGTTAGGTCTGGAAAAGTTTATACAATTTGTAAGGCAAATTTATATTTTATTAAGTCTTGATGTGCTATGATTACTCTGATAATGTTGAAAGCTGAATAGTAACCTCCTGTTTTTTTTTTCCATTGCTTGTGCAACTAATTTTGTGATTTCACCAAAGCTGGCTTTTTCAGTTGTCCTGAGTATTTGTGTATACTATAAATGCACAATACATTAATAATGAGAGCATTTTAAACAAACTTGCTTTGACCATCAGGCAACATATCCCATTTTGTTTGCAAAAGTATGCCAGTTATATAGCCGCTTCCATGGTGCAGGGTGATAAAGTCCTGAATGCATCCTCAATGACCTGCAAGGGATAGTGGATGTAAGAAGCCGATGCCAATTTACCCATAGTTGTGGCAGAGAGATGATCCAGTCCAGTGTAATGCCTAGGGCATCAAACATGTAAACTATGGGCAGGGGAATATGGATTTGGTTCTACCGTAAACACATTTAGATGGTCACTCTCAGGCTACTGTGACAAGGCTGCCTTCATTGGTTGTGTCTAGGATTAGACAAATGCATGTGGGAAGGAAGCAATCATTTGCATCACTAAGCATCCATTTCAGCGCAAAAGGAAAGGGAAGTAGGATTACAGAAACAGTATGAACAGTTTTCATTATAATTGTAGTTTGGAAATGTCTAAAAAAGAAATATTTTTTAACTAAATTTGATTTTACTATGAAGTTAAAGATAAGGATATCATTTTTTGATGATTTTCTTATTATGCTTTTACTGGGTAGAGCATTTGAGGTATCTGCAAGACCCCTCCTCCCCAGTTCCCTGCAGTAGCCTGAATGTATATTTCTGGGTATGTTCTCACCTGCAGAGAACAAATATTGAGCTTGGTGAATGTTCTTTCCCAGCCCTTGTTCTGCATTTGCTAGGACAGCTGGTCTTTTCCAGGTGTGTCCGTTTTGAACTGAACCAACTTGCCATCCTTCCCCAGTGCATAAACAAACCAGCATAAGACCCTCAATTCCAGTCTCCCTAAGCCACCAACTCCAGTGCATGGATTTCTAGTCAATTGCTGGTCATCCAGTTTGTGGTCAAAGTATACCCAGTCACTGATGATTCATATTAATTAAATGGAGTATAACCTCAAGGAAGGGATCACACAATGAATCCAAAGCATTCATATAGCTAATTTCTGATGATACAACAGAGCACGTGAGCCCTATGAAACTAGCAGCAGTTTTACACCCTATAATAGAGGCTTTTTTGTATAGATCAAGTATAACTGCTGTCTATGTACAGTCTTATTTTGTTGGGTTTTGCTAAGAAACAAATGACAATAGTCTCTCAATGTTTGAATGTGCCAATTTGGAACTGCTTACCACTAGGAACAGTACTCTGTCTTGAAGCTGAAAATATATTACAATTCCAGTCAAAATTTTTTTATTAAGCTGTTTTTTTTTTTTTTTGGCTTGTCAAGCCATAACAAAGACACTTTGTCCTGTTCAGCTTGATAGTGTGACTGCTGATGTCAGTGTTCACTCTTCAGATAGGGCCACACACACACACACACACACACACACACACACACACACACACACACACACACACACACACACACACACACACACACACACACACACACATACACACACACACACACACATTCATCTATCTATCTATAAATGCGTGTGTGTGTGTGTGTGTGTGTGTGTGTGTGTGTGTGTGTGTGTGTGTGTGTGTGTGTGTAATTTCCTTTCTAGTTTAAATTAATGGAAGAAGTGTGGAAAGACAGAGAAGAAAAATAAGAATAGTTATGCTAATAAAAAGGTATGGAAAGATGAAAGAAGATGTTTAGGAAAGGGACATTTTATGGAAGAACAGAGAACAAAATGTCTGAAGGTATAAAGTGAGAGAATTATGAATGGAAAAGAGAGTGATATTGTATAATGTAATATAATAGTGTATAATGCCAATACAAAACTTCAGTGAGGGGATATCCTAATAGCCATAGGATAGAATTTTATTGTGGCATTTTATCTCAGCACTATATATAATGACAAGTTCCATTTTCCGTTAAGTGAGTCTGTTGTTTTTGTATGATATTTTGTACTTGGTTTAATTCTTGTAACTAATAGGATAGTTCCATAGTTTAGATTCATAATGTGGAGGACTGAGAATCCCCAGAGTGTCTATGTCATTTGACAGTATATAGGAGGAGCTGTTGCTGAGATCTTAATTATAAGAGTTTCAGCTTTGGAAAAGACCTTGCACTGAGAGGTACTTTTTGGAGTTGGGCATTATATTATGAACATTCTTGAGTTGTGTACATTTTACAGATCTAGCCAGTTTGTTTTATCTAAATTTATCAATTGTGTGTCCTCCTTGGTAGATGTGCTGCAGATTTGGCTATCTTATTGTAAGTTAGTTTCAAGCATTAGAGATGTCATTTATGTAAATTGATTAATACTGATGTAGCATACAGAAGACTAGGAAGAAAGAGTGTTCTAGCTGCAAAAAACACACTTTGAAGCCAAAGCCACATATACAGACACAAAAGGTTAAACTAGTTATCGACTGTACTGCAGCACAAAACTGCAAGAATGCTAAATAAAGTAATAAATACTTGTTGTGTTCACTGCATGCTTATTTTTATGTATGTTTGATACAGTAAGGTTTGCAAGAAATATGTTATAATTTTAGTAAAGATTTCATGATTCTAAGAGAAATGGTTATAAGACTAAGTTTTTGTTTAAATTGATTATTACTAAAATTGATTGTCAATACCAGAAGAAGGACTTGTATTCCATCTGGAAGCAAATGCTAGAAATGTGTCTGAGTTAAATTTCAGTTTAGTAACATTTTTTAAGTCTTATAAGTTTCATAGTTTATTTACTGTTCTTTTAAGTCCATGCTGCATTACAGCTGGCTGCTAGTTTGAGTGATCCAGCTGTTATTTGTCGGTCCTGTTCCGTTAAGTATAATCTTGTTTTTTATAATGTTTCTACTTTCTTATTTTGTTTTTGATATAACATGTAAGTCAAACTTCATATATTGATCTGTTATGATGCCTGGTAGTTTTAGAGCTATAATCAGTGTAAGAAAGAATGTGTGCCTCTGTGTGTGTGTGTGTGTGTGTGTGTGTGTGTGTGTGTGTGTGTGTGTGTGTGTGTGTGTGTGTGTGTGTGTGTGTGTGTGTGTACAGACAGATAGATACATGTCATTTACATGTAAGTGGAAGTCATTTAGATATTTCTCTGTTTCTGGTATCATTAATGACTATATTAAAAAGAAGTTGGCCCAGTATAGATCCTTATGGGGCACCTAGCATATTGGGTTTGAATAAATAGCATGTTTGTTGCTATCTTACATATTGAGTTCTGCATTGTCAGTAACTATTTAACTATTAATAGAAAACCAAGGCTCACATAGTGGTGGCGAGGCAGGTGCCAAAAATCTTATTTCTACCTTCATAGGTATCAAGTGCAAATAAGAATTAGAACTCTATACACCAAATAA
Organism: Protopterus annectens; assembly: GCF_019279795.1. Classification (NCBI taxonomy): domain Eukaryota; kingdom Metazoa; phylum Chordata; order Ceratodontiformes; family Protopteridae; genus Protopterus; species Protopterus annectens. The sequence goes on along the minus strand of NC_056727.1, from coordinate 1,003,189,767 downwards.
GTGAAAAACGGCTTTATAAATTAAATAAAACCGCAACAATTGAACAGTGAAGAGCTTTCATGCCTACAGACAAGGAACTTCATCAGAACTGTTAGAATACATAAAAGAATGCATTTATATAGAACTTTAAAATCATGTCATAGAAAAAAAATTAATTTGTAACAGACAATTTAAAGAAACAGTCATTACCCATTACTATTCATAGAGAGTAGAAGACCATCATTTAATTTGTAACATGCTTCATAAAAATTCGATGGAGAATTAAAAAGTTAATAAATAGTGAATAAATAAAATAAAATAAAACAGAAATTGAAACTGAGAACTCATTTGGCAATTAAGACTGAATGCAACAACCACACCAGGACTTAATAGTAATGTATCTATTGCACCAATATTAAAATTAAGGGCAATATAATTATGGTCTAGTCATCTGTGATGCACTTTTTGTCAGAGAGTGATATTGATTTACTTTGTGGGTAATTTTTATTTATTTATTTATTTACTATGTTTAGACACTGGTTAACCAATACTGTGCTTTTGCCTGGGCCCTGGCTTTATTCACTGGTACAGTGGTGGAGGACTGAACTACACTTAATTGATTTTATTTTATTTATGTTTTCATTATTTATTAATTTCTACTCTAAGCTGAATCTCTTTCTTGTATAATTTGTGACAGAGAATTTAATATATTTAGGAATGTTTTATTGAGATGGGTGTCATTTAAAGGCAAATGTAAGTCTGAATGTGTTTTAGTTACAGGAAGTAAGTACGTAGGTATATAGGAAGTCTTAGAATCTTTTTTTTTCATTGACTATCGCTATATGATGTAGCCAAGTTACACAGGCTGAATTATGACCATCTTTGCTATCAGGGAGTATGCCTGCCTCTGTGATGTTAATTATGTTAGAATCTAGTATGTTTTGTTAACACCTGTTCTCTCAATCTCTCAACTCTAGTTGGTTGTTGCATTAATTGGGTAAGTCCAAATAAGTTCTTGATTGCAGACTTACTGTGTTTGTAATTGAAGTACTTATATTCTGTCCTGCCAATACTGACATTCACTAGTATGATGATGTCTTTTTATTAGTTTATTAGGTACAATAATACAGTTTCATGTTTATTTGTATTTTGTGCTATGATGTTTGGAAGTCACCCCATCAAATGCCTAAAGCTCAGTATCTCAACAACGAGAAAAGGGGTATCCATTTTAAATCTGCAGTGAGTAGTGCCCTTTATATCTTTCCCCATGTTCTTTGTTATATTTCATCTCAAGAGTATTTTGCCCATACTAAGCTAACTTGAACAACTCGGAACTAAAAAGAACGAAAGGCAAAACCACCTCAGTTTCAAACACACAGACAGGAAGGAGTGTATCATTGTGTGAATTTGGAAATAGCAATCAGAAAAGACAATCTCTGTTTACAGGAATGAGTTTATCATTGTATATATTTGGAACCTGTAATCGTAAAAGATAACTTCTGTTTATACCATGTAGTGCAAGTTCTAGTTTAATTAAATTTTTAAGAAGACATATGAAGTTACTAGATGGTATTTTTTTATATTTCTGGTGAACTTCTTCTTACATACAAGGAGATCAGTGCTGACTGGGTATGTAGTATAGAGCCCAGAATGTGGATATAGTGTTATTTTTTTATTTATTTATCTTAAATTCTTTGGTGCAAAATCATGTGTTTGTGATAAATATCAAGTCATATTTCATGAAAATAGAGAAAAAAGAAAAAAATGGATCCCATTAATTAGTGTTTGGCATAAACGTAAAACCTTTCTGAGCCCCTCCCTCCGACCCATAATTTCTTTACAAGGAAATATGAATTCTTTTTTATATATATTAATCTAAGAAAGAACTAGGAACTTTGTTAAATTAAAAGGAAGGCAGTAAAATAACTTCTGATTAGGACCTAAATTTGAATATAACTCAAAGGTTTGAAAACCTAACTACATCCAGACATAATTACCCTAGTAGTATACATGACCATCCTTGGGTTACCTATCAGTTATCACTTTACAAAATACTGTGCACAGAAATCTTTTATTTTAAACTCAGAAATATAAATTAAATTGCAAAGCAATTACACTGAAACAAATCTCTTTAACCTAACCAGTTTCTTAATAATTTTATAAAGAATTCCAGGATCAGCTAAGTCCTATATTTGTTACACTTTATACTTGGTTCAGTGGCAGTGACACCAACACTATCTGCTGGAGGACTTGGGGTTGAGTCCCAAACGAGCTAATATAATCCTTTCACTTCTGTGATTCTGCCACATTTACTAAAATTATTTTAGGTTATGCCATGGTGCTGCAGTGGTGGTGCTGCGGTAGCGTTGTCGCCTCACAGCAAAACGTTGTCCTGTTCGATTCTCAGCTAAAGCATCTTCTGTGTGGAGACATGCGTGAATGGGCATACCTTCGTTGAAGGTTGTGCGTCAGGCCTGGCAAGCCGGTACGTAAAAATCTACTGCCAATCATTAGCGGACCGGAGTTCCGCTGTGGCGACCCCTAACCGGGAAAAGCCGAAAGTTACAACAACATTTTAGGTTATGCCATGCATGGCTTGCAAGTTAAGATATTTTAGTTTGTTTAAGATAATTCTGATACATAAAGTAGATAAGAATCCAACTAAATGTGCAAACTATAAATCAAAATAATGCAGAATGTAGATTAAAAAAAGGCAATTTTAATGAATGATATCTATAAGTCACATGTTTATTTATATAAACGTTTTGTAGATGATCTTTTTTAAATTTGGACTGGATCATATATGCAGTTGATGCAATTTGTAGATTATTTGAATGGCAGTACAAGTTTTTTTGAAGTTTACATTGAAGGCCTCCAAAAACAATGATAGATTTTCTAGATGTTGCCATTATGAAAGATCACAATGGTGTTTTTTCCACTGCTTTGTATAGAAAAACATGTCAAAGAAATAGCATCTTATCTGGAGATAGCATGCATCCTGCACACGTGTATAGAAATATAATAAAGGGACAAGGGATGAGGATATCCAGGTTAAATACTAATGATAGAACTTTTATGAATGACCTGGACACCTTTAGGGGTGAGTTGGTTGAATGTAACTATAAGTTGGAAGAAATTGATTATAACCTTGGATATGTTAAAAATTTAAGAAGTACAAAAGCCAAACCATATATGAGTGATATTAACTTGGAAACTAGGATTTTTAGTAATAAAAAAGGGAAATATTTGAATAGGACATCTTTAAGTCTTCAATACTCAAGCAATATTGATGTAGTAAGGGAAGTTGTGAAACGGAATTGGTCCATTCTGGAATCTGATGCACAAATTAAAGAATTTGTGGGAGATAAACCACACAAAGAATTTAAAGAGATTGTTGTGCAGCATGAATAAACAACATCTGCAGGATAAGCTAGTAGTTCAACCATACTTAGTATCTTGTGGCAAGTGTAGTATACGTAAAGTATTGAGTATGGACAACATTTTCATATATCCCATAACTGGCATTAGATATGAATTTAAAGTTAAGGCCACATGCACCACCAATGATTTGATATATTTAGCAGTTTGTAATGACTGCTCATCATTTTATGTAGGTATAGCGAATAGGTCACTTCGTGATAGAGTTAGGGAACATATTTCGGCTATCCATAATGATGATATCGAAAGAAGTGCTTTAGCTAAACATATAAGGGTCAATAGAACACATACCTTTCAATTTTTAGTTATTTGTAGGGTAGAATGTGGCTCAAGGTTAGGAGACAAGAAAAATGTTACTGAACAAAAAGAACTGTATTGGATAGTTAAGTTACAGGCCGATAAGTGCCCTGGTCTTAATGATCGGGCCTCTATAAAACCTTTACTTGCTGCTAGAAGGTTCAAGTAACTTTTAAAAGATCTATATATTTTTTATATTTATGCTCATATAGATGTATGTCTTGCATATTTATTATGTTTTAAAGGATTTTACCTTTAAGATCAGAAATTGGTTAATTGGTTACTTCATCTAATTGATGATGTATTTAAATGGAATGAATGTTTTGTTTGAATGAAGTCTGAAGAAGCATCAGTTGGATGTGAAAGCGCTTACTGTCGGTACCTGTTGAATTTTTGGATTTGAATAAATCGTTGGTTTTATGCTGTGGTCACTCCGTTCTCCATTTTTTCTACTTAAGATTAAAAAATATGCCTAGCTAGTGATCAGTCATTGGCTTCATTCCTAATATTACAACTTTGTCCTAGGCAAAAAAATAGATTATGTCAAACAATATTTTTATAACTATGATACTCTATGTACAAGAATGTTACTGGATGTTATCAAGTATTTTTTATTAGAAACAAATGTAGGAAAAACATTTGAATCAGTTAGCCCTTTTGTAAGGTGACTACCCTATTTATTTCTCCTTTTGATGACAAGCATTTTCTGGAGGCCATCATCAAGGCATTGATCAGGATTATTTTTGTCATTATCAACATTACTCTGTGTCAACCTAATGTCTTTGGAACAACATGTTGCTTCCAGTCCTGAGTTAAAATCTAGCTTTGCTTTATGCTAGAACACCCACCTGCACTGGGCATCAGTAATGCAGTGGGTCAGTCGTCCTCTCTCTATCTATGATAAATTTGCTAAAATCAAAAAGCTATTCCCTGCTTCCCTAGCTGGCTTCTTCAGTATCTGGATCAGTGATCAATCATGGGTCTTCTTGGTTTCAGGTTTTTATCTCTTTGTGCAGTGGAAATGTTAGTAACTAACTGTTGATTTCTTAAAGCTGTTCTAAAAATCTAAATCTCCCTCAACTTATAAATACAGCTCTGGTAAAACATAATTTATTTGTGTGGTTGCTCAGACTGATATTACCTTCATTATCTGGCCTTCTGGCACAATTGTTATCACCCAGTATTCATTTGAAAAAGAATTTGTGCATGCTTGTTTATGAAGTCTTTATGGAGAGTACTGTTTAAGAGTCTATGAATATATTGTAAGCAATGTCTCTTGTTATACATTTATGACAAGACAAATGATAAAGAACAGACTCCTGAGATTAATTCTGGGTTTAGTTCAGATGTATACATTAAAAACAAAATACTTCAAACTTCTTTTCAATAATTGAAGGCCTTTTATTGGAGTTTCATAATTGCTGCATTATTTGGGAAACCATATAGTTCTGTTCTTATTGTACAAAATGGAATCAGGAATTGTCAGCCTGCATTACAACTTACTGATTAGTTTAAATTATGTTGAAATTACTTATCAGTAACAGCTCACTTAGACCTCAGTTTATTAATTTCAAGATTTATCAAAGAGAATATTTGATACCTATCAACACAAAATGTTTTTCAGCAGCCTTAAACCTGTAATGACATGGCTCCTATAGAATAAATTATTGTCTACATACATGGTGACCTCACCCAGAAAGAATAAATCCTGTTGAGAAACAATGGGTGTTATGAACTTTCTTACAGAACAATCAACTTTAAGATGAATATTCATATCTTACTGCTTGGTAAAGTAAAGTAAAAAGTATTTCGCGGTTTACATTTTTTTCCACTCATGAGTATCTTTTAAGTATCCATGAAAGGGTCCCTATTTAATTGCATTTGCTGGCTGCTTCTATGTCCTGATGATGTATGTCAATGAATTTTACTCAAATAAAGCAATGGTCACAATGGCAAGGAGGATTGTTTTATAATTTTTGGAGAGAGGAGACATGGACAAATAGTCTTTCTAAGCATCAAAATAAGATTTCATCTTGCCACACTATGTTTCAAAAGGTTTCATTTACATGTATGTAATAAACGTCTTCCATGAGTATTTCCAGTGAAAATGCATTGGTGGTGTCTTTAGGGAATATTATCAGGAATAACTAAAAGAATCAGGTGTAGGTTTGATATCCCTTTACTTCTGTAAACATATTTCCTGTTTAAAGTGCAGGATAGAAATATACTTTTGTGTTGATATTTATTCAACTGACTCAGAATTGTGAAATATTTCCTTGAAAACAATAGTAAAAAGTCACCCCACGTATATTTGTCCCAAGGAAATGAAATAATAGTATGTGGCCATGTTACAGAAGTAGTAGCAAAATAAAGATGCTGGAAACATGAATGTGCTTTATATAAACTAAAGGCAGCAGCATTAATTCAACTTTCAGTCTCAAAACATGAGCATCAGCACTGTTTACTAGCATGTAGATTTTATTACTCATATTTTGCAAACTTACTATTACTGTTCAAATTGCAGATTCCCTTTCTCTTCACCAAATGGTGGAACAGAATGGCTCGTAACCAAAAACTGCAGTGCAAGGCAGAGAAAAAAGAAATGAGGATGGCTTGAGAGGCCTCATCATAGTTTTATTTCTTCTTTTCATCTTTGAGTATTTCCTCATTTACCACAAGTGACCGCTATATAATTTATCTGTCCACTGAGACATGAGTAACAAAAGGACATCACTGTAGACAATATTCCCAGTCACTTTAAAGTATACAGTTTCACCTGTCTTGAATGGTTCATCCTGAAATACCTGGATAAGCTAACTTGTATCTGAACTGAATTCCTAAACATGCTGCCTAATTAGGTAGTTCCAAAATACATTAGTTGCCTATCTCCTTCCTGGTGCATGACTCCTTTACAAGACTTTTTATGTAATTATTTGTTTGCAAGAGTAATAACATATTGGCGCCCTATATTTTCATCTGACAGCAATGTCACCCTGTAATCAGTGAATGAGTATGGACACAGAATGCTCCACAGTATTCACTTCTTGACAACTACCACTTTGTCTTGTGCATTATTAGCTACCAGCTATACGTAAAGCCTAACAAGAGCAACTCCTGCAAGACCATTGCCTGACACATGCAATGTCACCATTGGCAATTACTACAGCACCATTCATATTTAAGACTGTTATGAAAAAGGGAGGCATAGTTTATTATCAAAATATATACTTTTGTATTACTCATGTAATTCTTTATCTAAAGGAAAAAAAAGTAAAGTAAAACAGGTATAAAATGCTAAATATTTTAATCTGTATTAAAATATACAAGTAATCCTGCATTCATAGATGCAGGACTTCCATCCCTACTGCCAGAGGACATTATTGGAGAGAAAATCAAACAGCAGACACCCATCTGTGTCTTCATTCTGCAGGATAATGTGGGTTATTGAATTATATAACTGCTTCCTGACAATGAATTAAAATCTGGACAACCAATTCTCTTCTGTCCATCAAAGTTTTTTGACTTACACTTACAGCATAACCCTACACATTCTGTCATTTTGCACAGAATAGTCACAGAGATGATAAAGCATATAGCCTTTATGAATGTCCTAAATGCCTACTATACATTCCAAAGACTGAGTTACTGTTCACATGCCATCTTATTGCAATCTGACTAAAGTCCATCTGCAAACCCATGGAAAAAGGGGATCAAAATATGAAGCCCTAGCCATAAGCAGTCAATTTTGTGAGAGAATGTCTTTAAATTACTGATTAACAGTGATGGGGTCTGCATACAAATGCATTAATAGAGAAGGTATGCTCAGAAAAAATAAGATTAAAAAAATTGTAGCATCCACAGTTTTTCAGTAGATGGACTAAAATTTGAGTAAGCCATCCTCCCAGCAATAAAAGATTTGCCTACAACCCAAGGTTAAAATGCTGAAATAGTGCCTTCAGGAAAAAAAAACTTGCCATTGTGTTAAGAATCCAGCCATAACTTAGGACTACTAAACTGCAGACCTAACCATTCTCTAATACAACAAGAACTGTGTTACAGAAATCTTGTACCCAATTCTCTCCCATTCTCACTCTTTCCTCCCATTCCCCTTCTAGCTCCTCCAACACCCGCTTATTCCTTATACTGTTATTTACGTCTAACAAGCTACATTGGTTTCACTACTATCATTGTGCAGTTATATCATACCTATGAAATCACTCTTCTTTCTAACGTTTTGTCTCATATCTCTTCATCTGTTTCTTCTACCTCTCTCCTGATCCTCTGATCACTGAATTCTTTTTTGGAATTGCATAAGTAATTTGTTTTCACTGTGTCTGTATTTGTATGTTTTATAACCATTTGCTACATTGTACGTATGTACTATTTTTATGTTCTTGTAAAGCATTAGTTTATTTAACTGTATAGTGTTGTACAGCCAGTCTGAAATAGGTCCATTTAGGATCAGCGCTCTACTCCTGTTAACAACATTAAGTAAAATAAAATAAAATTAATAATTCACAAGATTCAGAACAGGCATGTACAATTAATTATACAACTAAAGAATCATTACTATTCTAAAATGAGCACTCTAATTGGACAGCCCAGCCAGCATGCCAGTTGTAAATCGAGCATATACCAAAAGTCTGACCCCTGAAGTAGCATTGAGCAGCCAGACCTTCTATTGGTATATGTAAGCCTCTTTTCACCAGAGTAAAATATAAGAAAAAC